>NC_071573.1:64277781-64613415 GCF_024509145.1 Vidua macroura | reverse complement strand
TTCTCTGAATTATATTCAGTTCTCAAACTGACAAACCTTCCTGTCTGCTTTACTTGCACATTTCCTCTCAAAGCATTATGTAAGACTTGTTCTCTGCTGCTTGAGATGTCAAAGCTTTATTGACTAGTAGTTATTCAGCATTTGCCAGCCTTTCTCACCTTTCCAGACCCATGCTGGGGTCAGGACACTCCTCAGATGTAAGGCTTTTGGCACTGGAATTACATTTTCATCACTCAGGGAAACACTACAAAGCGGTATATCTGGAGTCACTCCAAAGTGAGTAGAACAATTCAAAAATTGCTTTGATTGCCAGTTTGACTGTCACACAGATTGGGTGAGAGCCTATATGTGCTTGCATTTTGCAGAATACCAGGCAGAATACAGACGCTGGACACAAGACAACTGGAGAAAAGATCATCAGATGCATCAGTGTACCAGCCTCTATGAAATTATGGATGTGGGTTTGTGGATAATGGGCTTCAGCTTCCATCTTAATCTTGCACTTATATTTAGTGGTGCAACACCATGGTAAATGCAGCTGAGTGTTGATACATGTGTTTCTGTACTTCTGTGAGGTTCACATTTCGTTCCACCTTACCTTCTGTATCCTAGTTTAAAACCAGCACAATACCCTCTTATGAAAGCTTTCAGTGTCTATCTCTGAATCTGAGATCATATAAACAATCCATCATTGTGTGCATAGTTGAATTGCAGCCATTTTTATAAAATTCATGTCTGGGCAAAGTTTTTCATAATTTCTACTCGATGGTACTGGAAACTACCTCCTGTCTTGTGTTAATGAGATTTGTACCTATGGCAGTCCTTGAAAGACAGATGAGATCTTCAGTCGGAATATACAGGGAACTCTTAACACTGCAGTTCCATTCTTCATTACTCATTTATCATTTTTTATCAGCCTAGCAATACAAGCCAGATTGTGTTGGTTTGAAGTCAGGGCTAGCTAGAATAATGAAAATTTTAGAAAGTAAGTACATGGCTGTGAACTTTGGGGAAGGTATGAAAAGAGAGATTAGCTATACCAAAATTTTTGGCATGGTTCCTAAATTTAGCATAATATATTAATTGGATCTTGAATGCACGTCAGAGAAGACATAAATAGGGATCTGTTCACCAGTGAGGCCACGGTCACTGCTTCACTGTCCAACAGGTCTGATTGATCTGCACTTGATGGAGGCTTCTGGTTTATGTGTTCATCAGTACAAACAAAAGTCACAAAGAACCATGAGTGTTTCTTTCTGGTTGCAATACTAGAGGGATATTTTTTAAAAATATTAGTAGCTGATTAAGTTAGAGTAAAATAAAACATACAAATCCTAAAAGCCCACATCCCAGTCAAAAAACTGAGCTGTTCAAAGTTGGTTCATCATAAACTCAGTCAAACCTGTGATCAGCTGCTGGTGCCTTCAGGTGTCCTCTCTTGCTCTGATCAGGACTATGGTGAACATAAAATGAAGGATCACCACATTAACCCTTTTTCTTCACCTTTGAATGTAACATCAGTGTTGAGAGGCTGCACTGCACTTTCATCCACTATCTTGCAGAGTCATGCCACCTCCCTTAGGCTTTCTGGGAAGATGATAGTGTTCACAAATGCTTTGCACACTCATACTTCTAAAAAGCCAGGGGGACCATATAGGTGCTCTTGTCTGACCTCTCACATAATATGGGTCATAGAATAATTTACCTTGTAACTTTACATCAAATCCAGTAAGCTGTGGCAGAAATTCAGCATATATTTTTGACACCTATCTCAATTTAAAGTTGTCAAGGAACTACATGATTGACTCTCACTTTAAGTAACTAGTTCAAGACATTAAACTTATTCACTTTTCAAAAACTGTGCCTTATTTCTAGTTTAAATTGTTTTCATTTCAACCCCTAGCCACAGACTTTCATACACTTTTATCTGATAAGGAGTCCTTTACTATAACAGTCAGGTTTCCTGGGCAAGCATTTTGGGATCCTGCTCAGATGAAGTCTCACTTTTCTATACTTAACCCTTCAAGCATAATTGCCATTGTTCAAAAATAAATTGATTAAGTTATTTAGTGGGATATTAACGCTTACAAGTGGCTAAGACACAAACAGCTAATAAGCATTTGTGAGATTGCATCATGCCAAGTATACAGAGGAGATTGAAAGCTCTCCAGAGCTAATTTAGAAATGTCTCTTCTTGATGTCTACATCCTGATTCCTGAAATAGCACTGGAGTTGTTCTGCTAACATCTACCTCTAAAGATTTCTGGTTATGTCCTATTCCAGATCACAGCCAAGCATGGCTTGGCTTTATTTATATTTTTGTCTTCAAGATAAACTATTTTCATACCTTGTACTCGTTATTGCATTGCTAGAATTGCATTGCTTTGATTAAACTGAGAGGGTCAAAAGATGAGTCTGGATAAGAGAGTAGATAGCTCTACTTATACCAATTTGATTGAGCAGCCATAAATCTCAGCTTGACAACTCTTTAATGTAGTTGATTCATGAAAGCACACACTTCCTGATTTTCATACATTTGTCTTTGTCAGGAAGAAGACAGCTGCCAAGCTGAGCATCAGGGTGTTAAGCTGCAGGATAAACAAATTTTATCTGTCTCTGAAGCTGTAGATCTGAAGATTTCTCAACAAATTCCATCACGAATCACCAGTTTTCAACCAACTCATACCTACCTTAGTATACCTCCTTACTTATCTGTGATAGACTACACAGTGCAGATCAAATGTAACCACACAGGAATATGTTATTCCAACCCTGCCCTATTAAATGGGTTTTTTATTTCCTAATTATCTATGGCTTTAGACAGAAATGTGAATTTCATAACTAAGAGTAAACTTCCTGCACAGGAAGACAGAATTTTTTGTGTATTTTCGTGTGTCTGCATCACTTCTCCCTGTAACTAGGTGCATCTTCATTATTAAAAAAAATAACAAAAAAGTTCTCTTTATATAAGCTGTAGATAATGTTGTACTGTTATGGAAAAGATAATAAGTCATAAAACCTTCACTTCTGGAAAATACTGCACATTTTGGACATGATTAGTCATGAACCAGAACAAAGCAGTAATGTGTATTCCATTTCCCTGCCTGCTTTGAGGCAGTGCTTGGAAAAAATTATGATAAACCAGATTAGAACTGTGAAATCACTTTGCCACTTTTATATGCTGTCACTGCCTTGGTGGATGAATAGTTATGAAGATAAGTATAGCTATGCCACGTAGCTCCATTCCCTCCTCCACCCTGCCACCCACACTCTGATGCAAGTGCAGCCCAACTCCTTCAGGGCTATCAAGGAAATTCCCACCCAGCGATTTCCGTAGTAGTGTTTGCAGTCATCACCACGAAAGGAGGAGATAAAGGTTTGTTCAGAGCGAGTGCCTTGAACTACTCTTTCCACAGTCAGTAATGGATGCCTTAAGCCAGCTTGCGATCTGCCATCTCACCTTTGTCAAAGTTTCTGGCATTATACACAATACTTCTTTGCTCACGTACAGTTGATGTGTGTGTGTACAAATGCACGTAGCACTTCCAAGAGTGAAAAAAATAACCTGCAGAAGTGAAAATTCATTTTAAGAGAAAGTAGAAGAAGTAACACCATGTAATAGCCTGACTAGGATTTCTGCAGCTGTCTCATGAAATCTGCCTGATGTTACAGGAATCACTTTGCAATGAGTTTTACTATGTGAGACACTGAGGCTCTTCCTTGTAATTTACTTCTCGATATATTTATCTATTAAACTTCTTAGGAAGTGGCTTTTTGAAAAGCAAATGGATGAGAAGTGGCCCTAGAATTTAGCTCAGTAATTAGTTGTTATTTTTTCTATGATTACTAGACAAAAAGTTTACTTTTCCAGAGAATGTATGATATACGATGGTGTGCCCAAACATTGTAAGCATAATACAGTCACAAACCTTCTAGAAAATCTTCCTTTAGCAAGAGATGGTTATCAAACCACTCAGTCATTGGCTGTACTGTACACATTACTAGAAATCTTGGCTAGAGACAGAAGTAATCACTTTCAAATGGGAAAAAAAAAAAAGGGAAGAAAACAGAAGAACAAACTTTCAAACACAGACTTTCCAGCTTGATGAGAAAGGGGGGAATGCAGGAGGTTAAAATGAGGAGTCCATGCAGGAGCCAAGGTGTACCACACATGCTTTTGGAGCTGAGCTTAAGTTAGGCTGGCTCAGAGATGAAGTTTTAGGTAGAAGAATTAGGAAAATTGCCATGAAACATGCCAAGTTCATGCCCCAGCTGTGGAGATGATGTTACTGATAAGGGTGGAAGATGCCTCAGGGAGCTGTAGCCATACCATAGCCGTGACCTCTATGGTGAGTAGCTTCTGAGCAGTCAGATTTATGTTCCTGTTTCCACTCTTCAATGAGAAACTTGGTCCTCTTAGGCTCCTCAGAGAACCACTGACATGTCCACTTAGACAGAGGTCTTTGCACCTTTTGTATCTAAAGAAAAACTGGTGCCTCGGTGCTCCCAGGGGAGTGGGAAGGGTAGGGAACAAGCAGCACCTTCTGCTCTCCCTGTCTATGAAAGACAGAGGTGAATACAATAAAGATGTAGAGTGGAAAATATCTGATACAGATAACTAATATTTTATTGTTCGGATGAGAATGTCAAAGTTTGGACAAAACAAAGTGGAATTTCCTTAATTTTACTCAGATTTGTTGGAGAGCACTCTTTAATGGCTGGGACAGGTTCTTCTCTCAGAAAGCACAAACATGAGAAGAAAAGTAGTTGAAGTCCCTGACATTACTGAGAACTTGTGTGCTCCTTACAAAGGACTGTAATGAAGCCAGGACAGGCTGTAGCAGAAGAAGCAGGAGCAAGAGCAGATGACATTGGCTCATCCAAGAACATGCATCCTTGCCAGGAGGCCTTTCCAGGTCTCAGGCACAGAATGCTCTATGCTTGCACAAGAGTCAATGTTTTTCTGTCCTACACATGGCAGCACTGAGGTAGTACTGTGTTGAGCATTTGCTACTGGATTTGTGCCCTAATGTGAAGAGGGATGACTCGGTACAAATGCAATGGTGGTGGTTGAGGAGTACTGAGAAAGCTGATGTTTTTTAATTCCTTCCTCAACATTAACCAAAAACCAGACTGTGGGACCTCTGGTTTTCTGAAGAGCCCCCCAGCTTCAGTACCAGAAGCAGGGAGGCAGGCAGTGACTGATAGCTCTTCCCTGAGGAAGCTATAGGGTCACCCCAATGAATCATCATCCTGATCCAGAGTATAGCAGCAGTAATCATAAATTCAATCCCCTGTTCTTCTAATATTAGCATTTATTCATAGAGGACATGTCCCTGCTTACATATATAATTTGTTGCATTATTAATTATTTCAAAATCCTTGTCATATGTTGTTTTCTTTGCATTGTGGTGGGGAGTTGGCTTAGGGAGGTTGTGGCAGCAAACATTTCTGGTGTTTATCTTTTATTTTGAATTCAATTAGACTTTCATTTCTCTCATATTTTAATTAAAAAAAAAACAAAACCCACAAATAAACAAACATCTGGCTCCTGCTACTACTGAAGAAAAGGTGGTCATACACTTCTTATCTCCAGCCTTGGAAAAGCCCAGGAACAAGATGGCCCTGGGTTCCAGCCACAAAAGTACTTAAAGTCTTTTGGCTTGAGTCACAGTCAGAAAGAAAAAGGAAGGAAAAGTATTTGTAATTGCAACATCATTTTCAAGTAAATTATTTCACAAATGTTGAGTATAAATAATTAAATCTCTTATGACTGTGAAACTACATAGTATAAGATAGGCATTTCTTACTATTCCAGTACTCTTTAATGCATTCATTTTAATGTCTTTCTTGCCAACAATTATCTATAAAACTCCATCACTTTCCATTCTTTGTGGTGTTCACATAATGTCTAAACTTTTCCAACTGTTCATGGTTTATAGTTTTGTTTAAAACACTTAACAGAAGTTACACAGACGTCCAATACACCAGCAAATGTACTCTGTTCTACATGCTTAAATATATAAAAACCGCAATTATGCTTCCTAAGTGCCTAAACTTTTTCATCCAGAATAGTTGTTTTTCTATGTTACTTCCTACCATTCTTGAGTGGCAGCAAAATGAAAAAAATATGTGAGTTGATCTGCCCAAAGTAACCAAGAGATGGCAGCACTCCATTCAACCCAAACTTGACTTGTCATATAATCTATATGGCTGCAATACAGCAGTCGGTGCAAGTGAGAAACGCGAGGGAAACGGAGCAGTCAGCCGTAGAGTAAGCTAGGACATGCATCATTTCATCAGTCACTCTCCCTGCTTGTCATGGTGAGGCTGAGAATCACAGCAGGCATGGAAAGCTCTTGACTAAATGGGGAGAAGGAGGAAGCTCGTGACAATTGGTTTCTTCCTGGTGGCCTGTCTATTGATGACAGCAACATTCTCTGAGCTCCTGAGGCCGTCCCTTGCATTTGAAAACATAAGGAAAAATATTGTCATCAGGAGGAAATGTATTAAGATAAGGCGCATAGTGAAGAAATTCCAAATTGTATTAATAATTTTTTTCTTTTTTAAAAGACCACTGAAATTTTTTGCACATATTATAGTGGAACAAATTTCTTGAAGCATTCTTTCCTTCTTCTTTTAAATGCTGGAGTGAACTCCCTCTAATTCTCCTCAGTCTTCATACACTACTCCCTGACACTGCTAACTACAAATTATGAGGAACTTTTTCTCAGTTTGCCAAGGTGCAAATGGCCATAGGGTGAGAACTTATTTGATGTCAGGTGCTCTGGGTTCTTTGGGAAGAGAGTTACTGTTTGGAGAACAGAGTGCTAAGGATTTTGAAATTAACCTTGAAGCAGCTGTGACTGATATAGTGGTACAATTTACAGTTTTTGGTCTCCAGAAACCTTTGGATGTTTTTTAAGCTTCCTTACAAAAGGCCAGGCACTCTCTGATACTGATGATCACTGCTGGAGCTAGACTCAAATATTCTTCCTTGCATGGCAAACATAGATGCATTCACAAAAAGTAAACTTTCTTTGCACTTAAATGGCTGTCTTTATCTTGCATGTTCAGTAGGTGGATTTCAGTCTGGATTTTGCTGTACATGTTAGGGCAATCACTCCATTTGGTTTTATACTTTTTCCCATACATTCTTTCACTGCCAAAAGGTGGGAGGTTTTAAATTAGTGTGCAATAATTATTATGTTGCAAAATCCTCGCAGAGATAAAGCACCTGACATTTACACCAAGTCAGCTCTGTAAAATCACTGCTAATGTTTGACTGAGTCGGGCTCCATGACAGCAAAATTACAAAGGTGTATGACCACTAGGGTGGTAGAGTAGGAGCTTACACTCATATACAAAATCCATGGTTTGCTGATTAAATCTCAGCTTTTGAACACATCAAGAATTCCATGGATTAAAGTCCTCACCTTTCCCACCATACCTAGCTGCCCTGTCAGAAGAACATTTTGTAGCTTTCTCTCTCCCAACCCACTCTTCCAACACAGGGGAAGAGTGTCATACTTTATTGTGTCATACTTATTTGGGTCATACTTTAACACAATCATTAGTCACTTTAGTTAACATTGGGAATGCTAAAGAAGACAGATGGCTTTTCAGATAAGGCTAAAGTAAATATTTAGCTTCACCTGCATTGAAATAGATGCAACTTCTGGGACATTGCAAATGAAATCCCTAATTTATGTATATTTAACATGGATGGAGTAGCTGATGGTCCTTTCCCATTACAGTAGGCTCTATCTCTTATAATCCATTAATTTTACCAAGAAAACATTCCTGTCATCCCACTTTTGAACAAAAACTTCATATCAGAGACCACTCTCTAGAGATCCTCTTTCCACTAAAAAGTCACTGTTTAAATCAAGCAGAAAACAGTTGGTAGCACTCTGTGGGGAGCTACTCTGTCACACTCTGTGTGGCACCATCAGGATCTTTGATTGTCACAGGCTGTGGGGGCTCTGCTGTGAGGTGTCATCTGCAAGGAAGCCCCCAAGCAGCACTGCATCCTTAATGCCACGTCAGACAAGTGCCTGCTGGACCTGCCTCAGACTTTACACATACACAGGCTCAGAGAAGTACAGGAATGCTTTACGGCTTTAACACTCAGGATAGAAGCCAAGGACAAGCAGAGTTTCTGTAAGAGGAAAATGTAGGCTCTCACATGCTGAGAGAGGGGAAAAGGGAAAAGGAAACATTTTTGACAGGACGGAGGAGAAGATGCCTTCAGAGGAATGAAGCTGAGCTTCAGAGTGTGCTTGGAAAGCACAAGTAGAGCCATGCTTTGGCAGGCTGCAGCACACATTCCCCCAGGGCAGCAGCATATGCCAGTAAGAGCTGGGCCTCCCCATACATTGTCTCTCCTAATGTTACTACTGGATCTTTTATGGACTTCTCTGGAGTGACTGCTACCCCCACACACTCCTCCTCCACAACTTTCTCTGTAGTCTCCACCTTCAACCTCTATTCTTTATAAGCTTAACTTGCACATGATATAGTGACCTGAGGTGAAATGATATACACAATGTTCACTATCTAAAGTCCTGATTTATTTACTTTGGAGTACATGGGGGAAATAGAGGTATTTCAGGCAACCTGAAAAGTTCAAGAAAGCTCTTGATTAATATGCTGCTGGACAGGAAAAAAATAATATTGCCAATGAAAACACAATCAGGCCAAGTGCAAATGAGTGCTTATAGTGGGCTGGGAGGGTCTGCATGGGCAAAGATAGGCTTTTGAATTAACTCAGGGGATCAGGAAAAAATATAGGAATGACTGTAAGAAGAGCAATGGGAAAGAAGGAGTGTGTTGGCCCACGTGTCAATGAATCGGCTGTTGGCAGCACATAAATGTTAAGGAGCAGCTTGCAGTCTCTGACTATTTGTAGCCTGATTCCTAAACCAAAGAAGAAATCCAGAGTAGTACTGGATACCAGACTACACCTCTGAGCCATCAGAGCCTTTCACTTGCACTAAGGAAAATAGATTATTGATGCTGGCAGGAACATGTGCTCTAAAAACAGACAAGGAGATTGCAGCCTAATCCAAATCCAAACAGAAGCAAGTCGTCTAAAGCCAAATTCCTTTTACAGTCTCTTAATTTCACTACAAAATTGCTTTCCTTTAAGTTTTAAATTGTGTAGTATCCGAGCCAATCTAGCTAACCCTTGCTTACAAGAGAAGTCTGTCTGTGCAGGAGAAGACCCATTAAAAACTCAAAGCCTAATGGCTTACAGGACTCAGGGTAAAATCTTGGCCCCACTGAAGGCAGTAGGAGGCTTGCCAAGGACTTCAGTGGGGCCAGTATTTTACCTCAATTCTTTACAAGCAGCAGTGTTGCTCATTTAGAAGCACAAAAACACCACAGTGAATTTCCTGAGGTCCAATCACCAGCTTTTGCTGGTGCTTCCGTCGTAATCACGTGGCTTCACTTTCAAACCCAAAAGGAAGAGGCTGAGAAGTGAAGCCATATCCTCCCACTAAAAGCCCTTTCCTTTTACATGATCTATCATGATGTTTAATTGCAGGGAAAAGAGGAAGAAACACATTACTTGTGTGTTTTTCTTTTCCCCCTTCCTCTCATTCTCCTGAAAAAACCTCCTTCCCCTGGAGGGTGGCGTAAAGAGACTTTGCTAGAGATGATGGGCTCAGGGGCGCTGCTCCAACTGGGGATACCTGGGCCATGACGTGTCTGGAGAGCCGGGCGGGAGGCACACCAACCTCGGGCTGCTTGTGGGGCCCCCACCCCGCAGATGACCAGGCTCTGACACGGCCCCATTGGCCGGACACGCCGCCAGGTCGGCACAGTAATTGAAAACAGCGGGACTCCTGCCTGCAGTCTCCAGTATGAGTGCTCGGGAGTGTGTGATCATGATCAATAATGCTCCATGGGAATCTTTTAAAGTCCTCCCAGCCACATCACTCCAGTAAAGGATTTGTCAGCTTTTCCATAAACCCCAGTTTTGAAAAGTTTATAGCGCAGCTTGTTTTCATTACCTTGAGGTGAAAGTTGCCATATAAAATTTCAGACCAGAAACTTTTTTTCCCTTGCTAATACAAAATACCATTTAAAACAAATTTTAGTCTCCAAATTTAGAGTCCTGGTAGGAACCATGTTATTCCCTGAGTGCTTTGAGTGTGCTGCTCAGAACTCCTGTGTGAAAATCTAGTGAATTCAAGAATTAACAAACAAATGCCGAACTCTCCTGTTGGATTTTTAAACCACTGACTAATACGTCCAGAACTGACGAGTTAGTTTGCTCACCCCCAAGAAATGCTGTAAGTCTGCGTCAGGGACTTCTGTGGAAGAAGAACAGACAATGTGCCTCTGTTTCTTCCCTTTCCAGCAGCTGGAATTATGGTTTTGCACCACTGTGGTTTTTTTTAAGGAGTAAAATTTCAGCACGTAAAGTCGTTGTAGCTCCATTCACTACAGTCTACTTTGCATCTTCTCTCTGTTAAACAGTTTCTATGCTGCAGCCTAGAAATAATTGAACTTCCAGTAACAGACAGGACTTTTCCTGTTACAGGCATGAGTCACATTCCAGCTACCTGTACTTACAGAACACAGTGGGAGAAGAACCAAAGCTCAGCTGACATCAGATGCCTGTGCCTCACACAGACAGGCAGAGCATTTCTCATCACCTGAGCAGTAATATCTGACCTCTTCATCACCAGCAACTTCCCTCACTGCTGAACTAGGCCTTTGCCCCTCACAGTACATTGGCATCCCCTCTCTGCTGCTTTCTGACCTTACCAGCAGGAACAGACTAAAGCTGCTGCCTCTCCTGGGAAGGAGAAAGTTGTAAGAGCAGCTGTTTCCAGGCCTGCAAGCCTAGTGCTGCTGTTTTACAGGAATAGATGCCAGCAACCAAAATTGCAGCTAACAAGCACCAAAGGAATTTTGTACCTGCGCATACCACCTTTGTGTATCTGTGGTTGGAAGGATTAAGGCTTCTTTAATTTTACAAAATTAATTTCACACAATGTTTTTACAAAACAGAATACAGAATGTTGCAGTCTACTATCTTTGGGGACTGACTCAGGAGAACAAGAACTATGGTCATGCAGATGAGTTCATCCATGGAAACCAAATGGATTTATATTTGCTGGATGTCAAGTCTCTGAAAAGTCCATCCAAATGTCTTATGACCATGTTACTCGTGCTGGAATTAACATAGTCTCGATATTTTCTTGATAAGAAGGCATATTTTACTTATTTTTTGGCATGGCCTATGCCTAGGATAATTTCTTCTTAACAATGGATTTTTGCTGGTGAAAGAAAGTTTGGAAAAGTCAGAAGAGAAAAATATTTCTTTTTTTCCTAAGCAGTGCTTAGAAAAAAGTATCTATGTGGGTATTGAACTGATTAGTTGTGGGAGTGTTTTTTGGATGAAAGGAAATAATACAAAATATCTGGGAATGGACAACAGATGGAAGGAGTCTTCAACAAAATTTAAAATGTATTAATATTGTCATTACAACAGGAAGCTGAAAGTGTATTGCCAGCTATGGAATACCAAGTATAAATACAGCACATTTGAGTCTTGTTTCTTAAGAAAATGAGGCTTATATGATTGTGTGATTGTGTACTTCTAAATCACATGTCTTTATTCTTCTTCAATCCTTTTTTATTCTCTGGAGTGAATCAGGAGAACAATAGAGGTTTCAAGTCAAAATATTTCAGTGAGAGTCCTAAAAGCTTGAAGCCCATCAGGAAAAATATAGCTAAAACTAAACCAAAACAAAACAAAACAAAAGCCAACCCCCCCAAAACTATTAGCACTTCCACTGAGGTCAATTGTACTGTAAAAGTTCATCTGCTTTTGAACACCAGAAAAACCACAGATGGTAATAGACAGTCAGAGCACTCCAACAGCTGGAAAGGTTTTACTTAAAGCTGTTACCTTATTAGACACCAGAAAACTTATTGCAAAGTAAAACACAGTGGCTCTCACACTAGATGCATGGACAGACAAAGGCGACAAGCATGTACTCTGACTCCAAAATTTCCTACAAGTTTTCAGTGTTATAGATCTTGTAGTCTTCACAGGATGTTGGCCAATAGACAGTATCAACAGAAAGCTAAGCCCAAGCTAACTGAAAGATACATAGACCCTTATTGAAAGGATTTCCTTGGCATTAATTTCATGCTGTAGCCAATAGACCATATTACCTTTTCATTTATTTTAAATTGAGGCTATTTAGAGAGCTATAAATTCTTTGTAGGAAGTAGATTTTCCTCTGCTATTATCCTGTTCAAAGGCTGTATTTCTTAAGGCTTTTCTCTAAGTAATTCTCATGGAGAGTAAGTCACCTGTTAAAATTATACAAGCCATTTGCAAATGCCTTCGTGAGCCCTGGGAGCCACAGGTAGAACGAGAATAGATTTTAAGCAACCTTCCAAAGGAGGCATGAAGACAAGCTTCTGTTTGTTTCATATCTTTCCAAGCTTTCCATAGGATAGTCCAGCAAAAGACAACAGTAAACAATTCCCAAATTTCTTCATTGTGGTAGAACATTTTCCAGTTGCCCCACTTTTTTGTTTCCAGCTAACAGCTTTATGCCCAAACGTATGTTTCCACTGCCATCAGTGTCCTGTGTGAGACACCGAGTGGGCAGAAGATTGAGTCCTGTCTTTTGTTTTCTGCTGTAATGGGAAAGCCTGTGATGCTGCAGGATTCCCAGCCTGCTTGATGTGGGAGGAAGGGCACAGTCCACACAGCCTCTTGCAGGGCCAGTGCCTTTGTATATGGCCAAGGCCTTTCAGCCACCCCAACACTCTTCCAGTGAGCAGAGAAGCAGCAAAAGAAAGCCGGTTTCGCTGAATGAAAGAGGAAGATCATGTAGTCCAAATGAACAGCAATTTAGACTTTTTATGTACGTAACCCCTGCCTTCTCTGTGCTGTCAAGAATAGCAAACAAGTGCTAGTAGTGAGCAAATCCATCTGGTGTCAGTTCCATCCCCTTCAAACACAGATTCTTGGATTAATGTAGCCTCATGCTAAGTACTTTGACTGGCATAGATATTAGGATTTATTTTCTGTTGATGAATAGCCAGAGCAATGTTCCTGTCCTTGTGAGGCTGATGGAAATCCCTCTGAAAGCACTTGTCTCTCAGTATTTCCACTGAAAATACCACAAGATTCCTGCCCAGCTTGAAAAATAGAAGGGTAGGAGGAAGTAAAATTGTGTGTTAGGTTTATCTCCTTACAGTTTTTTCAGAGATTTTTATGGGTATTAATAGAAGGCATGCTGAGAAGAAGGAACCCACTCTGCAGCATTCCTGCTGCTACTGCAGTTAATGAAACGATGAAGAAACCTTCATGGTGTTCATGATCTTGTGCCAAATCCCAAATATTCAATTACTGTATGTTGTTGGGCTTCCAGTCATGAAAACTTAAAAAAACAAAACAAAACAACAAAAATGCCTTTACAGTTTTTTGGGGTTTTTTTTCTGCATGGCAGTAGGCCTGAACATTCTTGTTTCAGATCCACCATAAATATTTGATTCTCAAGTCACTCATATTCATGCTTCATATTGTTAACAGACTAGTAGACACACTTTGGCAGAGGACTCACCATGTGCCAGCTATTTGGGAACATGAACACATTGGAAACTGCCTTTTTTGACCATCTAATATTCTATCTTATCAAATCATAAGCACAGGAGAGGACTTAGGGACAGACTGTTCTTGGCCCACAAAAAACAGAGTAAAAGAAGGGATTTTCTCTGATCAGTAAACACAGTTCTTGCAAAGAAATAAAAGCTTTTGGAATACCTGCCACCTTGCAATGTGCACTTGGAGCTGACACTACAACCACTGAGGACAGGAAGAGATGGGCTCCTCAATTTATCAGGAATTTTATTACTCCCCATGCAGAAAAAGGTGTAGGAGAGGGACAAAGGCAGTAGCAGCATCTGTTCTGCTGAAGTGATGTACTGTGAACTGTTAGGTACAATCCATATGAGTGAATATAGTGACAGGAGTGGGGACTAAGCACAGCATGCATCTGCCAGTGCTGACATTGAAGAAATGGAGACAGATCAAAAGGAAACAAAGCCTTATCTATATTTCAAAGTCAACACTGGTGCAGTGCCAAAACTGAGAAGAACAGCTGAGAGCAGCTGGAGCCCTTCATTTCTCTTGACCACACTTGGACTTCTCCTTCAGAGTGCCTTACTGTGGTCTGAGCCCTTTCCTGGAGCAGAGTGAGAGCAGGAGTGGATGGGAGAGGTGCTGAAGAATGAGTTGTGCATTGCAGGAAGAGGTCAAATTTTAAAAAATAGTGTGGATGAAGGAGGAGAAGAATGAAAAATTACCTTCCCTGAGTGTCTGTGATATTATCTTCCTGTGACCAAAAAGAGGAAGCCAAATTCAGAACAAAAAGTGTTTTTTCACTCCACAGAGAACCACTAATAAGGTTTAAGCCTGGTCCTTCCACAAGGTATTTTATATGCCAGCTGTGAAATATCACAAACACTTGACAAATGTTTAACAATCTAGCCTTGCTATGTTTATCCCTTTCAAACAATACCTTGTTGGGGGCCTGGTTCTGAGAAGCAACTGTGCAAAGAATGTGGATGGGAGGAAAAGCAGCTTGTCAGAAAAGGGAAAAACAGCGTTGACAGAAGCTGCAAAATTTTTGTGAATTCTATTCTTCTGCCAACATACAGATGTCACTCCCTGGCAGGTGGAATCATCAGCAGAGAGTGCTCCCTAAGCATTGCTTAAATGAGCAAATGCTTCATTTTTCAAGCTCAGTTGTGATAGCAAACTGCTGGGGAAGTTAATTGGTGAGTCTGGATACATCTAAAGCATGAAGAGCCTTCAATCACCTCCCAGCATCCATTTCTTAGCAAATGCCTATGTTGAGCAGGAAAGACAACCTACCACAGCTCCATGTCACAGCCAGTGTCTTTGCAAGGAAATACTTTGATGCTTGCTTTTTTTTAGCAGGCTGTTGTCCTACATAAGGCATATTTAGAGATTTATTTGGTCTCTGTTGTGCAATGAAAGAGGTATCAAAATTTCTTTCTCCAGGCAATGAACCACTAGAGACTCCCTTATTACCTTTAACTCTGAAATCGTCATTCAGAAATTTACGGGCTGACCTATAGCTCCCCAGAGAAACTCTGCATTACTTTTCTTTGCCTTTCTCTCATATGCCTGCCTTTTCCTCTGTTGCTTTTTCTCCCATCAGAACTTCCTTTTTATCCTGATGGCTCCAGTTCTGTTTATGCAGTGAAAAGAGTGAATGTATTAAAATAGTTTTGGATGACTTAAGCCCTTTAGAACATTTTCCACACACATCAAATATTGTCCCATCAGCACATCCCTGCCTTTGTTGGAGCTAGGTCACAGTCTAGTCTTCAAGGAACAAAGGCATAACATTTGCAGGGACTTGTATTCAAGGTAAGAACTCAGATGCAACACCCAGCTGTTGTGTGTGAATCTTGGCAGCCAGCTAAGGGAGATAGAATCAGAAAGGTAAAAGTGAGAAAATACATAGAGATAAAGACATTTTAATGTGTTAAAAAAGATTTAAAAATTAAAACCAAGGGATGAAAAAGTAACTATTTACCACCTCACTCAAATGGCATTGATAAACTCTCTCCCACTTTTGTTTCTGAGCATGGTGTTACATGGTAGAGAATATTCCCTTGGAATCAGCTGTCTGTCTGTGTCTCTTCCCAATCTCTTGCCCACCTCTAGCCTACTCTCCTACTGGCAGAAGAAACAGAGAAGACCTTAGCACTGTGCAAGCACTGTTCAGTAACAACAGAAAACGTGTGTTAAAAATGCTCTTTGAGTCACAAATCAAAAACATAGCACCATACAGGCTGCTGTGAAGAAAATTAACTCTCTCAGCTCAATCCAGTACACCAGCTCATATGGTGACAATAGTTTGGTTACCCAAAGTAATGCACTACTCCTTCCTTCAAGAGGACTTATACCATCCAAAGATGATCCAGAAATCTTGTCCTTTCCAATTACATCTGTAGCTCTAAAACAGAGTAGGACCTTTTCTGCACATCTTAAATTCTCCCTTATATACTTAGGCCATAAAAAGAGCTTAAGAATCACTGTTTCTTTACCTAACATCCATGAGCTGACAGACCAGACTAGGTCCTGCTGCCATACAAGCTCTGCACAGCCTCATCTGGATGTATTTTGGCTGAATGAAATTCCCTGTCTTATCATGTTCACAATATTCTCCCATCTCTTTCCTAGTTGTGAGATCTAAGAATATAAAGGAGATGGCAACCAGGGACATTGGGCATTATCTTTAGAAGGCTAGGGTTAGGAAGAAGCCAGAAACCTCTTCTGGAGCAAGGACTGGAGGCTTCAGTCCAGTGAGGCTCTTGTCCAGTGAGGCCCTGCATCTGGGAGAGTAGGGGTTGGGGCTGTCCATGCCCAGCTTGTCAGCTGTAAAGGTCTGGTTGGAAACTGGGAAAGAAAGAGATGTTCACAACCTGGGAGCTGGAAAAGGACATGGTCTCATTCATGGGAGCCTTGCTAAACCCTTTCCTGACAAGGGAGATTGCATACTTAGATACCAGCAGTGCTGCAGCATCCAAATGGCCAGCCTTGGGAGAGAGAGAGTTGTTGTGAGAAAGAGAAAAAGGGAGAGATCCTGTAGGTATCTAAGTTAGAGAAAATAGCATGTCCATACTGAACCACTGAGCCAAAGTGGCTCAGTACTGAGCCAAAAGGCTCTTCAACAGTAACAGTGGAGAATAAGTGGCAGTACCTATGCTGCTTCTGCGGGGTGCTGTCACTGGCACAGCAGTGCTGGCAGGAGCCACCAGCACCAGCAGTGGTGGAGGTTTGCTCTGTAACAGACAGCTCCCTGCCTTCCCTGCCTTTGTGAACCCTGAGCTATGCCATGGCTGAGGGGGGAAGCTGTAATCCTTGTTCTCATGTCATGCAATGTCAGCCAATCTCCCAGGAGGAAAAGCTGCCTGGCTTAGGATGTCAATGTACTGGTATTATCTGTTTATGAGTAAAATAACCCATCTTGCTTGAGAACAGAAAATTGGTATGGAAGAGTAAGAAAGGGTAAACTAAAGAGTAAAGTGCTATATAAAATTTTGTGTTAGTAATGCCAAATGACTCATGGAAAACTTAATAATCACCTCACTTCAGTTTCAAAACAATGTGAAAATGTTTTTAGTCCCACGTCTTCACTTGCTTCCTTCCCCCACCCCTTTACAGAGACCCTGTCTGGTGGCAGGGTACAGTTTTTCTGTGCCAGAGCTCAGGGCCAGAAGGTCTCAGCCAACACCAATTTGAATTTAATACAACACACCACTGAGAATCTCTTCAGACAGATCAGTTTTGTTCTTTTTGTATTAGACTACAGGTAAATCTGGAGTTTGGATTAACTTTTTTTTAATCCATTTTTTTTTGAGTATAGACATTCACTGCAAGCAGCCAAAATTCACAGAAATGCAGTCATGAGTTTCATACCCATCATTACATACTTGTATCACATCCAGTACAGAGAGGGATTGGTCCTAAGGGGTTTGTCCAAGTTACCATACTACAGAGAAGCATCAGGAAAGCCAAATCTTTCAGCTGACCAATTTCATTGGAGTCATTTTGGATTTATACAGTCAGTCAAGATCAGCAGATACTTAGGCTCTGTTTTATCTGGAAAGAGACTAGCTCTTAGCTGGACTTCATAAGCTAGTCTTCATCCAGGACCCTGCATCATATTCAAACGAATCAGTTGAGAGAGAACAGCAGAGGAGAGGAAAGTAAACGTTACAAAGATCTTGAAATCCCCTGCATCACCCTGCAATTTCTTTGCAATCTCACATGCGCACATACCAGATGATCCATTTAAACTCAAACGTTAATTTTCTAGATGATATTTCATCTGAAACTCTGTGTTCACTTAATTCAAAAATAAAAACTTAAAAATAATTTCAGAAAAAAATATGTCTTTCTCATGTAAAAGAATGATTTTGAGAGATCTGACTTCAATAATTTGTCTTGGTGCAAAAGCCATATATAAGCAAAAACTGGGGTTTGGATGAGCCAAAATGAAACTGTTGGTTCTGATCGCTTTGTGCAGTAAGGTTATGATTTCTCTAAACATCCAAAGTAGAATTCATGGTTCTGCACCACAGAAGGGGAGGAAACCCTGCTTCCCTGGTTTCAATCTACTCTGTTCATCCCCATCTTCTCAGATCCTCTCTACCCAGCTGCCAGCTTTAGCACTTCTCTGCCTGCCGAGGAAGCTCATTCAACTCACTAAAAGGGCCAAAAAAAAAAAAAAAAAAAAAAAGAAAGGGTAAAAAAGCAGCGGCCTCCCCAAAGAAAAACAAGGGTTGTTTTTTTTTTTGGCAAGGATTAAGCTAGCTCCTCTCCTGGTCAGAGAGATGCCAGCACTGTCTGCAGGGTTGGCTGAATGGTGGCTAAGGAAAGAAAGGTTCAGGCAGGGAAGTGCAGAGAGCAAGACTTCCCCCTTTTGGCAGCTGCAAATTGTTAGTTCAGCTCACAGTGGTAACTTTAATCCAAACCTTACGTGAACTGAAAAAGCTGGTTTTCATGCAGTTCTCTCTTTCCCTATCAGGTGAAACTTTGTGTTTTATCTTTGCATCTGTAGCAAGGGAATTGAAATTATCGGATTAAGTAAATTATTGATTGACTCTTAAAATATAATTTGGTACCCACATTTTATATTTAATGTTTTTTTATACATCTAAAAAGGGATCAACAGCAGTGGTGCTAGCTGTATGCAATTTGTATTCCTAAGCATAAACTAATGTGCAAGTTCAGATAAGTACACATTTAAAACATTTTCTAAAGAGTTCCTAAAAAAAATCAAAGGGATATTTATATTTGGTCCCTTCTGTAAAGACAAATTCACATTTATAGCTAGACATACATGTACAAAAACAGGGTGATGTGGACAGTTACACATGTGGAGTGGGTCTTTCTGACCTGACCTTTTCAACACTGTGTTTGTGACAGCAGGACAGAGACTAACTGCAGCAAACCAGAAGCTATAGTAATTACTCTAATTCAGAAGTTACCAACCTTCTGAGAAGGGAAGAACAGAAATAGAATCATGCTTAAATACAGCCCATTTTGCTTTGTTCTTCAACACAGTCCCATTCAAAATACTTTGGAATTTATGAGTCTACTGAAAGTGAGGTCTCATAATGTGCACAGCATGTTGCCAGTTAACTTGAATGAGCTTCTCCTCTGTTTTCTGTCTGATTACTATAATAGATCGCTTGAAAAGGGGCCCCTCCTTCTAAAACATATGTATTATGATGAAGTAAAAAGCCAATCCATAAGCTGTTCAGGTAGGTTTGTTAGCAGCTCACCTAAACATCTGCCTTCCAAAACGTGATCTGGTGTCCCTTGAAGCAATTTGGAGCGATGCGTCCCTGCGGTGCTCTGGCCCCAGCCCTGCAGCAGCACGATTCTTTGTCAGCCTTCCAGTGCTTCCTTGTGCAGTTCAAGAGACAAATGCTCGCTTGCTTGTGGGACTGCAGTGCTTTGATCTCCACTTCCAGATGGAACCAGAAGTGCTGAGGCACGTAGAGAAAACAAAAGCAAATTTTTGCAATCTGCAGGAAAGATGCCTAAGAATAATAGAAATGTATTTCTATATGCCTTTCTGCTTTTTTTTCTTTTTTTGACAGCATCATAACCTCAATCAAACAAAAATCTATAAAACACCAGACAGAAAATAAGGATTGCAGATTTTTTTCTTAAATTTTAATATTTTTGACATTTAGTTCTCCCAAAGACATAGACAAAGCTTCTTCTGATCTCAGTGGTGGAGGATGTGACTCTAAAAGTTCAAACCACAAACAATGAAGTTAATACTCCTATGATTCATCTGACCCTCCACAGGAAAAAAAAGAGTACCCTGTTCCTGTAGCTGCAGTGCTTACTGTAATTATTTATGAACTGATATGCAGTACTGGAATATCCAACATGTTTTAGATGCAGATTAGCTCCACAGCACTGGTATATTGAAAGCACTCAGCTGTAAAAATTACTTTAAAAATACTTTATGCAATCTTTTGCATGTTGGTCTTTATTTCAGCTGCAGTGTTTGAAAGCTGTAGAGCTTTGTATACCCTTTTCAATTGATATCTCAATATCAATTCCATTTACAGTATTTTGCAGTAGTCACATTTATAAGTATGCAAAACTAGTTTGAGAAATGCATTTGCTCTCAATATCTTTTCATTGCGCTCTACTCAGAAGTACTGGAATGATTTTTCTCCTCATTAGAGCTATTCAAACTATTTAAGACATAGTGGCACTAACATTTTGAACTTCTTATGCAAATAATCTGATATTTTTTCTGAAACTGACAGAAAAGTGAAAAAAGTTACATTTACAGGAAAAAGATTGCTTGATACTTGACAGTTACAAAATGTGTTCTTTTTGCTCTCCTTGAGGTCACTGGGAATGAATTCCTGTCACCACCATGGTATAAATCTTTTGGTTACTTAATAACCAGCACAACATATACTGGTGTCTGTTTGTAAAGAAGAGATACAAAGAGTGTTTCATCTGAGAAGTCGTACCTTGCTTTCACTGTGAGCTTAGCCCTGAAACAGAAGAGAGCTCCAAGGCTCAGCACACATTGGAGCTGCTGGCTTGGGATACATGAGTGGCATGGCCATCTTCTGATGTCTGTGTCCTGGGTGCAGAGCTGCAGCCAGGGTAGATACTTCATGTAGTTGGATGTCCTTTTCATACTTAGAGAAAATCTCAATTTTCCACCCTCTCTTCTAGCTGCTGGAGCCGCAAGAGAAGCATTTCACTTCAGGAAGTTCCCATGCAGCTGTTCTGATTCCTGGGAGCTTTCCAGTCTTCCCCCACAGCCAATTTACCACCATTCGCCCCAGAGTACATCACCAAAGGCTGAAGAGACCAATCTTGTATTTCCCTGCTACAGTCCTGTTGGAGGAAAAAGATTTCATCAAAGAGATTGACTAGGATCAGTGCTTCTCTTAACCATGTCACCAGCAGGCAGCCAAGGACTAGATGAGGACTGAGCCTGCCTTTCACACCCTGTGACCTGCCCTGGCTTTGATACAGTGAAGGAGGACCAGCTGCACCAATGTGGTACCAAGTCTCCTGTCCCATGCCAGCATTAGCAGGGCTGTGTGGCTTGGTGGCAAACCCCACCTGTCCTCACCACACAGTCTGACTGGACATATTCTACCCCACATATGGGAAGAAGAGGGTCATTGAGGGCAAGGATGTCAACTGTGATGTGTCTGTTCTCAGGACAGGAAGAGATATTAATTGTCCAGCACTGCTGTGTTTTGTGATTGAGGGTTTTCTTCTTCATTCTTTTATTTTTATCTCTTAATTAAATTGCAAGCTCTAATTTTCCTGGTAAATTCCAGTTTTAAATAAACTATGGGCTATTTAAACAGTATTTTACTAGACATACTTCAGATTTGAAGAACTGATGGTGGCAAGAGGATCTGATATAATGCACACCAAGTCCTTTGACAGCTGTTTCAAAGAGACAGTATTTGAAAGAAACCCACACATCCACACAGAAGCTATTAGGAAACCAGAGAAAGAGGCATGTTTGGATCCAGGAGCAGGATATTTTAAAATTTCATCCAATTTCAGGGCCAGATCTTGCTAATTTAGTGTACTATGTGCTATAGTTCAGAAGCACCAAATATTAATGGAGAGTCACTCACCTTTGAACTGATTTTAAGGCAGTTTAGGAGTATAAGTCTTCCTTATCACTTGTCTACATTATGCTGGTAGACCAGAAGAATTATAGCAGTATTATAAAAAACTGCAGAGATGCTGACATAAATTCCTATAGGGGACCTATGGGGGAATGAAGTCACTATATTTTCTGTGTAATTAATTCTTTCCCAAACAAAAACATTCTGCTTCTGTCAATAAACCTGTGTTTTAAAAGATCTCCATCTATTTCCCCTTTTTGAAATGAAGGTTTACACACTGTGACATTTAAAATCCCATTTATTCAAATGGTCAAAAATTTTCAGGCTACATAAATAATTCTCCCTTTTGGAATAACAGACATATTTAGAATTACTTAGAGGATTTTTATTTAGTCTCTTGACTATTTTTTCAAGGGGAAAACAATAAAAAAACGGGAGTTAGAAATCCTAAGATGAATTCTTTCATAAAACAGAGGTTCATACCTTTTCCCTCAAGAATTTTAGACATTGGAGTTTTGGTCTTTTGTTTACTTCCTTTCATAGTGACCCTAATGACAGAAGAGTGATGACTGTAGTATTAAATGAAAGTAACTTTACCATTGTCACTATCACTTTAAGATTTGTGTCCATATTTGTTTGCCTAATTACTGTTCTTCATAACTGATATATCACAGAGATACAAAAATACAAATGCTACACAAGGCATTGACAGAAATTAACTAGATTTTTTTTCTCAATTATTTTTCCTTATATCAGTCTGCCTTGCAAATAGCGGTCTTTATGCTCTGTGCTTTATTCCAGGGGGATGCAGTTATGATTACACTGAAAAAGGAGGCTCTATAAACCACAAACATTTGCCAACTTTGCCAGCACATCATTATTACACCACTCAGTGTGCTGTTTTTCATCTGTTTTATGCAAACAAAATTCACACTCAGTGGGAAAAAAGTACATTACCAAAGGCATGACTTAAATCCCTCCTAGACTCAAACCCTCCATGCCATAATTTTAGAGTTTCAGATATGCATATTTCTCTCATGTCTATGTCTTAGTTTCAGCTGATAAAGGAACAGTGTCAGGGGAAATTCTACTTTTTGCCTGCCCTGCCTTGACATGGTAGGTCACTTTGAGTGGAGCTATTTGATCTGCCAGCAGTCAGCTACTTCCCATATTCAAGTGACCTTAATTAAAGTCTAGCTGAAGATGAATACAAAATACATAAGAGTTATACACATGGACCTGGTTAAAAAATTGTTGTAATTCGACCACTGAACAAGCTAGAAAAACCAGAATGAATGTGCAACAGTGCAAACATGCATGTAGGCATGTTAAATTAGAAAAACATGAAAATTATCATTAATGCCCCTTAACCAATGCCTTACTAGAGCAAAGCATTAAAAGTATTATCTGGGGACTATGCCATATACAAGAAGTATAAAGAAATTTCAAACGAAAATAAAATTCAGACCATCTTTTCATTATAATTTCTTTTCTCTGAATAGATAAAACAAGCCATTTGTTAAATTGAAATAAAAAAATCTGACCGCAATTATCTTAAATGTGTTACTTATTAATATGTGAGACTCTGTGTGGATATTGTCCCTGGAAATGCTCTTTCCAGATCTGGAAGGAAGCTCTGCATTCCAACTCCTTGCAGCCCTTCTTGGGAGGCATGAGATTTTAACTTGTCCTAGCAAGCTGGATGGTATTTATCCATTCCAGTTATTCCAGCTAGTTCATGCCACCCTTGATGGGTTGCAGAAACTGAGAGAAAGAATACAAAGCAGCATGGATATTCAAAGCACAGGGGTAAGGTAATAATGACTTTGTCTGCTTATGCACAGACTTATCTAGGAGTCCTTTATTCCTCCACATGGGCATCCATCAGAACTGAGCACTGATGAGAGAGATTTTAGGACACAGAATGCAACTAGTCCAAAGGACAGTATGAGAATAATTACACTGCCATATCTTTCATGTTTGTGGAAGCAAAAAGGCCAGGTGAAGCCAACTTCTGATTCATCTGACTGCCAGGATCTCTCAAAGCCTCACCCTTTTACTCACACAATTCTGGCTAGAATTAACTTCATTAAAGTTAGTCATATTAAGGCTCATAAATGTGTTTTGGGAATGCTGACAACTTTCTTTTGGAATGGTAGTTTGTGAACAGTTTTCTTCCCATTCCACACACCAGCAATGATGCAATCAGGGCAGGACAAGGTGGTATCACATGCTGGAAACCTAATGTGCATTGCAAATGATAACATCCACAAGTGGGTGAGAAACCTTTCTGCCTCAACTTGTGGACCCTTGGGACATTCCTGTTTTTATTCTATGAAAATCAGCTAGCTGTGAGAACTCTTTTGGTTTTTTAGGGTAACTTTTAGTGAGCTCAGATGAAAACCAAATGAACAACAATCAAAACATCTATGTTTTCCCTTCACACAAACCCCCTATTATTTATCCAGTTTTTGGCCTTGAAACTGAAAATCCAGGTGCTGGGGGTAGTAGGTGAAAGAATTCCACTGTGGTATTTTCAGTGCTATGTATTGGGAAGAACACATACAGAGATGTCTTCAAACTGAGCAGGGGTTCCCAAAGGTAATAATCCAATAACTAAAGTGGTTTCAGCTAATTTCCAATTATTTCAGCAGTTAAAGTCTTTGAGTGTGGAGAGTCTGTAGAACCAAATGAGGAGCTACCCATAGGTGCAACCCCATTCCCAGCAATGCTTTTGGCCTCTTTTCTCTTCTGGTACAGGGAGGCAAATGCTCCTGAATTCCTTCTCTGGGGAGACTGTGACACTTCACACAATACTGCATCAATCAGCCTATTCAGCATGCACAAAGAGGAAAGATATTTGGGTAATTCACTGTGAAAGGACAGAAATAAAGTTGAAATCCTCTAAGGCTCTTTAGTTTCCCATCTCTACATCGGTCAAGCATAATACACTGCAGTTTTTTTATCATGCTTTCAGCATTCACATACCCACAATTACTATTTTTGCATTAAGTTGTTATTGGAAAATATTAATTTTGTAAAGAATTTTGAAACCCTCTTCTTTTCTTGTTACAGTTACAGGCATAAATTTTTCTTTCCATCCTTGAAACATTCAGGAGAGTCCAAATTATGCTAATAACAGAGTAACTTTCCCATACCTTGTGGAAGTGAAAATGTTATGTCTTTGCAGGAGCAAAGACAAAACAGAGGAGAGGCTGTTTCGTACATAAAGGTACTGAACTAGGTCAGGTCCACCAAATGATGATAAAAAATGATATGTATTGAGGCAGAATCTTGAAAGAGAATTTTTGGAACTGTAAACTGTATCTATTAGGGTGTGCCAGAGTCTTATTTATTGAAAATACCTAAGGGTACTTGCTTTTTAAAAGATCCTTAGTTTAGAAATCAAGTATGTTTTGGGCTATCTAGCCTTTTTAAACTTCTAAAACTGCTGGTCATTTTTACATGTAAAATTAAGAATATGGTATTCAGAGGCAGAAGCAAAAATCAACTAATTAATTTCATTTATTCAAAAGTTTATTAATTACTTTTATTTAATGGATTCAAAAGTCAATCAATTACTTTAAAAATCATTACATCCTATTAATCCAAAATTTAATAAGTAAAAGCAGATGTAGGTTTTAAGCCAAAGCAGTTGTTTTTGGAAATATTGAGGTCTTTGGAAATGGCACAGGCTGTTGCAACATGGAACAAAAAAAAACCCAACATGGATATGATCTTGTACATAA
Source organism: Vidua macroura (assembly GCF_024509145.1). Taxonomy (NCBI): domain Eukaryota; kingdom Metazoa; phylum Chordata; class Aves; order Passeriformes; family Viduidae; genus Vidua; species Vidua macroura. Next base: position 64,587,943 of record NC_071573.1, on the reverse strand, counting down.
ATCTCCTACAAACTTCAGAGATTAATTTGGTTGCCTAATTGCAAAGGATAGTTCTTCAGGTCTGTTTTGCTAAACATGGTGGGGAGAGGGGATATCTATCTGTCTCTAAGATGCAAATAGATAGCAATTGACTTTTTTTTTTTTTTTAATTTGGAACAAGAAACAACAAGTATCTAATGTTCTTTGTGTTAATAACTGCATAAAAAATCTCATTAAACATTACTCATTTGGGCATTGTTGTTTATTTCCTTGGAGACAGCATCAAATCCTGAAGTAGAATTGAAATCAATGACAAAACCTTCATCAAATTCCAGGAAAAACAGTTCAAGTCCACAGTGAGGTAACAAGTTTTTTATTTAAAAACCCAACAAAACCAACACAAAACATATTTTTCAAAGCCTGAAAAATGTAGTCCACTAGGACCTTTGGGTATTTCAATGTCTCTACTCCTTTGACAGATAAATCAACTAACTCACATAGATTTTAGTTTTGAAGAAGAGTGGTAACTGAGTAATTGCTAAAAGGGCAACAACAAAAGACATGGATTAAGACCTTCAGCTGAAAGAAGGATTCTGACATCATCTTGGGTTTATTGGGAACACACACACATGCACAAACACAGACACACACATTAATACATTTTTGTCCCAGACAGAATAGAAAGAAGTGTAGAGATGAAAATTTCTGCTTAAACCTGCTGAGCTCACTAATTTGGGAAAGACCAGGGAGACAAACCAGAATAACTTGTGGACATGACATTGCAGCAGAATGAAGTTTGGCAGAGGGAATTGTGGGAGCTGCCATCATGAACTTATCCCATAACTGACGTGTTTGTCGACCAGAAACAAGCACTGGGATGAAAAGGTCTGGGTCTTCAAGTTGGTGTCAGCGTAACAATGAACTTACAGAGAGATGCTTCCATAAAAAAAGAGATGTGATATTGAGATATATAAGGGTATTACCTTGCATGATTCCCTTGTAGAAGACTACAGAGTGTGAAATAAAGCATTCAATTCTCTGAGAACAATGAGTTTGAATTGGAATCAACATACTGAAGGAATAATGAAAGACTGCTGGAAATAAAAAAGGTGATTAAAAGAATTTTGTAGTGTCATGTTAAGCAAATCTAAGGCCTGGACAGAAAATGCCATTTTTTAATAGACACTGCTGAGATAAAAACAAACTATTAATAAATTAAGGATGGAGATGAGATTACTTATCCTTCTGAGAACTAGGTTTTCGGAACAACTTGTTTTTCGATTTGTTGTTATAAATTTGTGCAAGGATTGCATGACTGAGCCACAAGTAACATAAAGGAATGGGTCTCATCAGCACAGAATGTTCCTTTCTTGGGAACTTGTGTTGCTTGGTTTTAAAAACACGATCACAGCAAGTGCTGGGGAAAAAAATCCCAAAACAAATGCAAAACCAAAACCAAAACAAAAAACAACCCCAAAAAATGAACATCAGAAAAAATACTTTGCAAAGAGGTCTAAAACTCACTGAGCAGCCAAGAACTGTCCTCTAGAAATATATATTTTTATTGTTCAAAATAGGAACATTTCCTTCAGATTATACATTAGAAATTGCATTAATCTGATAATAATTTCAAGGAAGGCATATAGATTGACATAAATTTTGAAATTCGTTTAGATTTCAACACAGCACCACCTATTGGAATGCAAATAGTAACAATGAGTTTGAAACAGTGAAAACATAGCTGGAGTCAACTATGATGAATTTATAAGCTTAAAGTGTGGAAGGCTCTGTAACTTGCTCTGCCTTGCAAACTATCCCTACTAATATAAATTTGACAGCAAATTTACTATTCTTTTTTCATGTTATTAGAAAGGAAGTCTTTACCACGGTGAAGATGAGGTAAAGTTTTTCTTTGAGTCACTAGACATAAATTGGCACAAAGTGAAGCTATTTACACAGAGTTAAATGAGATAATAATATATTTCCTAGGAAAGAGGACATTGTGTATGGCAATTTAAATGAGCTGCAGATAGATAGATATAAGTGATAAAAAGTATGTGCTTGGCCTGTCATTAGAGAACATATCAGCCACTTTAAAATATGCTTCACTTAGACTAATCACCACATTATTGCTATTCCAAATGAGGCATGCAGGTGTAAAAGTGGAATAGAACAGTTCCTTCTGCTTGATAATGAGGAGATTATAACATGTTGCAGATCAGAGTTTCAGGTGAGCAGAAAGCATAGGCACTGAACAACATCCAGAGAGAAGATGGGACCTGTGTGGTTCAAAGGCATGTTCTTGGCGATTTCTCTCTTTTGAGTTCCCTCTCTCCCCTTCCTTGTAGGGAACAAAAAGTCCTCCAACTTCCTATTCTCAGGATGTTTTTTCTTCTCACAGCTCTAGAAAGAGAGTTATGGGGAAAATAGCTGCTCTGCATGGACATTGCACTGGCAAAGTTTGAAATACCAGTGTCCTCATACCCACCTTCCGTGGCTGCTTTCCCACTCAACCTGTGGCTGCAAAAGCAATCCGGACAACACTTGTAAGATGTGTGGGGCAGAAAAAAAAAATAAAAAAGCCCACTCTGTGTCTTCCTGAAATGCTAGGATGCAGAAAGAAGGGTGATGTAAAGAACATGTTAAAGTTCCTCTGGAGTAAACAGCTTGCCCTCAGTTGGCCAGGAGTGCTCAGAAATGCTGCCTGCCCCAGTTTTCACAGCCACGGAGGAAACTGAACTCTGCTGAGCTGGCGTGTGGCTCCATCAGGGGCAGCACTGGTGTGCTTGTGTCAGGCCAGGAAAGCAGTAATTCTGGATCAGGCAGCAGGAGCTTCCCCAAGCAGGATGCACACAGAGGACAGCACTGACAGCCATGCAGAGCTGCTAAGGGGCACAAGGCACTGACTGATAGAACCATAGAATGGCTTGGGCTGGAAGGGATCCTAAAAATCTTCTAGTTCCAATCCTCCTGCCATGGGCAAGGATATGGTCCACTAGATCAGACTGCTCAAAACTCCATCCAACCTGGCCTTGAATGCTTCCAGGGATAGGGGACCCAAAACTTCTCTGATGCCAGGGAGAGTGGGGGTTGGAAGGGTGAGGGTAGAGCAGTAAACTGTTGCATTTACTGCTGGCCAAAGGATCTTTCAGGATTCCCAGCCACAGACCTTGGTTTGCCAGGAAAACACAGCCCAGCACCAACTCCCCCTACTACTTACTGTACCCTCAGCTGGATAAGCTGATAGGATTTGGATAGGACTTTGGATAAGATAACTGTCACCTGGCATGAAGTACCTCACAGTTGTCCTATGCTGCTTGGAGTTTAAAATGTCTCTGGAAGCACTGAGATGCAACTGCTCTCTCCGGGGTAAGACTGATACTGCTTAAAGAGAAAGAGAGGAGTCATCATCTGCATGCCTTCCCTTCTTTCTTGAGCTAGCCTCAAGTTAGCTGAATCCCAACCAGGAAACATGATAATCTTACAATTTTAATGCTGAAGATCCTTAGATTATTAATTGCTTTTTAAATAATAAAGGCAGGTACACCCACCACTATAGCAGAGTGCATAAACAACTGCAAACAACACACTCCCATTTAGCAAGAGCATCCATGTCAAATAAGACTGTTGAAATTCCTGAACATGAAAACAACAGTGTTCAAAAACAAAAGCAGAAGTCTTGCATTTCAGTAGTATAGCTGTACTATAGAAAATGGATATAAAGTTATGATTCACACTAATTAGAGGATACCCCTTCATGATTTAGTGCAAATTTACACAATTTCTTTTGTGTAGAGTTTGACATTGAAAGTCTCACACCTTATTTACTGTCAAGCAGCCACAAGGATTCACATTCAGTAAATATTTTTCTTCTTATTTAGTTGTTTGAATACTGCATTTGCCCTCTGTTCTCACCCCTAGATAGAGTTTACACAACTAGAAGGAGATTTCAAATGTGTGATTTTTTTTTTAAAGAGACAAGAGCCTAGCTCAAAGCTAGTAACAACGTGTGGGGTTTTGTGGCAAGCACATTTCTCTCACAGGGTTTCAGAGCATGAGGTTCAAAGTTGTCTTATTTTAGACATCTTAGTCATCTACTTCTCATAGTTTTGCTGCAGGACATGAGCTCAAAAGAAAAACCTGGAATACTTTTAAAATAGTGATAAAATTGGGATTGAGGGAAATTATCCACTTTTAAAAATCCTTTTAAAATTCTTTATATTCACAAATGTATGTTTTTTTTTCTTTTCCACTTCATGAACAGCATTATGTTTCCAAATGGCCACCAAGGAGCTTTCAAGGGAAATGTAATTCTAATTGTGATTCTTCTGTGGCCTACCATTATTGCAAATTTGTTTGTTTCCCTATAGGAGCAAATAAAATAAAAAATTAAGATGGCAAATATATTTTCATGCACAAATAATAAGCATGATTAATTTTTATTGTATTTGCATTGGTTAGTTGTGACTTAGGTTTGTTTTTAAAATCTTTATCATCGTGTCTCCAAGCATTTTAATGTTCTTATACATATCTCAAGGTCAATGGCAGTCTAAAGCAGTGCATTTGCACTAACTCAGACTAAAAATGAACCTTCTCCTATTTCTTTTTATTCCTCTCATAAATTTTCCAAACTTTCTGAAATAAATATTCCCCAGAAATATACTTTGCCATTTACTATAGTGTAGCAGGTAGAATTAAGCTGTATGTGTGCCTTCATTTTTGTAATGAATGATTTCAGAAATTATGTAAATTGAGTTTCACCTCACTCTCTTAGAAAGACACATAGCTTACGCTACAATAAGTATGAAAAATATAACACTATTCTTACATTGTAAAGACCATACATTTGTTGATATGCATTGATCTGATAAAAGTAAAAAAAAAAAAATTTCTACAGACTCCTAAAAAACCTTTTGCTGCAATGTTACAGTACTATGTGCTGTTAACCATGAACTGGTAGAATAAAGAAACTATCTGCATGCTTGCACCCTGACATCTGAAAATTTACTCTTTCGTTCTCATGATCTGAAGAACCAACACATTAGTGATGTATTTTTGCACTAAGCTGGATTCTTTGGATTGTTACATTTAAAAATACTTTTTCAAATTTTTTTTTTCCCTTACTGGTTAAAAAAAAATCCCATGCCTTTGTCCCTTGATTTCTCTCTGTAGTATTTTGAGGCTAACTCATGCAAGTTACCCAGCTAGAAATAAAGCCTGACTTTCAAATCGACTGAATATTAGCCACTCCTACATCATGGATATTGGTGAGTACTCAAATTTTTACAAATTGGGCCATTTATGGTAAAAGCCATAGGCAGTCTGAGTTAAAAAATTGACCCAATCTGTACTTTGAAAGACCTGACAAAACGCCAACCATTCCTAAGTTCCAATCATTGTACTTTCTAAGGAAGACAGGGAAGCGGGAAGCAAGTGGTTGATTTTCCAGCTGCAAAAACCTCTGGTCACATCAGCAGGAAAATCCTGGCTATGAGACGTTATCCTGTGTTACTGAGCCATAGCACTGCTAGTGCTGCTTAAAGACTTTTCCAGGGCTGCAAGAAATCACTGCACCATGGGGGCTGTTAACTTTATTTCTGACCTTTGAATTATTTTTGGAAATGTTTTCATTGAAATTACATTCACCCCTGAGCATATTGTATTTACAGTGTGTATGTACGTACATATCATTGAAACAGGTGCCCAGAGACACTGTGGAGTCTTCATCCCCAGGAATGTTTACAGCTCAACTGGCCAACACCCTGAGCAAGCCAACACAGCTGCACAGTTGACCCTATTCTGAGTGGGGGCTGGGACCAGATGCCCTCCAGACAGCTCCTGCAGACAGAAAAGATTACTGAATGATTCTGTTGTTCACTGTCATGGTAGCAAACAATGCAGGTGCTTCCTTTTTCTGCCATGTATTTAACATTTTTCTCATTATGTTATTACCAAATCCCAGTGTAATGAGATTTCAATGCTTTTTGGTATTTTAAGTAGGTACAGGAAATAGAGGGGATCATTTGTTAAGAAGCAATATCATCCCTAATTAACTTTGTATACTATTTACATGCTAATTTGTTGCAAGTGTTTTTAAATACAAGCAAAAATATGAATTGAAATGCCAAAGTACTGAGTGGAGCTATTTATCAGATATCTGGAGCTTCATCAGATCAGAGAGTATACCTATCATTTCTTATAACAGTTTTACATTAATCATTGATATTGCTCAGCCTTTACTAGAGCAAGTAATTGTCAAAGTTCATTTCTAGTTCCAATGTTTTTCCTGGAATATAATCTGATAGAGATTATATATTATATGAGATCTCCTGGGCAGTCCAATGAACAAGACATGGGAGTCAAAGGCTTTGGTATATTCATATGAATGCCATTGAATAAGCTCATTCTTAAACTGGGCTGGACCCCAATTCAAGGTTTAACATAACAAGGAAGAAGCTTTATGTTAACTTCAGTGAACTTTTTCCTAGTGTCCACTCATCTCAGTTCTGATTCTGAAAGTCTCATGCAAGCAAAAATGTCCATTTTTAATCTTGAGGATAATAGTAGGTGCTAAATGCAACCTCAGTGAGGATGAGGAATAAGGTTATATAAAAGAACAGTGATGCATATTCATGCATTGTGCAATATGTGATGCCTAATGGATGGGGAGGGAGGGAGAACCTTTTCTCTCCAGATAAGTTTTCTCATTAAATACTCACCAATTTGGGTCAGAAGGCTCTCATGAAAATTAATTGTTTGCTGTCATCATTGTTGTTGTATTAATTGCTGTTAATTACAATACTATCATAGCAATGCCTTCAGGGAAATGGGAAAATTATGTTCAGTTCCTACCTGTAGGAGCAGGATTGTCAGGAGTAGGATTGTTTCTTAGTTGTTAAGAACATTTAAATGCCTTAATTATGTTAAAGTCTCAGAGATTTCTAATTCCACCTGTCTTGCAGACAGGGAAGCATTTCTGTTTTGCTTTGGGTTGGGTTGGTTTGTGCTGTTGATTTTGTAAGAACTCAATTCACCCTGCAGGTCAGGAAGTCCTCCTGCAGGCAGATGGAATTTAAAGATTATCCAGAACTACCATCCAAAACTGCCTGTACCTGGCAGGGATGTTGATCATGGTGGGAAAAGAAGATCCTGTTTATGTATTCCTTGCTGCAAGGGCATAAATTATGGGATGTATACAAACCAAACCTCAATTTCTGCACAACTCTTACAGGAGGTCTGCGTTTATAAATACATAAACCATCTGTTAAGTGCTTGCAAATTAAACACCTAAATTTATAGTACAATTTAATATCTAGTTTCAAAAAAGCCTGTGACATCTAATGAAGTTGCATAGGCTTTTGCTTGACTCTTTGCAAGAAATGCAAAATAATTGCATAATTACAGAAAATACCTGCAAATGCAGATTGAATTTTCCCATTTCGGTTGAATTCCTATGTTGAAGTAATTAATTGGACTTATGCAATGAAAACTTTGCAAACATTTCAATTTTTTCAAGTCTTGTATGAATTTTTGTGATGTGTGTATCTTCATTGAGGAATAACTGGAACAACTGTACATAAAACAAAATCAGTTTTACGAATAAATACATGTGTTATGTACTCTGGATGTTCTCTTGGCATGTGAATGTCAAGTTGACATATCTGCTTTTTCATTCACAGAAAACATCTCCAAGTCACTGTTCACATCAGCAAACACTTTCCAGCACTGAGGTACTTACTATCTTTCCATACAATACACTATTTGGCTTGGAAAGGTGGTTTGGTCTCAACAATTGACAAAGATACTCAGAAAGCCAAGACAACTCAATCTCCAAATTTTGTTCTGTAAAAAATACTAAGTCTTTTTTTCAGAGTGAAATCAGCCATGAAAATTCTGGCACATTTCTAAGTATGTTCCACTGAATTCTTTTTGTAGCAGTAAGTCTAGCTTTAAGAGGTGCCAGTAAATCTTGTGCTGTTTTATGAGGAACATGTTGGTCAACTCCACTGAAAATTCATGACCAATCAAGAGTCTGTCAATCTTCAGTGTATTTGCTCTCTGACAGAATGGAAACCAACCTCTTTATCAGTGAGCACAACCTGCAGACATATAACAAAATTAAATGAAAACCCCATTTTATTTGAGAATATAAAGTAAAATTTTCTTATGACTTAGCTTACTTTTACTCTATCCAGGCAATGCAACAAAACTGTGTCATCATCCAGCTGCGCCAGATCTTTACTAACAAATGGCTATAACCGCCTGATGGTGCATGCAAGGAGTTTTGTTCTGTTCCCACTGAAGTCAAAGGGAGTTTTGCTACTGACTACAACCAAGTATCTTGTCCTTGTGTGAACTTAATAAATGTGTCATTTCCATGATTACTATGCACCATGTTTTATGATGACTATGTGGTCTACTCCTATTTGATTATTGGTCATTTGAAACTTACATATTGGACACTGGGATACAGTTTCTCCTCTGAACTAAGTATTTTGTGCAGCCACAGTAAGAGAAATGGGAAGGATATTGACACATTAGGATATAGGCACAACTAAGAATTCATCTGTCAAAGAGGACAGATGGTGAAGGAAAAAATAGCTGACTCTTATGCCTTGCAAACATCAAACCCAGGACAGGGTGTTAAAAAGCCAAAATCAAGGTGGTTACTTGATTTTTAGCTTTTAAATGACCATGAGAACTGCCAGCCAGTGTAGAGCAGTGTCTGCACATCTCATTTTGTACTGCAGAAACAGAAAGCTGTTATCTGTCTTGTAATCTGTGGTATTATCTCTCTCAGGCTGAGTTGTTGGCTCCTGAATTTGAACACCAGGATATCAATTTTTCACCGTATTAATAGAAAATGCCTTTTGAATAATCTTTGTAATGCTTTATACAGATGAGTCTCTCTGACATCTCAGGGAACATCCCCTGATTTTCCACGCAACAAGGAGCAAGGACATTTTCTGATTCTTTCCTGATTAATACAGAAAAGCTTGTCTGTCTCTGGCACACAGAGAGGGGGAACTTGAGGACTGGGGATACTCAAATATGTCTGCCCAGGTGTTGGAGTAAGAAAGTTGAAGAGGAAGGAATGACAATAACTCATATTGTTTCACTGAAGACGTTAGGCACAGAGCTGCCAGCCACAGTCCCTGTGTGATGTGCTCCTCATTGGTGCCTACTTCCATTCAACATCTTTTAGCCCACAAATGCTTTTCCCAGACTACCTCTGGCCACTTACAGCAGCAGTGTTTTCTCTCCCTATGACTTAGAGTTCCTTCCAAACACTCTAAGTGCTAGTAAATGCTGTGATGGTGATGATGGCTCTGAGCAGTGAGAGGAGGCTGTTCAGAGTGGGAAGGTGATAAAGAGCAGCAGGCACAGCAGCACCAGTGCAGGAACAAGCACAGGTTCCTATTCCCTTTCTCATGTTCTGCCTGTGCATGACCCTGCTCACTTGGGTCCTGAGAGCTCCCCTATGCCTGGGTGCTTGGAGACAATCTCAGCTTTGCAGAGGTTGGCCCATTGACGGAGGCATAATTCTGTGTTTCTGTTCTTACTCATTTGTCACTATGGGAAAATTTTCTTATTCGCAGGAAAATGTGTTTCCTGCTTAAGAAAGTACGTGGACATTGGTCAGCCACATTGATGTGGCCACTGTGATTTATGGAAGCAAAGCAAAAAAGCATTGGCTTCTGGAGCATTGTTCCACCTTGCCCACACGCACCACAGGAGTTCCCATGAACCCTTGCAACAGTACCCTTATATCCAGGGTATTCAGGTGGAGGAAATGTTCTCTGATGAGTTCAAAAACTGTCAACTATCAATATAACTTGCAGTACATAGCAGAAAACTGCAACAGATAAAATCAAATATAAATTATCTGCTTCAACTACATTGCCTGTGCAGCACCACCAGTTCCTTGGCTTCTGTTTCACTGTCCCTTTACAGAAGCCTCCTCACACTCATGGACATGTGTTTCTGATCAGAAAATGCTCAAGGAAAGACCACCTGCCTACAAAGGATACTTTTTTTCCCAGTCTGAGTGGGAGTCTTACAGACAGGTTTTAGTACACAGCAAAAAAACAAGCAGAACAATGAAGTGAAAGGGCAACTTTCTTCTAATGAAAGCCTACACTGTTATCTGACATGTTTGTAACAAAACTAGAAGAGAAGGCATTTCTTGATGATTATTCCTGGTGAAAATATAATGAATAAATAACTTAATGGGAGAACACAGTAATAAGAAACTTGTTTGCTTTGGTGCTTTAGTTTACTTTGGCTTGTCTAACCAAAATATTTTTTAAGAAAAAAAGTCTGAATGCACTCAAACAGAGAAATAAAAGTTTTTCATGACTGCTGATTTTAAATCAGTTTTCTGGGCCATCCTTAAACAGTAAGCTGTTAAAAAAATCAAAGCTGTTGTTTCTAGAACTCTTCAAAAGTTACCACAGAGACTGTTGGGCAAGGAAGGTAATCATCTTTGTGGCTTATCATACTGATATCAGGTAAGCTAGATGTTAAAGTCCTCTAAGTGGGAATCTCAAAGAGTAGGAGTCCAATCCCTTGCATTTGAAGCTGGATCCAAAATGGACTGGGTTTAATGATTTCTGTTGACTTAAGTGGACACTGGGTCAGTCTGATCTACTCTAGTACTTTCAATTTCACACAGTCATACCTTTAAGAATAATGTGATTGCACTGTGAGAGTGATGGAAGCTTTACTTGGCTGGACTATCAGTGAAAAAAAAAATTGAGGCCATTTAGATCCAGCAAGGCTTGGCACTATATGTTTTAGTGCTAACCAAATAAATAAGTAAAACCATTAAGAATAGGTTTTGTAATCAGTAGGAAAAAAACTTATCAATTAAGTGATGGTCAGAGTCAATGACACAGTGGTAGGTATATCTATATCTATAGCAATATCAATCAGCACCTAAATAAATGGGAAAACAGCCCCTTCTCTCACAGTGGTTCTCACTGTATCTTATTTTATTCTAACAACAGAAACTGGGAATGACGATTTCTTCAAGTCCAAAAGGAATCTAAGGAGCTCATCTCCCAGAAGCAAGAGAGACCCTGGCAGTCTGACCCTGCACTAGGCAGCTGCAGACAACTCTCGTTGCTCTACAGGCTGCATACCACACGAGAGGCCAGAAGAGACCCAGCAGCAAGCCTGTCTGCTGGTGCTGCCGCCAGACCTCAGCCTAGAAGGTGACAGCTCAGTATCCTGCAGCTGCCACACATATCCTGTGTGTGCACAGAGGTGGCTGAGGGTCACTCTCCACAGCCAAATGAGTGTGGGAGGAAGGCAAGGAGTGACATTACTGTCAGACCGCCAGCCATAGGAGGGGGTGGCTGCAGAGCAGTGGCTCGTTCTTGCACATACACCACATGCACAAACAGACTTTTGAGCCAAATTGCTTTCTAACAGCTCTGCTATGTAGTAGATACAAAATCCATGGCTTAGGAAAACACCCCTCTCTGTGCAGAACTTCACTGTTTTTACAATAATGTTACCTTATGCAATTCTTGCTGATGGGAAGTCTAATGAAAGCTCAAGGCCTGGGGACGCAAAATAAAACAGAAAGCTGAGCAGAATCATATAATCAACAAGTGGTAGTACTCCACTAGAGCTCTTTTACATGCAGGAAAAGGCAAGAAAATAATGTGCATGGGCTCACATACAAACATGTTTGCTTCTTAGTCATCCACACAGTAGGGATAAGCAGATCAAGCAATACTTTATAAATGGGAAATGATGTGTACTTAATGATGTACAAAATCTCAAGTAGCTTAAAAGTTTGTTTAGAACCAGCTGGGACTTCCTGTTCATCCAGGTCTTATCTGAGCAAATCAGATCTCTCAACTTCTCAAGAAAACAGGGCTGGAAAATTAAGGGTCATTTCTCTATTCACAATACTTCACATTGGTGACTTTATTTCAGACAGATATGGGGAAAATTCCTACACAGTAAATGAGACAAAAGGAAGAGATGGAAAATGTCTGTACTAAAAATACTCTGAATCACTAAGATAACACAATTTTGAGCACCTAAAGTCATCCAGCCACTTTTTGTGTACATTACCGCTGTATACTTCTAAATAACTAAATTTGCACTTGTTTTAGTGTAAAAGCTGAAATCTGCTGCCAGACACTGAAAATGATGGTATAAACAAGTTCTTATGTCCAGTTCTTTCTTTGGAATGACACTTGCAGCTTTGAGTTTTGCAGTGCTTTCTGGAATCAAAGTTCTCTAATGCTATTCCTTGCAGGCTGGATTAAGTAAAAATGAGTATTTTCCTCCCATCTTCTGCATTTCAGGAAAGTTTCAGCCAAATCTCCTAAACTTTCATTAATTATATACTTTACGTCTTCTTCACAAGTTCTAATAGAGGTCAGCTCAGCTGCAATTAGGAAATAAAGTTGAAAGTAAATAAATTTATACTCGAGACTTGTTATCCAGCAAACTTGCACATAGTTGCCATCTGTCTCTGCTTTTCACCAATAGCCATGGAGGCTGTTTCTGGCCATGCCGTACCATCTCTGTTCAGCCACTAAAAACTGACCCAAGCCGAGGATTTATGCAAGGATTAACAGGCTGAGCTCCTGATAATGCTACCAGGATTTAATTTCTTTCTTGACAGATATAGTGATGTTTCTGTTAAACTATATATCCACTCCCAGCAATTTTTCTCATCCTTTGCTCCCAAATCTCTCAAATTCAATCCACTTGAGGTGTTTTTTAAATTACTTACCTTAAGCCAGGAGACAACATGATTTTCCCTCAGAAAGAGTAGCCAGCATCAAGGTTTCTTCAGGAAGACTCCCTTATTTGGAAAGATTTCCTCAGCATCTACCTCAGGTATTTAATAAATAACACAGGCACTCTAAAATTTCCATATTGTGATAACAGCAGTGGTTGATGGCACTCCAATAAATTTTTTGAAGTCTTTGGTCAAAGCCCAAAGCTGCAGCCAGACAGCTGCTACAGCTGGCATTGAGTTTCACTAGCAAAACCCACAAGTGGTTTGTGATCTGTCCAAATGGTAAAGAGACTTCCCATGCAATTATGGAAGCACATGAAAGTCCAATGATAAAAGTTAGACTTTCTGTCTCCAACTGGCAGTAAATCTATCATGCCATTTGACTATTCTCCAGAGACTGTCACAGTATGGACCAGAAAGATCCCTTCTCTTACATTACAGATAAATTCTTGCTCAAGCAAGCATAAGCAGCATGGAGGGCCAGGATAACTCTAAAATACTTGGTTCTCTCTCCCAGTACCAGACACAGCTCTTATTCTTAGCAAACTATGTAAACAATTTGAAACTGCTAAAGAACAAAGAGAAATAATGCTGTTAAAAGGTAAATGAAAGTGCTTTTAGAGGTTATGTTCAGAAAATCTGACTCCTTTTACTGTTCATCCTATGTTTTATGCAAGATGGACACCATTTCTCTGTTCTGCCACCATCAAAATCCCTATCTGTAGTTTAAGCATGTGCTTTCTTTTGCAGAAGGCCTGTGATGTTTTGTTTGAAGTGCCTTTGTTGGCTTATCAGTGTTACCTGTGCAAGAGGTGAGGCTGTAAACAGCACTTGCTAAATCATCTCTCTAGAAAATTCTGAAAGATGATTAAAGTTCACTTTAACAATTACTACATCAACATAAACAAACATTTCTTAATATCTAAAACATATAATTCTTACAACCATCTTCCAACTAACTCCATTGCCTAGCTCTCTCTCTCTGCACACATAAATTATCTAACATTTAGACATTAGTCACTAGCTTTTATATAGGCTCTTCAGATGTGGATAGTTTTGTCTGGCTTAATGAAAGAGGAGGTTCATTCATAATATTACAATGGTGAAATGATGTTGGCCTATCATCTAGACTCTCTAATTTAACCTCAGGTTTTTCTCTGAGGATCTTAGGAACTCACTTTGTATTCATATGTTTTGGTCTACATACAAATCTTGGTCTTTACAACTCATTAACCTCTTTCAACAACATCATTATGTCAGTCTTCAGTGTCTGGTAGATTGTCATTTAAAGGTTTGCCCCAGTTTCCATTTCATTTCTTACATGCAATTTTCTGCCCAAGAAATTCACATTGGTCCCTTGAACACAAGGACTAAAAAAACCTCTGCTCTACATATTCTTCAGTTTTTTATCTTATTACCTATTTTAAGGTCAATACTACAGTTGTGATCAGGATCAGTTGTGCATAGCACAGCTGATAATATACCCCATATAAACTGATAAACAAATGTGAAATGGAAGTCTTTATCTTCACATCTTGAGTATATAATTATTTATGTATATCACTAGTTGGCAAGGCTCTACTTTCTTTCCTTTCAGGCATATATGTCATTCTGTGTGATAAGTTCTTTACTCATTCCTTTTCATAATGTCTTTTGGTCTCCATATCATTAATTTTAGAAGATGATTGATGGACTGCTTTGCATTTTCTGGCTTAATGCCTAATCTTGAGGCATTTCTTGCAAGAGGCCACTTACAATAGACATACTCATCTAGAGTGAGCTAGCTCTTTCAAAGCAGAAAAATCTTTTGTGAGCTTGAAACTCTTCAGCATGCCTTGTATTTTGTTTACTGGGGCAGTTTGTTTTCCCCTAGGTCCTAAGCACAAGTCTTGCAGTATTCCTGAGTTCTTCTTCTATACCTAATACTAATTCCATTACTTATGGAAATGTTAAATTTACTTTTGCCTGATGTCGTGGTTTGACATGGAAGTGAATTTTTTCCAGGAAGTTGGGGCAAACCAATCAGTAGTCAGGTTTGGATATTGGCACCTGGAGTGACCACTGAAAGTATGGACACGCCTCTGAGAACACAGGGGGTTAAAAGCAAGAACTCCCAGGAGAACTGTCTCTTTGGTTCCGGTCATCAGAGAGTGCAGACTCTCCCCTGCCCAGCCTCAGGCTGGGTGGGGGAGGGGAAGCCACGCGGCCTTGTCCAGGTAGGCCGAGGGGGGCTGAGGGTCTGGAATCGAGCCAGCTCCTGCAGACGGAAGGGTGGAGAGAAGCAGAGATGCCTTTGTTCCCCTCCCCCCACAGAGGGAAAGTGACAGCCTGGCGGCACCTGGAAATTTGCCGGCAGAGGAGAAGGAGAAGGTGGGGGGTGATGCCCAGCGTGGGAGACGGAACGCTGGCCCGAGATATCAGCTGTCCAGGGAGTCTGAACTTTTAACCCTTTCCAGGAAATGAGGGCTTTGTAAAATATTACTCCTCCTTGATTTGTAGTAGAAGAGAGACAGTCCGGGACCTGAGATGTTAGAAGAAGAAATATTTAGGTGGGAGGAGATGATGAAGTAGCTTTTGGCTGGACTTTTCTTGTTAGCCATGGACTGAACCAAAATCTCCTGCAATAGAGACTGCATTTTAGGGGGATGCAGTGGTGACCCAAGGAGACCTGCTTCAGCTTCTAACAGCACAGGAATGGCAAGAACAGAAGAAAGCTGAGGAGGGAATGGTGATGCCCTCTGTCTTTGGGAAAGAAGATGATTTTTCTGTTCTTGGACCCTTGGCCCCAGGGGAAAATGGGGGGGACTGTAGTCCCAGGATGAGAAGCTGAACTGTTGTATCTTTGGGTCCGTGGCAAAGCATCCTTAAAGGAGCCCTATGAGCAGTGTGTCCATGCACGGTGGCGAGAGCACTGTGACATGGAATGGAGAGTGTCACACTGGCAGATTTTCTCCGGGCGGTTGCCATGTGTGACAGGGAAACACAGGGTGTGGCAACTGTGTTTCCTGGGGGGTCTGTGGTGCAAGAGAGACTTCTCTCTCCCTTGATAGTTTGAGTATTGATTATCTGAAGGGTGGTAATTTGATCAGGAATCCCGGGTGATGTTTCATGGTGGGTGTTTTTGGAAATTGGGAGGAGGAGGGGTGTTTTAAAAGGTCTTCATCCTGGGTTTAGTTTATGTGTTTTCTGTATTAGTAGTAGCTTAATAAAGTTTTTCCCCTTTGTTATTAAGCTTGGGCCTGCTCTGCTCTGTTCCTGATAACATCTCACAGCATTTATTTGGGGAAGGTGCATTTTCATGGGGGCGCTGGCATTGCGCCAGTGTCAAACCATGACACCTGAACTTTGAAAGTTGTCATTATTCATAAAAGGCAATCTGTCCCAGAGTATATAATTAAAGACATTTTCAGAAAAGTAATACATAAGCTTTGTTGCCTACACAGTTATAGATGTCTTTTGCATCCAATAGCTACATGAAAATGGTACATAGCTTTCTGTTAAGTTTTACAAATCTTCAAAAGTCCTTCTCTAAGAAATTCTGTAAGTGAACAGGGACTTTGCAGATAAGTAGCCCTGTGGGAGTCGTTTGCTACTCCTGTCTACCATGTCTATCACAAGAAATTAAGTGCCTACATTTAAAAATAAAATTGCAATTTTCACTGGTTGCACTGACTTCCTTAATTGGACATAAATTTTAATGATTTTTAAGTGTTCCTTGTCAGCAATGCTGTTAATTCTCTGCCAGGATATTTCAAGCTGGAAACGTCTGCCTAACTTAAGTATGGCATGACTGGAATGGGAGTGGGGGAAAAATCACTACCACTCAATTACAGGGAGTAAGATTTAATATCTTCTGCTTGCTGAATTTCATATCTTCTGCTTGCTGAATTCTAAAGTGAGAAGCTCATGAGGCAGTAGTCTTCCATCTTAATTTGGAGTAAATCGACTGTTTAGAGATTATGAATGCTATAAACAGCATGATTTCAAACTTAAATGAATAAGAGGGTTTCCCTTAGCAGGTTTTTTAACACACTTGTATCAGACATATCTAGATTCAAGTAACTGCAGGCAACTGTTAAAAATGAAATAGTGGTTTGTGTCCATATTTATGTGCATTTGAAAACAGCTGTCCACTGCTGTGTGGAAATGGGACCAGTGACCAGCTGCCACTATTTTATTTCTTCACAATTCTAAATTTCTCTCAAGGTCAAAAATCCTGGGAATAGAGAAAATGACCTCTGAATTTATTTAAACATTTCTCTACCCTCACATCTTTGACTCACATTCCCATACAACTAGGAGGATAGTGATGTTACATGAATATCTGGGGGCTAATTGCACTTACATGTCTGATGTTTATTAACAGCAATGTGTCAACATACTCACTCAAAATTCTCAAAATTAAATAGACAATCCTTGTTCATTGCCTGCCTTATCTAATAAACTCTATTCCATCCCAAAACTGGACTTTGTCAGGGTAGCCACAGTTAAGTCAAAATCTGTGACTCAAAAAATTTCACCTTACCTCTTAGGTATACATTAGGATTTAAACTTCCTCTCCTCTTTGGCCAGCAAGAGGAGACCTGTAAGGCCTGGAATGTTACATATTCATCCTCCTGCACTTGCACACTGTTGGGCCAAAAGTCACAAGGATGTAACATGGTAACTGTTTGAATATCATGGGAAGGAGCACTGGGTTTTTTTTGTTTTTTTTGTTTTTTTTTTCAGAAGGAGCTCTCAAACCAGATTGGCAGTAAACCAGTCAATGAAGTATAAAGGTCCTTAGAGAGGTATGAAGTGGGGCAGACATATTTGTGCAGATTCAGGAAAACTATGGCATAAAACAGGCAGTAGAATTTGCAAAGTTGTTGGAGACAATTTTGCTCATGCTTAGTTTCCAATGATTTGGAAGAATGAGAACACTGGGCCTAGACAATTTGGATCAAATGAATTGCCAGCCAGACAATGGAGCATATATGGCTGAGGGAAATTAAAAGTGGAAGAAAATACTCTGGAGGGATTAAGAATTGATGAAACAAGATGGATACATGTCAACAGATGCATATTTTGTTGGAATCATCTTCAAGTAAGGTACTGTCATAGCTAACTTTTTTTGAATTTAAACAATTTTCTCAAGACTGCCTAACTAGAAAATACAGTTGTTCAGCCAAGAAACTGGAACAATATCACATAATTTATCTATTAAGCCACATCTAACTACCCCACATACTTACAATGTTATCTGCCAAAGTGGTCAAGTTATTGTATAAAAGCAAAACATGTAAAAGAATAAGCATATAAATTTATATGTGATTTCAAAATTACATTTACATTTTGATGATAGGCAGAAAGAAAGATTGATTAATTCAGTTTACTTTTTGTTTTTTTTACTGATCAAAATGGTCAACAGAAAATGAACTATGGCCAGTTAGAAGAGCATGGGATATTGCACATTTTCCTTCTTCTGCTGCATTGTATTTAATGGAAATTAAACCCTCTGCATCCGACGGTGTAAAAAAGAACCAACCACATTATTTTTGTCTATCAATATACCATATACTATAAATAAACAATCAACTAAATCCCCGAGATGGTGCAAGATTTTTATTTAACTATATCAATGGACTTAGAATAAACTTAGCTTGAATTTCTGATTATTGCATGTCATGCTAGGGCCAGATTATCACTTTAGAAAAGGTTTAGGTAATCTGATCTTATATATATTTTTATATATATATACCTTACATATCTTATATATATTTATTAAATGCAAAATATGGCCAATAATTAACCCTCAAAAATTGTCCCAACATCTTTCCTTGGTCTTAAGTTTAAAGACCTTTCAGGTTTACTCTTTTGTATTTGAAAAAAAATTTCAACAATGTGGATCTAATTGGTTACCTGGGTCTAGCAGACAAATTGACAAGTAGCGAAGTAAGACAGATGTTCCTTTATTTTATTAGCTTTTATGTTCATTAAACCTTTTATGTTGGTTCTAAAATAATGTGGCAGTATCACAAATGACCTTGCGATATGAAATACAGCAAATGTTCCACAGCAAATAATTCAGCAGCCAAATCCCAGCTCTTTTCTTATTGGTGAATTTTGTATTAAGAGAAAATGTTTATCATTTTAATTAAACAGGAAAATTGTTTTGCAATATTCTGTAGTTTATTCAAGAGCATCTGGTTTAATTATCCTAAGCTGGGAAATAGAACTGCTTTGATTGGATGCATTAGTCACAAGATATGGGTAAGAATGCTTCCACTTGGCAAGTATTCCTCCCTGTTACTTTAAAATGTGCTCTTTCAGTAAACATTCCTGAAAAAAGCTCCCCAACAAGCAATGGCCTCATGAGGCCAAAATTTAAAGTCACAAACTAGCATATTTCAGATGTGACTGCACCAGAGTCCCTGTTCGACTAATTCATTGTCCTTTTCTTTGATACACAGCAGATGGAAGAAAAAATGGCACACTGATTGTGGACCATTGCAAGATTTGCCACTGCAGCAAAGTCTTCTCTGAACATTAAAGTAAAATCCAGGGGGTTTTTGCTGCTGAGAACTAGCAACAAGGTTGAACTGAGGGTAATTAGCCCAACCAAATGGCTTCCTTTCCCTGATAAATCCCCAAGTTTCACCAAGGTCAACAACATCCTGATTCTCTTTAGAGCACAGTAATAAGGCATCACCAAAATTCCCTCACTCAGACCTCCTAGGAAACCATCTATGGTGTCCCAATCTGTCTAGGCTTCTCTAACAGCAGAGGTAGATTTGCTGTGTATGGGCTTGTGGTGCTCCATGCCTGTACAGCTTCCAAAGGAACTGAGTGCAAATCTATTGCTGCCCGGTTGCTACAAGCCTGCAGATCTGTATGGAGTGGACTGTTGAGGAAGGTTATACAGATTTAGCTTTACAGATTTTTAGTAAATCCAGGCTTTAAGATGACCTTAAGATCATGTGTAACTACTGGTGTGGACACAGAGAAAGTGATGTGCAGACAACACAACATCCTGAAGAATCTGGCTTTCTTTGGATTTGTTTTCTGACTGCACTTTGATTTTAAATCTTAATGAAAAAAGAAAAAGGAAGAAAAGTTTATTAATAGCAGACACTGAGAAGAGTTGGTTTTTAAATTCAGTTAATGACTCTTAAGTGAATTTAGAGGTCAGTATCTAGCAAAGAAAAAAAATTTACTGGTGTTTTACACCAACTTTACCCTCTGTGATTTTCTGTTTATTTTATTTCTTTGGCTAAACATTTGCAGAAAAAATGAAGATGAAAATCTTGGAAGGAACTTTTAAAAACAAGAAATGTACTCCACCCTTATTACAACATTATTCTTATTTAGCCAAACATTTTTCCTTTAATAAATGATCTGATATAGACACATACAGAAAAGGCATAAAAGACCTACAACAGCCAAATCTTTTCAGATTAAAAAAAAAATAATTAGGAGGGGTGAATTATGTGAATAGATGAGAGAAGGCAAAGAATGCAAAATAAACAAGAAAGTAATAATCTTTCTGTGAATAAAACTAAGGTCTTGCATAATAATTCCTTGAGTCCATGAAGAAGAAATTAGACTGAAATAGAAATCACATGGGTTTCATGGTCGCTTCCCATTGTGAGTAGATAGTGGGGCTCATGTGACTAAGCAGATGAAGAAGGGAATAAGCACATGAAGAGTGGAGGGGGGGAAAAGTGAGTAAATAGCCACAGCAAAATAAGTGTCAGAAGGGTAAACATGTTAAAAGTGAAAGTCACAGTAACCTGCATCTTAGCTTTCTGAGATGCATAAGTGAGAGGAAGGCTTAAAAAAGAAACTTGCAATCATTTCAGGAAGCTATCAAAGATGTGGCCTTTCCCCGTGTTTATAGCTGGATTTTATTGCCTGGATGGTGTGCTGTTCACTCAAGGTTAGTGATTTATGCTTCCCGTCTCTTTCTGAGAGCTAGGCTGCTTGCTGGAGGAGCCCCTTGGGGCAGCAGAGTTTTCAACAGAAAGTAGTCACATACATCACCAGTTCCCTAAAGTGTATATAATTGCCTTTGCTGACCTACAGACAGACATTTAGAGCATACTCTTTCCAAGAATTTCCAGAAGGACTTAAAGCAGGGATTATTACTTTTTCTGACACCCTTCATGTCTCCCAATACAGTTTTTTTCTAAACCTGATTCAACATAATCTAAGTCCTATGCCAAGAATGCTTTGGTTTACATTGATTGTTTCCTCATTATAAGCCTTGCTAAAGGAGAGACCACTGAATCAACCTTGTTTTCAAAGACAGCTTTGGCTACTGTGTGCAGTCACTGGCTGCATAGCAGAGTTCTTTCATGCAGCACAGGGAGTGCCAATATCTCTCAAAACAGCCTGTTAAAAACTCATTTTGGAGTAATCCCTGATTTGAGTGCAAGGGCTTGCATGAAATGATCTACAGAAGTCCTTCATGATATAAAATTTTCTGTGACTCTGTAATCCTATATGTCACAATATTGGCACAACAGTGACAAGTGAGAGGGCGGCAGAGAATGTGTTTCTGTCACCAATACACATTTAATCAAACCAAGAACATGCATGCTCAAACATTACAAGTTAATTTCTGTATGAAATCCAGAAACTGACACTTAAATATTTTCACAACTGTCATATGTTTCATTTTTCAAAGAAAAATATCACTGCATTACTGCAGAATTTTGCTTATTAAGAATTACTACTTTTTACACTTTTTTTTTTTTTTTTTTGGTCAGAAATAGTTCACATATCTCTCCCTTAGTTTTAAGACTTACCATATCAGTCTTTATCACTATATAGGTAGCCAAACACAATTAGTCTTATAATGGAAACTGGCTTACTGCCCATTTTAGTTCATGTCTGCATGACAATAAGTGAATGCAACATAACCAAAGGAAGTTTACACGAGTTGTAAGTGTAGCTATGACTTTGAGAGAATCCCAGATTCACAATAAATTTACAACATTTGTATTTACACTATATTAATGATCTGTGATTAAGATTGAATACCATGGTTTTAGCTGGTTGAAGCTAAAACTTTGTCTTGTTTAGCAACAGAAGGTAGTGCCTCATAATAAAGCTGAATAACCTTATCTGAAATCTTTGCACTATTTTCTGTGCTGTAAAGTCAGTAGTGGTGCCTAAGAACAAGGAAAACATAGTCACAGGGTGAGAAATGATGCCTTATTGACTTTATAGTCCAACAAGGTGAGAATCATGCCCCAACATGAAGTATTTGCTGAATGTCCTCATGCTCTGTAAGCTAAATAAAATTTTAAACCTAAAAAAACTATTGCAGTTTTATGCTTTAAGAAGTTGTACCTGGCAGGCACCTCAGACTGCAAAATAAAACTTCAGTTGTTTGCTATGACTCTAGTTTTCCTGCCACAACTGGCTTGTTCAGGCCTCTTCCCAAAGTTAGAATACCATTACAAGGTGTGAGAAAGAGTTGCTCCTTGTCCTATTCAAGCTCATCTTTGTGATCTACCGAGTATACTACATATAAACTTATTTGGCATGTTAGGATAAAGAAATGGTATTTGTACACAAATCTAAAATAATACCTTTGTATTCCTTTAGATACAACCCATGAAACCATATACTTACACCTAGTAATTGATAATACAACACTCTCAGGTGTTTACTGTTAAATCTCCACAACTCCATTACAAACTTCAATGTGATTTTCCTCTAAAATAAGAAAAACAACAGATTTTAGCAAACAGAGCAAGAAGAAGAAAGTCAAATAAAGAGCTAGGTCAAATAAAATCTCCTTTTAAATATTAAGTGATGTAGAGAACTTTCCTCAAAAATCAGATACAGTTCACTTGCTGTTTTCCTTCTTCTGTGATCAAGAAATAACAAAACCAATCATGTACCTGATTTCTGAGGGGTCCTAAAACAGAGACCATCTGACAGTGTCTCTATTGCTCCAGAGATACTGCAGGACAAAACATTTCCAAATCCAGCACTCAGTCACCTTGGTTCAACCAGAGACCCAGTTCTGCCAAACAGCACATAGGGGTACATAAATCTTAAGTAACAGAATATCAGTCTGGTGAGCACTCTACTTCTCTCAATATTGCTGCTTGTATCTGTTCAGTTTGAGCTCATTTGCATATATATTGGCTATAGCTTTTATAAAAAATAACTGTTCCTCTGGGCATTCCCCTAATTTTTTATGTGTGCCTCCCTCAAAGTGTCAGGCTTTCTCAGTGCCAGTTCAAATGTATCATTTCAATTCCCAATGTTGTTTTAGTAACTTCAGACTAAATAAATAAAATGCACCTGAATTTGAGAGACAAAGGTCTTCACTACCGAATATTTAAAAGAAAAATAATTTATTCATCTCAGAACATACAGTTCTCCATTTCCCAAACCTGAGAATTTCTAAATAGCTGCTTTTCACTCCATGCTGAGATCAAATCTATTCTCAATATAGCAAAAATTCTCCACAACATGGGATGATCACTTCCACCACTTTCTAGCAAAGTACCAATTTCCCATAACTATTCTTTGGCTAATTGTTCCTTTCTTCCAGCATGATATTTTCCAGTTTGATTCCTAAAAATGTTCATCTCTGGTGTTGTGCAAGGCAGTCTTTTTTTTTGCTACTGAAATATGAAAGTAAAAACATGAGTGAGTTTACCTAGATTATATTTCCCTGCCAGTTGAAGTTCATCCAAACTGTGAAGCATTCAGTGTAAATTCATTTTTAGGGTAAATGTATTCAGGAGTAGATTAATTTTCTCATGCAGCAAAGGTTGTCCAAGCTGGAATACTTGAGAAATTAGCCTGCCATAAATTTTACCATTTTGACATAGCAATACCCAAAACATATAAATTATCTCCAGGTATAGTTATGTAGAAAAAGCTCCATGAATCTTTTAGCTCTTTTTTCAACTGCTTTTTCTTTCCTTTTGAGGAGTCTCACTAGAAAAATCAGGTTGGTGTTTTTCTTTTCTTGCCATATAAAGATGTCTTGGCAAAAAAAAAAAAATTCCCCAAACTGTATCTGTGAGTCTTGTGGCAGAGTTAGAATCATCTTCAGACTACTTCAGATTTTTTTAAAGCCCCATTACTCCATATCCATGTGTTCTCCCTTAGGGCACATGAAATCATCTCAGGTGGAATTTTCAGTGCTACTGAGTTCTGCCACCAACCTAACCTATTTTTTTCTTAGAGAGAGTGCGTAGCTCTTGCTTTGAGCATTTCTTTCCTCCTTCCTCTCTCCTTTCTGAAAGGCTCCAACTAATACTCGCCACAGAAAATTTTACTGACACATCCTGTATGTAGACCCTTGCAGAATAACACACAAATGTCTGTGGGTATCTGCATTACATTCTGCAGAATATAGCTGCACTTTCTGACACCTTTCCCACTCCTCTAAATGAAATGCCCATTTTCAGTTGATTTGCTTGAAATCAGCTCCAGGATCAAACACATTATCGGGGTAAAATACTGTTAATTCTATAAAGATAGAGATAGAAAAGGCAAGACAAAATATTTGCTGCCTTTCTTCTCATATGTGTTTTTACATGCACTCTTGATGACAAAGACAAGATGGAAAAAACAGGGAGAAACCTCTAAAAAGAAACTGAAAAGCAGGAGATTAGCTCCTGGATGACTTTATTTGAGGACATTAAATCTTTATGCCCTACAAGTCTGAGTAAATGTCGGTTGCTTCACTGAGATGTCTGCCTTTCTGATTCACAAAGTTGCATCCACAGCTAGGAAATCATAGCTTCAGTCTCCTAGTAAGTCATGCGTTCTTATGAAAGAAGTTTTTATTCACATAAAAAGAACACATGTAATTTATTTTTCTAATAAGTTAAGTCTCCCAAGAGTATTTGCCAGGGAACTGTTATTCTAATACTTTGCTTGTCTTTTCAAGATGATCATCTTGATAATTTAAAATGTCATAGGATGTTTGCAGGAACAATAGACCAAATTCCTGAGCTGGTGTAAATTGGCGCAACTCCACGAACATCAATGAAGCAATGCCATTTTCCACCACATCATCAATGTTCACAAATTAAATGGATATTTTGTGGTTTACTACATTCCAGAAAACTTGTAGTGCATCTCAAACGCTCATAAGCTATGCTGTAAAACTATTTGATTTTTAATAGATATACAAAAACAAACTTTTACATCAGAATACTGACCTCAAATGGTTCTTTAATATCAGGGTTAAACCTCACATCTTTAATGGTTCAGGGAATGACTGTGCAAAAGATGCTAATGGCAAATTCCCTGAAGCACAGGCCAGATTTCTTCCAAATGCAATGCTTTACAACACATTGATCATGAGACTGTATCTTCAAAGTTCTCTGGGTAAAGTTTAATTGGTTTTATTCTGAACGACTTCCCTCTTTCTGTCAGTAAAGGATTACCTTAAGAAGTACATTTGAGGGTTCAGAGTAGAGATTCCATCTTTGTTTTAATCCTTTTTGCTCATAGAAACTCAACAGCTTTTAAATGTAATATGTGTGTACAAACACTAGATAGAATGTTTATATATTTTTAAATAAAATGACATAAGGAGGACCTATGAGCATTTCTAACATTAATTGTACATTAAATACGTCATACATTTACATGAAAATCATAATAACCCTTAGATAACTAGCTTTCATCAAGTGGTCCAAAATCACTTAAATATCCTGTGATCCTCAAAATGTTCCTATGAGACAATTGCATATGAATACATCCATTAACAGAGCACTCAGCCATGTTAAATTACTTTTTCCATTCAGCCTTGTTAGGAATAGAACCAGTAAAAAACAGTTCATAGCATTTCCAATAGGAAAGAGAGGCGTAGAATAGAATGGTGAGAGGACATTAGGGGACGTGGCAGAAAAGCAAGAGTCTGAGTTTGAAGAGAGAATATGGCAGTCCTATTCATGGCAGCACAAGAAAGAGGAAGGTCTGTCCATACAGCAAGCCAACTCCTCAGAACCTAGAGTTGCTTGTGCCCAGAAGTGTCTCATCTTCTTCTGAGAAATTCCAGGTTTCCTAATTCTCCCAAAAAAATCTTGAAATTCACTTTGTTTATATTCCACTCCCTCTGTCTTTACGTGCTCAGGCAGTGGGACTGACAGTCCTTTCTCACTTTTCTTTCCACACTTTGACTGCTAACTGATAAGAGGATGCAGATCCTCTGTAGACCACTTGCAGCTGGTGGAGCTGGAAGACCCACCTGAGGTTTCTATGTTGGGGTTTTTTCAGAGGAAAAAAAATCCTGGCTCCTGCTCCAGTAGGGATTTAAAAACATGAGTTGTATATGCCAAAAATCCTTCTGTCTCAAATGCTAAGGTCAGAGAAGTAGCCACCCATGCCTGATGAAACACATGGCAGCCCAAATCAAGGATCCTGGATGACCTTAACCATTACCTCTTGCAGTCCCTTTCCATCATTGCTAGATGGAATGAACTAAGGATGATATTAAACCTTAGTTTCCTTTAGCATATTTATTATGATAGAAAAATTGTGCAAAAAATGGCTTTTGTATTAATCCATCACTTGTTGGCTTTCACAAATGCTTCAAAACCTGCCAACTAAAAAGGGATTGCTACTACACCAGGATATAGTATGGTCTGAAATCTACTAGTCAAAACACTTTCCAAGTGTACACTTTCATTTACCCTGATATAAACAAATAAAGGAGAATTCCTTATCCCTTTTTCTCTCTGGGGGATGTAGAAAATCACACTCATAAATTTACAGCAAAATGGTAGTCACATTCCATAGCTCTAGTTACAGTATTGTCTAAAATCAATAGAAACTGAGTTGATAAAGTACTTGCAGAAAACCATCAGTCTGTTTGGCACTTAAGACAAAGCTAAAAACTGAAGCTGTCCTCTGGAATAGCACACCCCAATAGATAACAAGTTGTAGCATGGATAAGAGGCTGCAGAACAACCACTGTCAGGAAAAGTCACAGTCTGTCACAACTCAGTGAACAGTGTAGATGATGGTTTTTTGATGCTGGTCAGATAGAAGCAAGTAGGGTTTTTTTTCTTAAAGCAGTTGTCCCCAAAGTGTGCCAAAGAACTGTCAAAGCTAGTAGCTCTAGTAATACACATTAATAGAAAACTAATATTTACAGGCAGTAATACAAAAAGTCTGCGTAGACATTTTTTCTATATAATTGCCACCAAAAAAGTCTGCCAAGGCAATTTATGTCACTGCAAATACTACTTTTCCTTGTAAATGTTTCATTCTTATGTTTTTCTTTTACATATATTTGCAGTGAAAGAAAAGGGTGAGCAAAGCTTTCCGTTTTCTGTACAATAACAAATAGTTCCTAACAGACTAATGAACAAAGACAACAAAACTCTGGGCCATTTTTCACAACCGCTACAGCTAAAATGTATCTGCCATCTCTAGGAAGAACATTTGGTCTAAAATACATGCATAATGTGCAGGGGTCTCAAAGTACATGTATTACCGAAAGATGTATGTGTTCTGTTGGAATATACTAAAACATTTGAATTAATTATATCCAACAGGACCTTCCAATAAATTAGTAACACATTTTGAACACTGTATGCACTGTTCCTCCTTCCCTTGGAGGAAACTCATTGTGTTTAACTGAGGAAAACATCTGAGATGCCAAAAATGGTAGTGATTTATGGTTTCACAGTAAAAGTCAAACACTCCTCTGAAATTCGAATAAAGAAATAATGCATGAGCACTGAGAATATATTCCAGAGATGACATTCAGCTTGGTTCTGCACTTGGAAGACATTTCCTGTCAGTGGAGTGCTCTTCAACACAGAGAACTCTGCAGAGCTATGGACTTAAGCACTGGAATAGCTATACTCCTTCTAGACTGCTTTTATATTTCATCTTAGCTAGAAAATGCACCTGGGAAATGTTCTACACTGTCTAATGCAAGGGAAAGAGCTCAGGACTGACTGCATCATTTGACCTCTGGTGCTACTTTAATACAGAAGAAAATGATGATAATTGAAAACACCACTTGGCAAGTTGCTATTAATTATGTATTGAATTATTGCCTTAGACCCATGTTGCATTTAATTCTCATGTTCAAAGGTTCTGGTTTCTATTGTTTTTTCATTTTTTGACTGCAGACCAAACATGAGTTGCAGCATTATCTGCAGGATCCTCTTAAACGTTTCCTTTCAGCAAGGCTGCTGGCTGCAGGCAGCCATGGCCTGGCATATTTTGCATGAGGAACTGCAAAATACAATGCGGAATTACTTCAGATTCTGCCTTTGAGCAGACGGGGATCAAAGCCTCCAGTCAAATACCTTCAAGCACAGCATGGCTCTCCTGATCCTGACTCAGTTAGCAATGCAGAAACCCTACTTTGCCACATGTATATTTACTGGATCAGGCAACTGCTACACTTCCCACTTGACATCCTGAGGCATTCCCATCTCACCTTGAGTTTTCAGCAATGGGTCTGTTATCCTTAAACTACGCGTCTGTGCATCCAGCAATAGAAATGTGGTTGGGATCCACCTTGGGCACATCACTTCTTGGCTGTTGAATTAGCCCAGGGTATCTGATACAGAGATCATGCTGTAGTTAAACTTTTTTCTTGCTGGGCATGATAGAGCTAATACCTGAAGGGGCATAATATTTCAAACAGATGATATATGATCCAGCACAGAAGCTACTTATAGTAGGATGATCCCTCACAAAATAGAACCAGTAAATTGAGTTTATATTGGTTCATCCATTTCTTTCTTATAGTTACACCTGTTTTAATCTGGTTCGTGAAGACATTTAGCATGATTTACTCTATTGTAGAACAATGGTCTCAGTTTCACCAGCTTGCTTCTTCTCTTGAAAATCCCCGAGCACTAATAAAAGGCAATTTATGTTTTGCAGAAATCCTTCAAAGTATGTGACATTTCTCTATCATCAGCTGTCGTAGACCATTGAAACCAAGGGAGCTGGTTCACAGTTTGCTCCTGGTGAGGATCTGACCGTATCATACCCTTTCACAAACCAGCGCTCTTTCACTTGTCTTTCTGTTAAAAACTTCTGTCAGGGGAACAGTAATATCAAAACCTACAATCCACACTCAAGCAAAACTTTTTATTACAGGACTGAAAACAAGCTCAATAGTTGTTTGAACTACAGAACTAAGGACATGTAATGTTTTCCAGAAAGTAAATTATGTCATTTATTCAGTGCAGTGAAACTCCTCACAATAATTAGGTTTAAATTAAGGTAATTTTTAATGGCATACTAGCTGCTTTTTTTTGAAGGAGCAGTTGGTTTATTCTCTCATTTTTATCCACCATGGTGTCACTTCAGGACAAAGACAATTTTGTACAGAAGCACTCTGCCTCTGCATTTTCATGCTTTTAAATGCTTGATTTTTTTTTTTTTTTTTTTTTTTTTTAATATAGACTTATCTCTGAATTTCCTGGAATTTAATGCTTGAGAATGATTATAAGATCCTTTTAATGTAACTCTCTCCCTGTAAAGGACTTTGCAATTCTGGGCCTTTTTTATTTGTCCTAATATTTAGCGATATTTCTTTAGAATCTCTATGTCTATGACAGAGATTGTATCAGAGCTGCAATCCTAATATATATTAACAAGTTTCATGTAACAATGAGAATTACAATAATGGGATTGTTAAGTGGCATGATTACTTCAACTTAATGAGTTGTTTATGATGGAGAAGGTGCAAATTTACTTGTAAATTAGGCAATTTTTTCTTGTCTTCTTTAAGAGCATTCTTTATTTAATGTTGTGCAGAACTCATTTAAAGGGGGTGTTTGGTGACTGTTACTGTTAGCATCAGGGCATTCATTATCCCACCAGTTTTACCATTAGCTGTGCACATACCTACAAAACATAACAATTCTAATTCTGCTGGGTCATTAAAAGTTTGAATGGTTGGTTATGTTCCCAGGACTGCTGAAACCAATAGAACCAGCTATTCTACTTAATATGGATAACTAATGCTATTAAAATGAGTGGCAGAAGAGCCAATACTATTGTTCCCAAGAACGTATTTTCAGATGGGAGCATCTAATCATTTAAAACCAGGCCAATATACCTTTAACCAGAATGTTCTGTAACTCCATTTCATTTCTTGAAAATCTGTGACTTTTACTTACCGCCTTCCCAGCTTTCTGAGGTGAAAAAAAAGTCTGTTTTCTTAAAATCATGCATTGTGTACTTACTCCAGGCACTGTTTTATTTAAACATCATTTAGGCCTTAACAATGCCAGGTGACTCCCTCTGCAACCTTGTTTTATTTCAAGGGAAATGCAAGCAAAAACCTTGCATTTGAGAGTTCTGGTGCTCTACCACAACATTCAGCTGGGAATGCTTGCTGTGATTCTTTTCTTGACCATCATTTTTAATGTTGTGAGACTTTTAATCTCTTTAATTTAACTTTATAACAGCTCTTAGTGTTGCACAGAGAATTATGCTGATTTAGACTTAGTCATGGCATATAAGTGGCTAGGACTTTGCTATTTTTGATAGTTCCTCTATATGCAAAAAAAAAAAGTTTTGACTGCTGCTTCACACAAGGCACACTTTACGCATCCATGTTCTGTGGCTTCTGATCTGCAACACTGACATCCTTGGCTTTTCTACAGAACAGCCAATCTGTCTATACTTATACTCTCAGAAGTCGGCATTTCTCATAATCAGAGTTGTGTTAGTCTTTGGGTGTTTGCCTTATGGTCAGTGTACAATTTAATGCATTCATCCTACAGTTTGGTTATCTTTTTACCGATGGAGAACCATCCCACCACAGTTTTCAGTCTTTTACAAGCGACTTTCCAGCACCTTGCAGAGTTACAGTTTTTGCAATTTAAGCTCTTGCCTCCTTGCTTATTAAAAGGCATTTTTGTAGTTGTTCTTACCAACATTCACAAGAGGCATCAAATGCATGTTCACAGCCTTGAACCTCTAGGTATTACAGTCAAATTGACACTGGTCTGGTCATTTGCACTTATGACCTTGCACAAGCTTTCAACAGTTAACACCTATTTCTCCTGAAATTGTGAATAATTCCCTACAGACTCAAGAGCTCAATCACTTTTG
This sequence comes from Vidua macroura, assembly GCF_024509145.1. Taxonomy (NCBI): domain Eukaryota; kingdom Metazoa; phylum Chordata; class Aves; order Passeriformes; family Viduidae; genus Vidua; species Vidua macroura. Next base: position 64,557,129 of record NC_071573.1, on the reverse strand, counting down.
TCTTTGATGTGTACCTATATAAGGGTGCTGTTAGAGTAGGAAAAAGCAGGCAGGGCTTTGTTTATTTACATCTACTGTTATCCAGGCTCTAAGAGTATCTAGGAAAAAGTAATCCAAAAACTTTAAAATTAAAACAAAACAAAAAACCTCCCATGTCCTATAATAAACTCCAATTTTTCCTAGTCTCAGGAGCAGAATTTGTTAGTAAGATAACTTCTGTAAACACCTCTGGGTCAGATTTGTTAAACTGGGAGGAGCTGTCAAATCCCTCAAAGGCAGGGAGGCCCTTCAGAGAGACCCCTAATACATTAGAAGATTGGGAAATCACCAACGATTTGAAGTTCAACAAAAGAAAGTGCCTGATTCAGCACCTGGGATGGGGCAACCCTGGTTGTGTTTATAGACTGGGGAATGAGAGGCTGGAGAGCAGCCCCATGGAAAGGGACCTGGGGGTCCTGGTCAATTGCAAGTCGTACATGAGTCAGCAGTGCCCTGGCAGGCAGGAGGGTCAAGCTTGTCCTGGGGGGTAGCAGGCACAGCATTGCAGCTGCGCCTGCAGGGAGGGGATTGTCCTGCTCTGCTCTGAGCTGGGGCAGCCTCACCTCAAGTGCTGGGGGCAGTTTTGGGTGCCACAATATAAAAAAGACATTAAGCTATTAGAAAGTGTCCAAAGGAGGGCAACAAAGATGGTGAAGGGTCTGGAGGGGAAGCTGCATGGGGAGTGGTGGAGGACACTTGGTCTGTTCAGCCTGGAGAAGAGGAGACTGAGGAGAGACCTCATTGCAGTTACAACTTCCTTGTGAGGGGAAGAGGAGGGGCAAGCACTGATCTCTGCTCTGTGGTGACCAGTGACAGGACCTGAGGGAATGCCCTGAAGCTGTCTTGGGGAAGTTTAGGTTGGATATCAGGAAATGGTTCTTCACCCAGAGAACTGAACAGGCACTGGAACAGGCTCCCCAGGGAAGTGGTAACAGCACCAAGCCTAACAGAGTTCAAGAAGCATTTAGACAATGCTCTCTGGCACATGTTGTGACTCTTTTGGGTGTCCTGTGCAGGGCCAGGAGCTGGACTCATGATTCTTGTGGGTTCCTTCCAACTCAGCTTATTCTGTGATTCTATGCTTCTGCAATCTCAGCATGTGCCCAGGTAGGCATATGCTTTGCTACACTCTTTGCTACAGCCTCGCTTTCCTCTTCCTTGTGATACCCTACAGTTGACAAGACTTATGATGTCTCTAGGACATCAAAAGATACCTGTTTGTGATAGAGAGGGGACTAGCCTGCAGCTGTATCTGTACAGGTCTTTCAGGGCTGGAAGGATGCAGGCTTGGCATCTGGACAGCTCATAATGCCCATTTGAACAAATCACATTAATTGGTCTCTGTTGCATTTAAAAAAATAAAAAAGCTTCCTTTTACTGAATGGTGCCTAACCTTTGCAAACTAAAAATTGGGAACATTATGTTCCTTCTGCTGAGCAATTTTTCTGTTTGTTGGTATTATTTTTCAAAAGACAGTACTAAAGGTCTATAATGATCTGTACAGAAGATACTTGGCAAAGGGCTCATTAACAACTGAGATGAGCTGTAAAAGAAGCACATAAAATGTCAAGCTAATTTTAAAAAATCATGTTACTCTGTGGAATGGGCAATTAAACAATAACACACAGCACAGTAAGTTCTGAAAATGAAAATATAGGAATGACAGATACTGCTATTGTCAGGAATACAGCTCAGCTCCCATAGTCCTTAACAGGAATCAAAGTCTTGGAAATGTAAGGAGAGATATAGAAATCCAGTGTGAAAACTCAGTAACCAAAGTCTCTGCTTCAGGTGTACCATACAGTGCATGTAAGATGAACTCTATCTTCTAATGGTCAGTATGGAGTGCCAGCCTTTATCCCCAGTGTCAGCCTGTCCAAAGAGACCTGCGATAGTAGAGCAGGGACTGCTGTAAACCATTGTGGTATCACTGCCAGCTGTGTGGGGAAAACCTGTGACAGAGCAGGAGAGGACAGCACACACACGGTCTTGAGCTGAGCTCATGGAATAAATTCTGACTTAGGTACCTGGTATGCACTCAGATTTTAAACACCTACCAAGGCATTTCTAATGTAAACACCTACGATCCCTATGTAAAATAATGGAGATCTCCAGATGGGTGACCTGCTGAAGCTCCCATAAGTAGGTCAGGCAAAATGGGTGCTTTACCACAGTTTTTCTCTTGCAGTCCTTGAACTATTCATCATAAAGCTTTAATTATGTTCCAAAAGAGCAAGAAGCATCATAGATAGATTGCGAACTATAGAATCACTGAAAAGGGAGGCTTAAAAATGTACTCCCAAACGATCTTTCTGTTTCCGTGTTCATACCCTTTGTCATGGGAATTTCTTCTTAATCACAATGAAATGTAGTTCAGAGTGCTTCTATCTGTTGCTTCATTACTGAATTTTTCATATGACTGGGCTGCTTCACAAATGTTCTGAAGAAGTATTTGAGAATTCAGTTAAAAACTTTTAAAAATTCAGTTCATGTTCCTAACTTCCACCGAAAGCATGGGTTCTGATCTGTTTTTTTCACAGATGTGTGGTTTTTTTCAGCCCTAATTCATTTAAAGACAATGATTATATACTTCTGTGGAGCTATTGGAAAGTTAAGATTGCACACAATTGGGCTTCTTGTCAACGAAATATCAACCATCTGCTGCTAAAACATGAAAAAGTGTGCAATGAGCCCTCCCTGTGACTTCTTTAGTTACCAAATTTAGAAAAAGTGAAGTAGGAGTATTAAATTTTTCATAGTTTGTTGATTTATTTACTGTTTAGAGGTTGTTTGGAGTTTTATTTAATATGTTTCTTTGTTCAGGAGACGCAGCTACTTGTAGGATAGGACTGTTTCTTTTGTTTAGTTGTTTGTTTTTGTTTTAGTGTTTTGTTTTTTTTTAATTTCCACTTAAACAGAAAAGCAGTATCTAAACTCAGTCCATTTTCGAGTTTGAGCAAAACTATGTCACTCTTGAAGTCCCATTGATACCAAGGGGCCATATGTCATGTCACGAAAGCATTTTTTAAGGTCACTTAAGAAAGACTAACTCATGATGGGATATGACACTGTAAAAATCAATTTTAAAAATTCACTGAATATGACAGACAAGGCAGATCAGAAAATGAAGACAGGGTGGCAGAAGAAAAATAAAGCAAAATAAATCAATTTTAAAAACAGAGTAGAATTAGCAGCATGGAATTGGACGACTGAGAATAATAAGGGAGTTCACCACTTAAGTTGCACCTAGTCGTATTGATCTCACACAGCTGGGGAACAATCAGGTAATTATGGCAGATTTTTTATGTATTTTCATTCCATTTCCATTCACATCCCAGAAGCCTGCAGTCGCTTAACACTATAGTGGTGGTGGAAAGGGGAAAAGAACATTATAGTTACTAAAAAAGAAGCCAGACTTAAGACATGGGGTTTTTTTAGTTCAAGGATGGATTGGACAGTTTTGGGAAGCCAATATTCTAAAACAAGGAAAACAATAATGATATGTCAACTGTTCTAAGAAAAATGATTCTGACAAAAAAAGTTTGAGTCATGGGAAATAGTCTTGAAACCAGATTCTGTTGTTAGCTTTATTAAAGGTTTTGGTTTTTTCATTTTTTTGACGGCTATGTGGAAACTTAAATCCAGCACTAAAACTGCAAAACTTGCACACAAAAATAAATATTGGTGCTGCTGAAGAAAGATATTTTTTAAATAGTTGTATGTCTCAGGCAGACAAAAGCTATTCCTGAGCCCATTCTTAAACATTTGCAACATATGGGATACATTTGAGATTTCTTCATAAAGTACAACCAGCATGTTAAAGTGCACTCAAAGTTTGAGCCAACCCCAAAAGCTTTTCTTTTTATGAGCTTCCTTCTAGTTAAAATAATATGTTCTACCCCCCACACACACATATACATCTATACACTGCATGTATATGGAATTGGTTTTATATGTTAAAGTATGGTGTTGCCTAAATTCTTTTATTATTTTAAGGTACACTTTTAAAATTCCTAATATTGGAGTGAAGGTACCCTAGTGGTATATAAAGTTTGTTTAATTCATTGATGTGCTCTCTACCTTCATTAAAAAAAAAATTTAAAAAAAAAAGAAAAGTAGAGTATTCTCTTTGGGCAATTCACATGGCAATTCACAAGTTGTGCCTTCATTTTCTGGCTCCATTACACTTCACATATAGCACTTGAGAGAATACCAAATCCTTTTGCTTTATGAAATAGGAATAAGATTTTCCTGTACCAGGAGGAGTATCCAAAGGACTGAGACAAGATCATATATATTAAAGCAAAACAAATTTTGTAGGCAGCTTCTGGCTGCAGACAGTGACATCTCTCTGCTGACACATCTTCCCACCCACCAGACAACTATTTTGTTGTAGCCCCATCCTTGCTCTCAAACTCTGCTCCCAGTGGTGGGAGGGATGCAAAAAGCCATTAGGGCTGTGTTCCTTATGTCCATAGGTTAGAGGACCAGGCCTCCTTAGGTGATAAATTCCATGAGTGGTAACCACATAAATTTCTTTATAAATCCTTAGGGTATGAGTATAGCCTCACCAGATGTCTGTGCGGTGCTTAAGGTACTAGGACTATAAGGCAATAATGGAATAAGAGAGAAATAAAGTAACAAACTTGATAATAAGACTAATTAAATTTCACTCCCAGCGGCCCCTCTGGGCCCAAAGAGCATCATTTTCATCTGCTTTAGGATCAGGCTGCTTTTTTCCCTGCTTTTTTCCCTGGTCAGAGAGGGGATTTGTTGAGACTCAAAAAGTCACTGAGTGAATTAAAACCAAGCTTTCAAAAAGGTATTTGCTTGCAGAGTATGTAGGCTTCCTCTTTCTGATCCATCTGTCCTAATTACTTTGAGATTGGTCTATTTACAAAGCTAATAATTTTATTGGCTATCATAATAAAAACTGCTTCTTTAGTCATCTTCAATTAGGTTGTCATAAACAGAAGGTACACACAGAACTAAGCTCTGGCCAGCTTGTCCCACTGCACACTCCTTTTGGATTTTTATCTTAGGTTTTTCCCTTCAGTTTGATACTGAGGCCTCAAACAATTTGCAATAGTGAATTAGGCATTATTATCACTGAAATGTAGTCACACTTGATAAAATGTGATTAAAATGGAGCACTAGATTCTGCTCGTAGTTTCACCAGTGAATTTAAACTCATAATTTAGTGACTTAGAGAAAAGCCCTATTGATTTTTCATATCCAAGAAGATGTCCACTGTAGTGTAGAGGTCTTGGATATTCTTGTCTGGTTTCTGATGTAGGTGGCTTAAGGAATACTGAGTCCCTTGCAGCTGTGGACTCTCACTTATGCCCTGCTGGAGAGTTACCAACTACTACTTACCAGGGAATATTCTTTTTCAACATTTTCTCTGTTGTGTACACCCAGTTTTCCCTAGCAGCTGAAGTTCTGAAGGTGTTCTCTCCTGAGGTTCATCAGGAATTCTGCTCTGCTCTGTGTTTTTCAGGTTTCGGGAAACCTAAGCCTTTCTATATTGAGACTATATTTTTTTAAAAAACTATACTAGCTTAAGAATGAAGCAGGAAGTTTGTTTTAGTAACGAGATTTTTGTTCTTATTCTCACTTGTTATTTGGTTTTCAATTAATTAGTAGCATAAATATTTATGGATAGAGACTTTTCTATTCTAAATTATTTGTAACAAAAAATTGTCCTTGGTTACCCCTTGGGAAGGTGGACAATATATTCTCATTTCCCCCAAAAAACTGCAGATATTCTCTGCCCTTTTGTTCTAGGAGGAACTTTCTGCTCTTTCATATGTTTTTACTTTCACACTGAATTTTCTGCAAATGCAGCTAATTAAGGCTTTAATCTCTGCCTGGAGTCCTATGACCTTCTAGGTGGTCAGAGTACTTTTAAGATTATTGAAATATTTCATGAAATCATGTGGAATTAACAGCGCTCACTACGGTTTCAGTTCCAGACCCTGAACTCCCATTTAGTTAAGCTGTGCCTGTATTGCAGTGTGGCACGTTGTACACTTTCTGACTCCTTACCAAGGATCATAGAAAGTGAACCTTCCTACCCACATGCTTGGATTGCCATTAACAACCAAAACATGGTTCCAGCCAGACCGTGTTGTGGCCCACATCGGAATGTGAGAATTTGGGAAAAAAAAAAAATGTTAATAATAAGAATAATAATCACATCACAGCACCTAGGTGATGTGAGTAAAGTAGAATTACATAATGGAGAATCTGAAAATGCCAGTGGACAGTGCATCTCAAGATGTAGTGGCATTAGCCTTCATATTCCACTGCAGCATGCTCATACTATGCCAGTTATCTCACCTGTTGATCTTAACAGTAATGCTCAATTTGGAAATGCAGAGGGTTTTTTTGCATTTCACGATCAAGGATGAAATCAGTGGGACTTTTATGGCCGCCACAAGAGCATATTATAGCCATTTGCATTGTCATTGTCCCTATTCTACCTTAAATACTATATTGTAAAATTCAAGTACCTCATCAAAATCTGATCTGACCAAGATGGGCTTTCCTCCAAGAGTCTTTAATCCTTCTCATTAATTTAATTTTGCTTTTTGATTTCTTGTTTCCATTTGGGTTGCTAACCTGCCAGTTCAGTTTATAGGTCATTCTACTGCCTCAAGGTTTCTATCCTTTCTACGGCCTTTTGGTGAGTCTTTCCCACCCAAGACTCTGAATTTTCCAGTGTTTCAACAGTAACATAGTCTTTATGGACACCTCTCTCAACTGCAGCACCTAAGTTCTTTCTTTTGGGCAAAAATTTCTTCTCACTCTGTCAAACACTCTCTTCCCCCTCTTCTGCCATCTAATTTAATTCATTTTACAACACTTTTTTCCCCATAGCAATTCTGTTTCTGTAGTCTCTTCCTCACCCTAAACACAACAAGACAAAGTGTAGTTCAGGACAGGCTTCTGTTTTGAACTTCTTTTTTTTTTTTTTTTTTTTTAATTCCCTGGAAATAAATCAGAAAACTAGCACCAGAAAAACCTCTTTACCCTCCCTCTGCAGAAAATGAACAGCAAACAGCTTCTAAGACTGTGCTGTACTGTTGGCACAAATCTTCCTGGTAACTGGTTCTTGGCTGAAGAAAAGTTACACTCCAGGTCTGCTTCCGTTGCCTAAACATAGGCATCTAGTGCTGTTTCAGACACCATAGGAACCCGGCTTCCAGCTACTGAATGCCCAGAAGGCCAAGGTTTCTCATAAGTCCCGTGTCATGGCTGCCAGCCCCATGATGATGTTTTGGATAATCTAGGGCACCTCAAAGGCTACTGAGCTCCTATATTTAGGAATCTGGATCATTTCCCCAGCAGCACAATTGTTCTGGGATTAAATAAATCACTCTCTGGAAGACATATCCTCTCCATTGACTAAAGAGGGAACCTAAAGTACTTGTTTATGTGCTCAGCCTTCAGATAGTTATGCATGGGTGAGAAGAAGTTGAAACTATGCCTGCCCAGAAATGATGTATGACGGTGGCAGATGCCTGCCTTAGCAAGCTGAACCTTGACCAGGTAAGAACAGAGAGAGAAGACAACATACCATGGATCTAGGATCTGAAACTACCTATGCCACTAGCCTAGATCCTCCTAGAGAGCTCATAGGCTGGCTGCTACCATTTTCTAGAGCTGATACTGCCACGTCTATGCAGCTACCATCGAAGAGCTGCTCTGCAGGCTTGGATTAGATTAACCAAAGTATGATAGCACAGGGTGCCTTCGTTTTCCTTATTGATCCATTGCAATGATTTAACTTCTTCCAGCATAGTGCAGTTTAATGGAATGTCTACAGCCATTTTTTCTCCATTATTGTCTTCCAAATTGTTTCTGCATTTGTTTTTATTGCACTGTTTTACTTTCCCAGACTACCCATTCCACTTTACTCTCATTCATTCCCTGTGAAATCACAGTCTAAAACTTTCTGCAATAACATTCTCAAAGCATAGTTGTTTAAAAGGTTTTACTACCAGAGTCATTGTAATTACCCTATCAATATAGGGTAATTTTCCAGAGGAGCTGTGGATGCCCCATGCCTGGCAGCATGGAAGGCCAGATTAAATGGGGCTCTGAGCAATTTGATCTGGTGTAAGGTGTCCATGGCAGAAGGGTTGGAACATGATCTCTAAGATCTCATCCAACCCAAACCATTCTATGGTTCTGTGATATGACAATTGTACACTGCAGTGTTTGGGATGATAATTGAGGAAATCTGTAGCAATTTTCAATAAGAGTGGTTGGTTTGTTTGTCAGTTTATTATGTCCCTTTATTGCCACAATCACATCTGCAAACAATAATTCTTCTGTTTCGTCCTCTGAGTGTTCAGTTATGGTTCATTAAAAGATGCCATTTTATTTCTCTTTTCCCACTGCTTACATCTGATTAACTGCTCCATTATTTAGATGGTCTTTACTTTGCCTTATTTCCACATGTGCACCCCAATATTATATACAACAGTGATTTCTCTAAAAAAACCTGTTCCTCTTGCATGAATGTCAAGTGTAACTACAGGATTTTAGTCAGAACCCTTCAGTGCTATGTTCATAAGATCTTTTTTCATTTGCAAAAAGACTTGCTGCATTACCAGAGTCACAATCTGTGTATCAAGGCATACAGGGGTAAAGAGGACATGCTGGAGATTGGGTAATACCCCCAAAAATGTCAGTGGTAAGGCCATGTGAGCTGGAACCCCCTCCATCTCAGGCAGAATTGCTTGTTTCCACTGAACTGCAAATTCTTCCCTCATGCTTATACATAAGTGAAAATTATATAATCAGGGTATGTTCATACCCTACACAGAGATGTCATAGCTTAAGTATAAATCCAAAGGTATTTCAGCAAAGGCATATAAAGCCTATGATCCAGTACTGCTGTTTGTCAGAAGTTATGCTTGAATTATGTCCCAAATAATAAGCTGAAACTGAAAACAGTTCAGAAATATGGAAAAACAGAAATGGGCTGAAATGAAGTTAGGCTCAGTCGTTTTCTTCTGACTTTCTATTATTATTTGCTGAATAAATTCCGAACAAATAGTAGAGTAGCATCAATAGGAAAGTATTCATGATTTACTGACAAAAATATGGTTGCGTTGATGGAAACTCTGACTTAACCGTATAAAATAATTAACTTCCAGAAGCCAGTATTTTCAGCTGATGCATACCTTTGCTCTGCTGAAGCCCATTTTCCTCACTATAGTCACTGAATTCATTCTTCTGCCTAGGGAAAAAAAACCACAAAACAAATCAAAAAGGAAGGAAAAAACCTCAGGAGATAAAAAAATGTATCTGTGACTGCTTAGCTGTGCTTCCTGTACCTGTAGTTTATGATGTTTGATACCTGTAAACTGTCCTGAACCAGAATTAACAATTCGGAAATGTTATTAACACTTAAGCCATAGTTGGCAGTGTAAGGGATAAGTATAATTCAGGTACTGTTCAGGTACTGAAAGCAAAAGAGTTGCACTGTCATTGCTGAGAAAGTGCTTGACCACCTTATTCAGTTGGCCTAGCAAATCTAACTGGCACTGTGTTCTCCAGTAAAGTGAGACCAGCCACATTCAGAGTTTGATTAAAGATAGACTTAAAGATAGACTTCACTGCAGTGAAAAGAGTCCCTGAAAGACATGAACATTAGAAGTGAAATGTACATGAAATTAAATTTAGTTTCCAGCTTTTTTAATAGCAATTCTTTCAGTACTCAAAGTTTAATTCAATCAGAAAATAAGAAATGGAGTTGTTCTTTCTATGGTGACTTTAAATATGGACAGTAGTCTGCAAAAAAGGGTTTGTTTTTCTTGGGAAGCCTTGAGCCTCAAACACATCAACCCTTTGCTGGCAGATGACTCAAGAGGTGAAATCTCCACAACTGGACTTGATGGAGAAGCTTTTTAGCTGCCACAGCATACTGAAGCATACTTCTAAGTATCTCTGTTTAAAGATCACCTGTGGAGCTAACAGAGGCCACTCTGAAGTACAGACCTAAAGTAGGTGAACAGATATTTTCTGAAACAAATGAGCTGCCAAGTGTTTGCTCCATCTTTATACCAATCTTTATAAGTAGTCTCTAACAGCCTAGTTGCACTGCAGAAATACATCAGGTTTAGACTGATTTTGCAGATTAATAAAACTGGTACAGACTGTACTAAATTCCTTCAAGATTTTAGATTTGGCAAGAACAGGAGAAAAATATATATTTCTTCATCCTCCTTTATGACTTCTTGGAGAGGAAGCTGCGGAAGGAAGTTGCGGAAGGAAGTTGCGGAAGTTGCGGAAGTTGCGGAAGTTGCGGAAGTTGCGGAAGGAAGTTGCGGAAGGAAGTTGCGGAAGTTGCGGAAGGAAGTTGCGGAAGGAAGTTGCGGAAGGAAGTTGCGGAAGGAAGGAAGGAAGTTGCGGAAGGAAGTTGCGGAAGGAAGTTGCGGAAGGAAGGAAGGAAGTTGCGGAAGGAAGGAAGTTGCGGAAGGAAGTTGCGGAAGGAAGGAAGTTGCGGAAGGAAGGAAGTTGCGGAAGTTGCGGAAGGAAGTTGCGGAAGGAAGGAAGGAAGGAAGTTGCGGAAGGAAGGAAGTTGCGGAAGGAAGTTGCGGAAGGAAGTTGCGGAAGGAAGGAAGTTGCGGAAGGAAGTTGCGGAAGGAAGTTGCGGAAGGAAGGAAGGAAGTTGCGGAAGGAAGTTGCGGAAGGAAGTTGCGGAAGGAAGTTGCGGAAGGAAGGAAGGAAGGAAGGAAGGAAGGAAGTTGCGGAAGGAAGTTGCGGAAGGAAGTTGCGGAAGGAAGTTGCGGAAGGAAGGAAGGAAGTTGCGGAAGGAAGTTGCGGAAGGAAGGAAGGAAGTTGCGGAAGGAAGGAAGGAAGTTGCGGAAGGAAGTTGCGGAAGGAAGTTGCGGAAGGAAGTTGCGGAAGGAAGTTGCGGAAGTTGCGGAAGTTGCGGAAGTTGCGGAAGTTGCGGAAGTTGCGGAAGTTGCGGAAGGAAGGAAGGAAGGAAGGAAGGAAGGAAGGAAGGAAGGAAGGAAGATTACTTCCAGGAACTGCCTTTTAAATTGGTTTGTCTGTTCTCAGTAACCCTCTAAGAGCAATGTACCTGTGTAATCTACTGAAAGTAGTACAAGTTTAGTGGTTTGGGATTTTTTGGGGTTTTTTTTTGGGCGTTTTTTGGGTTTGTTTTTTTTTTTTTTTCAGGGGGACAGGAGGGTTGAGGAGGAAGAAGGCAGAGTGCATGCTTTCAAGAGATATGACTGTAATTGCTTATGTGATATCTGCCTGCAAACCCTATTTTCAAATGTGCTTTAAACATTTTGAAAAATTTATTTAAAAGAGGCATGTAAGACTCAAAAATTCTGCAAGCTAAATGTGATGTTAGGGAGAAAGATCCAAACTTCCTTTTCTCTACCAAGAAAGGGCAGTCAGAATTAGGTTTTTTTCAGACACAGTTTCATGGTCAGAGGCTGTACACATTTGCTAGGAGCCAGACCACATATGAATAGTTTCACATGCTGTCTCCAACCACTGAAGTGTCCACAGGACAAAAGACAGTTCATAGGAAACTGAATTTCAGTAACTTTGCTGCTCACAGAATATCTTGCTGTTATAAACTGGAAGACAAATTTTAGAGAATAGGGGAAAAAACAATAAGAGAGGGAATTATATGGTCTGGCTTCAGAACAATGGTCCAGTTACTAATTTAAAACAGATGTTCTTTTCTCAATAGTTCATAAACAGATGAAGAAGGAAAAGGGAAACTTGTACTTGAAAAGTAGTAGATCTCTGTCCTAACACCTTTGTTCAGATGCACACTTAAAAATTTGGATATCAATCCATTGGATCCACAGCACTGGTCTGAAAGTCCCATAAAAACACTCTCCTCTTGCTCTATTTCGAAAGTTGTCCATTTCTGGTATCAGCTGAACTGCAGAATTGCTAAGGCTTGAGCACTAAACACAGGAGGAGTTCAATTAATCACACTTAGACTCTTTTTAAAAAGTTTTGATTTACATATTTAGAACTTTTAATTGCCCTATTTACAGAATCAAATTTCATTAAAAGAAGGAGTTTCAACTATGCACTCATGCAACCAAGGTACCATGGATTTGTTTTGGAAGTAGTGTTCCACTAAGTTCACTGGAAGTGGGGGATGGATAAAGTGTTTTTCTACAACTATTTCAACTAAGTATTAGGATCCTCTCTTACTTTCAGGCAGGAGATTTTTGGTTGGATAAATTATTAATTTGGGGTGGACAAGTTAAATCTGTTGAGATTGTTGAAGTCAAGTGATTTTCTTGAGTCCAATGTTCTGGCAATTGAGCACACACTTCCTCCTTCTCAGGCAGAGGGACTGCCATAAGCTGCCTCAGGAACTTTCAGATTTTCTTCTCAGTAGAAAAGAAGGAATGCAAGGAGGCCTCCAAAGCAGACAGGGAATCAAAATTCTCAGGCTGCACTGTGTCTCCTCTCAGAGGACTTCACTCCAGACTCTTGCCAAAACAGATCTATTTGGAAATGTTACTGTCTTAAAGAAAACTGTAGTCCTATGACACAGGGCACATAGGTGAGGTGAACCATCCCTTACATAATTATTTCTTTTATGTGAATTCCTCAACTTATTTCATTCACAGATATATTTTTATCTGTTACTATAATTTTGTTGGGCATCTTGTGGCAGGTTTTCAGCTTTTCCATGTGAATCCATTACATTATACAGCTCAAATAGTTCATCTATGAAGAAGAGTAGATGATGAATTTTATCATTCAGCTTGGAATACACTTGACCCACAAAACCATCTTTCACATTTAGTCTGTGAACTACAGGATCTATGGGATTATTCACAAGATGGAAATTAAGCCTATGCTTTCACACATTGTTGAATCAGAAACTGGAGTTATGGTTTATCTGCGCCAAGATTCATATTTGTTCTCTTGAGAAAATAGAATAAACTACAAACCTTATATCTAGAGGCTGATTTGAGCTTCTATCATATCCAGGAAACAAGGAGGGGATTTTAATGAATCCTTATTCACTATTATAGGAATCTATTGTCTGTTAAAGGTCACATAAGAGTTTCCCATCTTTCCCATACCACTGCAATTAGTAAAATATATCCACTGTGTTTATGACAATATTAACCATAGTAAGATATTGTCAGTAAAAGGAGTAGATAGAAGTATTTAGAATTTAAATTAGCAATCAGACTTTTAAAAAGAAGAATGCCTTTTTTATCATAGATAAAAAGCTAAACAGTTGTAAAGAAGAGATTTCATTTTCTTTCATTTAATCCAGAAATACTTAAATAAAGTATCTTCTAGATTCTGTTTTTAATCAGCTTTTACAGAGAATTCAGGGAAACTGTATCAACTAAGATGGTAAGAAACAAATATTAATAAGTGTTGTGACTAAATGTTTTTTTCATTGTGTTATGAAAAAACACTGAAGGATATTTAGTCCTTTCCTTTCCTTTCCTTTCCTTTCCTTTCCTTTCCTTTCCTTTCCTTTCCTTTCCTTTCCTTTCCTTTCCTTTCCTTTCCTTTCCTTTCCTTTCCTTTCCTTTCCCTTTCCTTTCCTTTCCTTCCTTTCCTTTCCTTTCCTTTCCTTTCCTTTCCTTTCCTTTCCTTTCCTTTCCTTCCTTTCCTTTCCTTTCCTTTCCTTTCCTTTCCTTTCCTTTCCTTTTCCTTTCCTTTCCTTCCCTTCCCTCTCCCTTCCCTTCCTTTCCTTCCCTTCCCTTCCCTTCCCTTCCTTCCCTTCCCTTCCTTCCCTTCCCTTCCCTTCCTTCCCTTCCCTTCCTTCCTCCTTCCCTTCCCTTCCCTTCCCTTCCCTTCCCTTCCCTTCCCTTCCCTTCCTTCCCTTCCTTCCCTTCCCTTCCCTTCCCTTCCCTTCCCTTCCCTTCCCTTCCCTTCCCTTCCCTTCCCTTCCCTTCCTTCCCTTCCCTTCCCTTCCCTCCCCTTTCCCCTTTCCCTTTCCCCTTTCCCCTTTCCCCTTTCCCCCTTTCCCTTTCCCCTTTCCCCCTTTCCCCTTTCCCCTTTCCCCTTTCCCCTTTCCCCTTTCCCCTTTCCCCTTTCCCCTTCCCCTCTCCCTTCCCCTCTCCCTTCCCCTCTCCCTTCCCCTTTCCCTTCTCATTTTATATGCCTTATATGTTTTCTAGTCAGTATGCTGTTGATTATGATATAGTTAGCACTGACCTGATTTAAGGAATTTTTTTATGCATTCCATATTTTTTCACAATTAAAAGAAAAATGCAAGGAGAAAAGGAGTTTTTCATGCAGCACATAACAAAGTACCCTGTTTCTAGCATGTAGTTGGAGCATTCACTTAGAATAGAACCATAATTATGGAAATTGTTTTATGTGCTTTTAAGACATTTTGGTCTCTGTCCTCACTCCTGAGAATTAAGAACATGTACATGGATCCTATAAGTTCATCTGTCTTAGCTTGAGGAAGAATTAGTCCTGTCTACTTCTGGTTTGGGGCTAGTAATGGATGTAAAAGTTAAATATAATTTAACTTGTACAATTAAAACGAATCTTGAGTCACTTATTTAGGAGAAGGGAAAAGGAAATGGAGCTCTCAAACTGATTCAGGGAGTTGCATATAAAAGATGAAGAAAAATCATCATGGAATGAAGAATGTAATGCAGCAACATCAGCAACAACAATGTAATATTTGGGTTAGTGTCTTACGATTGCTTAATGTTGTGTCACATGTAACGTACACAGAAGTCTTCTGAATTCCAGCAGCACAGATCTAGAAAGAGGAAAAGGAAAAGCCAAACAAATTGCAAAGAATTTGCATCAAGGGTGACAACCACAATGCTACTAAGTATGCCTCACATCTGCTCTTCTGTTAAGATATTTAAGAAGCAATCTTACATGTGTTAAGCGCAAACAATACTTGTCCAGTAGCTAATATGTGCTTGCATTTTTTTTTCAGTGGGTCCATAGCCTTCAGTGCAATTAAGAACTGTGGCCTTTGCAACAAAGCCTGCCAGGATTGTTCTGTAATGTAGACCAGAGCCAGACCTGTGTTGAGCAGGAAATGTTATAAATAAAAACATGATCAAGATGTTGGCTGATTATTAGTGAAACACATTTGAATGTAAAAACTGCTAGAGTGTTCCCTTCATCAATTTATTTTATTTCTCATTCTTTAAACCTTGTCTGGACTTGATCATGAACAATAGAATTATTGATTCTGCACTTACAAATGAGAGCCTAGGGGCCCAGCTCTGCCAGAATGACCAATCTCAGAAGAGAGCTGGGAGCATCACTGTGATTTCTCACATGGTTGTACTTAGAATGTCCATATTTTAACTTTTGGGGAAAACATCATCTGCTCATTAAGGAGCAGACATGACTGTAACTGCCCCCACGAATGTTCTATTTTCACGAGGTTCAGCTGTGAAAGGACTGGAGGTGGCCTGCAAAATCTTGTGCAATACTTTCTGACATATTTTCCTTTTATTTACTTGTTGCAGATCTCATTTCAGGACTCAAGATTTAGGGGTCCAGTTATCAGAAGTTACCACATATCAACAGTAAACACCTGGGTGCATAGTCTTAGAAAAAACCCAAAACTTTAGGCTATGATTTCACTAGCAACTAAATCAGTTTTAATTGATCACTAAAACCACAGGGACTTGTTTTATTCTCTTCCCACTTAGTCTTCCATCTTTTTGCCTTTGTCCTTCTCCCATCTTGTCCATTGTCTCATGACTGTCATAGAATTCCAAGAAAACTCAACATCACCAAGTTGACAGAAAACCATTCAGATCTTTTTATAAAAGTTTTGTTGGTTTGGGATCTTTTTTGCAATGTTGGTGAACTAAATCTGCTTGTGGTGGGATGTCATGTGTGTACATCAGAGTTCAGTACACTCTGACTAAGCTCTGTTATAAGCTCTTCATTCCACATGAAGAGAGTTTAATTTTTAATACAAATTTATATACTTGCATGTGCTTGACATTACATGGGATTTTGATTCAGCACAGTGATACCAAAATGTACTGAAATCACAATACAAACACAATATAGCAGTTGCAACATAGAGTTAAATTGCAATACAGAAGTGATTCCCATTTACCAGAGCCTATGGGCTCAGTGTTGTGACAGGGGGCAACTCCCATTTACAGGAAAGAATACTTAGAATGTATGGAATATGTATCTCCTCCAAGGCTTTCATCATAGGCTCTTTGGTGGGCTGTCAGTGGTGCAGCTGATGCATAATAGGCACAGAGAGCCCAAAGCAGGCAACAAGAAAAGAAGCAGAAGGGATTGGGAAGTATAAGATGCTGAGTCAATTGATCTGGCCTCATGAAATTTCAGGTCTGGTTTAATTCACCATCCTTGTGGACTAAAAAACTCCTGCCTAGTACTGAGAGGTATGCAGAATTGTAATCACACACAAATTCTACATTCTCTGCTCTTTGGCATCTCTTCTGCAGTCTAGCGTCTATAGTCTCCCTACTATACTAGACATCACCAATTTCCGGAAAAATTATCATGAAAATCAGCTTCTCTTGGACTAGGAGGAAGGAAACAAATCATTATTGCCTATTACTGATCTCTGTTGCTCAAATCAATCAGAGATGGTCCTAAACCTCACTTTCTGAATACATCTTCGTGGAAGATTTCAGAGCAACATAGAGGCCTCCATGCTACGGATAAGTAGATTACACTATTTCCCAAACAAAATTACTTCAAGTAGGAGTGATCATTGAAAGACATAATTCACTCTGCTTTACAGGTGATTCTCTGTGGCGACCTGACTCTGCAACTTCAGCAGCACTGCCAATTGTGGCCAGTCCAAAGAGTAACATCTTAAGCAGAACAGCAGTGCAAAAAGCACAAACACATTGTCAAGCTGGCTCTGACAGAAGTTTTCCATGTTTTCCAACTTCAAAGCAATACCACTAATATCAGTCTGCAGCAGCAATTCTAGAAAAACTATGCAGATTTTCATTAGTTATGGAAAAAATATTTTAAAACAAGAAGCTGTTGGCTCAGCTCACCCTCATATGGACAATCAGAATGGCAGCCTAAAGCTCAAACTCATTGTTTTATAGAACAGAAAAAAATCTTTACAGCTGCCTGTAGCCAGCACTTCATTTACTGCAGGCTTCTGGCAAACAATTTCTGCTCAGCCCATTTCCATCCCTTGCATTTCTTTCAAAAAGAAGGAAAACCCTCAGTTAGCATGCTGGGACCCCTTTGTCCTCCACCTACTGCAGCTACCTGGAGTAAAAACTGTCAGTGCTTGTAAAGAAAAAAATGTGACAACTTCTTGATTTGCTATATTTTCACATTTTACTATATATGGACTACTTTCTATAAGGGTTTTATTTTATATGCTTTAATGGCTTACGTTCAAAGCATTTCTGAAAGGAGCTGTTTATCATTCTCATTAAATGAAAGAGGAAATGAAGCTCACAGTTGAAAAGCAGTTTGGACTTTGTCACATAGACAATTAATAGAAGATACATGCTTTGGATGCCTCTCTCAGGTCAAACACCAATGCCTTCACCAGTCTGAACATTCTTTCTCACTGCTTTGTGACTTTTGCCATGCTATAAAAAGATACAGGAAGTCACAAATGGAATAAAAATTATTTTCCATGGAAACTTCAGTGAATATTTCATTGAAATGAAAACAAGTTACTGTGTATATCCAGACCCATAGAGCGTGACAAAGTTCTGCCAACAGATATGTCTGGTGCCATAGGTTACCCATGACATCTAGAGTGGGGTGACAGAGAACCAGGATGCATGGGAGACCTGTGCCATTCCGGGCTAACCTCTGAAGGCCATGCAAGGTAACTTAGGGCATCAAAAAAGGCAAACTAACTGCATGGAGCTCCTGACATCTGCTTTTATGTCTCAAGTGCTGAAAAAGGAAGGGGACATAGAAAAATTCTCATATCTGTGCTTAAATACAGTCTATGTTTACAATATGTGCTTTGTATAGCCAACGTTTGCCAAGAATTACCTCTGAGAAAAGACAGTAAGTGTCTTAAGCTAGCTCTACGCAAAGTTTTACTTTACAATGAGACCCACTGCAACTGTACTGCCTTGGGGCTGGGGACTTTTTTGGATTTGGGGTTAGGGGCGATTTCTTGTTTTTTATTATTGTTTTAATTATTAGGCATCTTTTGTACAATACTGGGAAAAACATCAAGTTAGAAAAAGCCAGTTTGTGGGTTACCCATGCAATCTTAAATCATCTTCATTTTACAATGAAAGATTTAATTCCACGATCATGGAACACTAATGTCACAAATCCCTTTCCTCATTGAAGAAAAATTGCATGTAACAAACAAGCAAGGCATGGTTTTTATGTTTTCAAGACATTTGCTGATGTACTTTCTTAAAAATATTGGATGAGAACCGATGAGAAGCCAGACTTTCTCTGCCACACCTATCTTCAGTCACACTGAAGGACATGGTTCTTTCTTAGCAGGGTACTAGAGTAGAACTGGATTAAGATGGTTTTGAGAATTTGAATTATTACGTCTCCTGCCCTTGGCTCTTCAGTTTGAATTTGATCACTAGTTTTTTGTCTTTTTTTTTCTGTAGCTCTTTTCTAGCAAAAAAAAAGCAAAACTATTGTAGTAAAGGTCTGTGTCAAAATTATGCAAGAATGGAGTGTCATTGAATAGCTGAGTGAATCTGAGTTTAAAAACATAATTTTTTTAATATCTGCTTAGTGAGGTATGGAAATTGATCTGCTTTAATGACAAATTAAAGCCTAAAAGCCCTTTTATGTGGAGCTGGTATTAGGGTGAATCCTCTTTACACAGCAATGTGTGAAGAGGATTGCAAAAGTTTTTCTTAAAAGTAATGGAACTGGAATTCTGATGAATGTGGTTCTTTTAGGTCATTAAGCTTTATGGTAGCATTAGGCATGTACAAGCATTGTCTCATTACCACCTTGTGATTCTTTGCCAGTCCTTGTGTTTAGCCAATAATTATTGGCTCTTCAGTGGATCATGTCACTGCTGCTGCCCATACTCTAAAAGACAAATTATGCTGTGCATCTAAAAGAATTGCATAGCTACAAAAGACTGTTTACTAAAGGACTAATTAGTGTATAACCACCAACCACAGCTACAAGCACTGGAAAAGGATTTCATATAAAAGATTTTTATTCATCTATTCTAGATAAAAGCAGGTGTAGTGATTATATTGGGACTGATGGCATTTGGCTTGTACAAAGCATAAGAAGCCTTTCGTTGTGATACTGCTAGTTCTGGCATGGGGAAGGCTGCTTATTTAGTGAGACCAAAGTCTTCTGAAACTGTGAGAGATTTGCTTCTCCAATTAGATATGCTTAATTTGCTCTCAGTGTACTCATTGTCTGTAAGAAATGACCCATCCATCCTGAAAAACTGTTTCTGTTTTGTAGCATGAAACTTGACTGAATTTATAATAGGAGATGTTCTGCATCAGTTATCCAGTTAAAAATGAACCAAAGAACTGCATTGTTTGCCAAGACCCGAGTTCAACAAGCTTGTGTCTCCCATACAATTTTTGATGGTGATTTTAGCAACCAAGCAGAGTGGGAAGCTCCATCCTTTGTTCTTCTGCAAAGCGTCAAATATGCAGATGCATGTTTACGGATGCAATTTGCACACATATGGACAAAGCTGAGGGACAAACCTTCCTGCTCTCAGAAGGATTAAAATGCAGTTCCTGGACTATTTTATCTATATGACATAGCTGCATGTATTATCAGCACCAGCTGTGTTGCAAAGGGTCTGCAGTAATTGGCACCTCTAAGAGACAAGAGCAAATCTGTTGCTAGTTACTGGTCATAACTTACTACAACTCTCATCACTGATCAGACATAAGACAGCTTCTTTCAGAGATGTAAAAACAAATGCTCCAGACCTTTCTTTCCTTATTTTTCTTCCACCAACCTAATGCTGTTTCACAGTCTGAGGCTTCTCTGAACTTCTGGAATTTGTCCAGGAGAGATATATATCAGGAAAGCTAAGCATAAATAAGCTATAATGTCATATAATCCAAGAACAGGAGATTCTTTTCCCATAAAATTATGTTTTTCCACTTGTAAATCCAAGTTTTTGACTGGTGAGGCTGAGAAGAATCACAGCTATCGTTTATGACGTATCTTGGTCTGGCTTTGTGTTACAATAGACCAACACACCTTTCTCAGCATGAATCTGTCTCTGCTTCTGGCATTTTCTATTCAGAAGTTATGATCTGGGCCATTTTCTCTGGCTGATAATTGCTATATGTCTTTCAACCCCCTGTCTGTGTAGCATTTGAATGATCTGTCTTCCTTAGGCATTTTTAGGGGTGATTCCAGAGCCTTTGGTGTGCAATACAAGTACACCTGTGCATCTCCTAAGGAGCTGCTCAGTAGAGAGCAACTTATCTGTTAGCCAATTCCTGTGCTGAAGCATGGAGTAGTCACTATGTCATCATGAGATAAGCAGTTAATGAGTAGCCTGCTGTTCCCCATTAATTTCACATGGAAACAGGCATCTTTTTTCTTGACTCCCTTTTGCACATTGTTCTCCTATCGAGCTATGCAAGTTAAAGCATCTTCAAGGAATTTCACACTTAATTTTTAAACTTCAGAGGTTTAAATCACAAAAACTTTGATGTTGTCAACATTTTTGTTATACAGTTTATTGCCCAATTAAAAATTATCTGCGTACAAAAAAGTGCCAAACTTCAAAATAATTTAATATTTGAAGTGTTTCTTCTGTTACTTGGATTGGACAAGGAATAATTAACATAGGCCCCAATTCCCTCCTCTGTGACAAAAAGATGTAATGAGGTTGTTTCTATGCATTCTATTTACTTACTAATTTTTAACAGTGTCTCTAATTACAAAAGAAAAGAAATCTGGTCACACTGTGAAACAGTAAGGTGGGATCTTTAATCTGCACTTGATATCAAACCGTAACTTTTTCTAAGTTATTGTTTGACATTTTCTCTCTCCCCATTCTTTTTCTCTCATAAAAAAATCCATTGAGAATGTATTTTAATACCAATAAACTTTTCAGCATGCATCTTAGTGATCTGCAGTACATCCAAGAATTTCAGAACAGTCTAGGAATCTCCTCGCTGAACCAGCTGAGTTAAGCACACTAGGGAAACATATGTATTTCTGCTTAGCATGTAAGTTTTGCTGAACAAATGGCATTTTAGGTTTAATGTTAAAAAATAATATGAAATCAGATGTCTTCATACAGGGAGATGACCTCTGAGGTCTTCATTATGGCTATGATCTTGATCATGTTCTTATAGGCACAAAAGTAAATTTTTCTTGTCTGTGCTTGTCTGTGCTTAGCTGGTTGTCAAATTAGAATTGGAATATATTATGGAGTATATGATGCAAGATATCACAAAAGCTAGGAATTAGCTTCAAAGCTGACTGAACGCACCTAGAAGAACAATATATCTGGTCCTGACATCAGAGTGGATGCCCAGGCCTTTCACAACTCAAAGCCATGTTTAAAGGAGGGCAGCATCTCAGCACAGTCAGCAGCTTTTTGTACTTGTCCTGTACCTCTTTTTTCTTTTTGTTTTGTTGGTTTTGTTTTGTTTTGTTTTGCTTTGTGTTTTTTTTGTTTTCTGTTCTTTTGCAAGAACCAGCCCACCAATCTGTAGGAATACTGGAGATGAAATCTCTTAATCTGATGCTGACTTTGGAGTTTATGTGGGAATTCAGGATTATACCAGTCCCCCAAAATTGTATTTCTGAAGACAAAAGGACATGACATAGGTTTTGGTTTTGGCTTTATCTCAATTAAAATATAAAAGTCTATAAACTGTTATTTTGCAGAAAATCTGTTTGGCTTTCAAAATATAACAGTGAAAACATTCTTGCCCTGAGGAGAACACATGACAATATGGAGAAATTACAATATGTCCAAAATTTCCTCATTTATACTCTGTGGAACTTCAACCCTGATGTGCAAGTGCTGATATTCAGAAATACTGCTTCTTCATGTACTCAAAAATAAAGCTGCACTCCCACAGCTTGCTTCTCTGTTTCTTTGTCTTCCCACCCTTCTCACAGCATGTGAGCAGCTCTGGAGAGTTCCTCACTGTCAAGTTATAAGAACAACCTCAAAGAAGTGAAACAGGCCAAAACATATTGCCACATCTGCCATGGTATTTGTTTTTTGTTTGTTGGTTTTTTTTTTGGTGTTTTTTTTTTACAATAACTTAACAGCATATTTCTGTCTTCCCTCAGACCTTCTTTTATTCTTTATAGCACACTGCTCAGTCAAGTCATAACTGTTTGTGTTGAAAGATGACAGAACACCCATCTTCTCCACTGAAATGGTGAAAAGCAACACGTTTTTCTAACAATCTTCTCTTTAAATGCTTGAACTCACCTGCAGGTAAACAGTATTAAGCTGGCAGAAAAGAGAGGCAGGGAGGCTGTTGGTTTAGAACTTGGAACAAAAAAAAAGTATATAAAAATTACTGTCTTGCAAACAATAACTCATGCTTTTCAATGCTAAAGAGACTCTGCTTTGTGAAGAATCATCCCTATCTAAATAAAATTACCTATATTGATTTAGTTTAAAACTCTTTATTGTCTCAGCTCAAGTAAATCAAATACATCTGATACAGCTCAGATTTACCACATCATCAGAACATTAATTTCTTAGATGACTGCATCTTGGAATTACATTAAAAAGTTAATTTCATCAGTTTTAAAAATAGGACATTTTAAAAAAATATCTTTATTCCAGAAAAGAATTTCTAGAACTTTGCACCACCGTCTAAATATCAAATTGAAACAAGGACTTCAGAGAAAAAATTCTATTTTTGACAAACCTGCCATCTAAAATGAAATTTTGACTGTACTTAGCTTTAGAAGGATTTGACCAAAATTTGCTTCTTATGCATCAAGAAAACAAACCAGAATAGCAAGTCTTTCAGGAGTAGCACTGAGCAGTAAATACAATACCGTTGGAATTGGATCATCTGTTCTGCTTGCAGTTTGGAGGTAGCTTAGTTATATTTTTCTGCCTCTCTTTTTTCAATGCATCAATGAGCATATTTAACTTCTCGTCAAAATAGCAGAAAAGTTATTTCTTCCACAGGCAAACTTCATGACAGGCTTCACACCTGACTCTTGGCATATAAGACATATGTGGCTCTCTTTCAATACGTGAACACAAGGTCTGATGCCTCCTAGTTGCCCCATACTCCCTGCAGGATAGACAGACATTCATATTTTGATAGAGAAATCTCAGCCTTGGCACATGGTGCTAATTAATCACATATCAACTGTACTTACCTCCTAACATTCATTGAAAATAAGTGATATTTCCTGTAAAGGGAGCTTGTTTAAAGAGGAGATGATTCTTCCAGATTAGCAAGAATATGCTTGACTCAGTGAACTTGATCCAAAGCTTATGAAGTCAAAAGGAGGTTTTGCATCAAGTTCAGAGGCTTTAAATCAGGGTCCCAACAAATGCCAGAGGGAAAATTTGACCTAGTAGTTTACGGACCTTAACAAGGAACTTGTTCCCTTGTGGGATCCTAACAAGAACATTACTAGATAATGTCATAAGCAGTCTCTTCTGAATGACCATGTAAAATGACCATCAGTTAAAAAGAAATATTCATGCATTTTCAAGGGGTTTGGGTGAGTTTTGAACAAAAAGGTACAAGAATCCAAGTTGGTAAATTACTCTTTCACTGAAATGTTTTCCTGTGAGAATGTGAATATGTAGAGGTATGGCAACATCAATGTTTTCTCTTATGAGTCTACCATACTGCTCACATTTCACTGGTCTTTTAATGATGTTTCTTTTTTCAGCCCTTAAGAGAACTAGAAAGTTTTAAGGATGGTCTATTAATGCTTCATAGCTTTATTTTGCCTTTCTGTGGTCCAGTAAATGTTATCAACTTTTGTGTGCTAAATTCATTTACTGGCCAATTTAAAAATTCACCCTTGTAAACATTTCATCTTTATTTCTTTTCATATCAGCACCACATGGGATGAATAATAGTGTTAGCATGCCCAAGTCTAACTTCAAGGGCTAGTAACTGTGCAGTACTAATCTGGAAAACCATGTGCTCCATAGGAAAGATTGACTTCACAGCAGTAAATGGGGCTTGAGCTTTGCCAGAAATTCAGAACAGCTTTTTGTCCAGCAAGAATTCTTTATAATGTACCATTTGTAAAAAACTAAAAAAAAAAAACAAAAAACAAACAACTGACCTCAAAGAACATTGGATTTTTCTTTCATTTTTGTTATAGGTAGTTCTTTCCCAAGGCCTTTACTTGATTCCTATTAACTTAAGAGTAAATGTTAAAAAACCTTTAGAAATATTGAACTTTGTATCATGTAAAAAATTCTGATAATAAAAGCTGTTCTGGGATATAATATAGAGGTGTTCCAAACAGATATTTTGTTTTCTCTGCAGTGCCCGATGTTGAGGCATATATCAGCTTATTTGGAAATATTAGGGTTCTGTACATTCAATTATTGGTATCTTTTGCTTATCTCTTTAATTCTTGCTCCAGCTGTCATTATCTTTACATTTTCTGAGGGTGTTGCTAGGGCCCAGGAACAAAATGATATTTCTCTAAAGTGTAAGTGGAGCTTTAAGAGGCAGAACTTTTGCAAAATGAGGTAGTGGTAAAAATAGCAAACTAATTGCCTATCCCTTAATGACTACAGATGTAAGAAGAATCAAAACTCAAACAGCATAATAGAAAAATTTTAAAAGAAATTTTCATATAGCATACATTTCAACTCCAGAAATAGGAAACATCTGTAGAAAACCCCTGAGGGAACAGCAGTCTGTTAATGTCCTGGCCCTCTTGTTGTCTGCAATATATCTCAGGCTATATTTTTTTCCTATGTACATTTCATGATCTCTTACACTAGTTATTTGGGATTCACTTACTATAAATGCCTTCTGTCTCTTTGCAGCATGGCATGCCCACTGGATGTTCACTACTTTTATGTGAATGACTATTATAATGAACTTCCAGATAAAGAAAGATAAACTTTTTTTGTTGAGGAGCATTTACTTAAACAAGGCCAAATATACTTCTATCAGGGATGCTTTCCTTTCCTATTTTGATTATGACAAGAAACAAATCAAAAAATGTTATTGGGATGACTTAAATTATCTTTAGTTGTGTTTCTGCAAACATTTCAATGTTTTTAAAATTATGTTATGTTATAGAAAGAAGGAATTTTCAAATTCTAGCCCACAGAGCTTTTGTTGGAAAAATACTCAATATTATTGTAGTTGACATTTTTGCTCCTTGTAGAAGGGTAAAAGACCAGAATCTGTCTAGTCCAGACACAGAAGACTCCTGAAGGCTGGACTGAAGCACCTCTCTCAGAGGCTGAACATCTCACAAGCTACATGCCCTTTCATTCCAGATGAATGAGATCTGTCAGCATCTCATCTATACCTTTACCTTAAAATAATGTATGCTTTCTTCAAAAGAACTGTAATGTGACATAGCCAAGACCTTAGGGACTCCATGCATGACATCGGGCTTTGCCGAGGTCAGAGCTTCTCATTTGTTCCAGAGAGTTAGAACAAACGATCTGAGCCTTCTCTTCTTAGCTTGATGCCCATGCAGTCCTTCTTAGGCTATTAAGTTATCAGAGTTCTTGTCAACATTTTCTATGAAAGTATCATCAGACTGTGGTTTCTTCTTGGAAGATAAATTTAGGAGATTAATCCTACCCCACTGACTCCTACCTGTTATCCAGCCTTACATCTCTGAGATTCCTTATGCCCCAAGAGACAGCACCACCATCATATAACCAGAAAGTATGTTGCCATTAACTTTCTGTTCCTATGGGGGAGACCAGGAGGGTCCCTGGAGCTGGGCTTGATAATTTACTTATGTAAAACACCTTTACAGGGGACCAGAATTTGCAGAGCCTTCTGACTTAAAAAGTTTTCCCTTCTGCCCTGCAGTGTGGATCTTTAAGTTAGCATTCCTCTACTATGAAGGAACAATGTTGTCTGCAATTAGGTGATGAGTGAATCTAGGCTAGGTACTCAAACTTTCAGACTTATCTTTCAAAACATTGAAGTTTATTCCTTGTTTTAAATAAAATCCAGAATTTCTAATCTAATTCCAATACTGTCTGGAAGTACTAGGACCCCTGGCACAGGCCTTGAGTGACTATTTGTCCATTCAGTGTGAACTGCATGGGATCACATCCAGCCAGATTGAGTGAGAAATTGTGAGGGCTTCTGCCTGAATTACTTGCATGGAAAATTCTGCTGCTATCACTTTAACTCAGATTTACATCTGAATGAATGTGGAAGCCAAGGATAGAATGTGCCAGTTGCCGCTTTTAGTTCCTAATGCAATAGGATGTAATTCATATCAACGTTTGAGAATCTGGGATCTTTAAAGGAAATTGCTTAGTCCTATATTATGGGAAGTGGTATTTATATATTCTGGATGTTTTCTTGTGGTTCTTTTTTTCTCTGTGCTTTAGCTCTCTGGTACTAATAAGTTTTCCAGAACAGAAATGCAATAAAGTCAAGCAGTGATTTATGCGCTGAAGTAGAGGTAATTCTAATGTTGAAAACGAATGTATATTTTTTTCTTACCTTTTTTGCTATAAACAATGAAGAACGAACTAGACCAAATTTCTTAATCTTTGAAGCCTTTATCCAGTGTGCACCTATACCAGTCAAATGCCAAATGGCTTTCAGATCAGACCTTTAACAGCCAAATAATAGTATAGTATGAAATATGGAGAAATACATACATTTTTCTCTTGTATGATGAAGCTCCTGCTGTGGAAGTGCTGTTTCTACCATCCAATGCCATTATTTGTGTATGTCCACTTTATTGTTCTTATTCCCTCAAGATTTTTTTACCAGTACGCATTTTTGTTTTAGGCATTTCTTCCATTACTTGGTGCCTCTGTGTTACCAATAGGTAAGGCTTTATAAAGGCAGGGCCTTGTAACATGGCTCCAGCCTGTTACTTAGGCTAAGTAGAAGGGAAATATGGGAGAGCGATTCAGCTGAAATAAGGGCAGAGAAACATCAGAGATGAGAACATGAGAGATGTGAGACGTGCTGCGTGACTGCCACATGTCCACAGCATGTCCACATCATGGTGTATGGTGGTTGGTTGACTTGGGCTTGTTGTGCCTTAAAGCTGTGAACTGTAAACTGGTAACATGCTAACTGCTTAAAAAGGCTGGGTTTTTGGCAATAAGGAGCACTCCTTTGTACCTGCCTGGGGTCCCTGCGCCACTCATTACCGCAACATATCTGATCTTATGCTGTGGCACAAGGTTAACAAGTTTATGATTCTGTGGAATGTGCTCTAGAATGACCTTGCTTGAGCAGGGAGTTTGGAGCCACTGCAGTGCCTCCAAACCTTACCCATTCTGTGATACTGTGATCTCTGTGTATGTTCTTTCTGCCAGGCCAAAACTTGTTTCCCTTTTCTGATCTGCAGCTACACCCATGCCCAGACGACAGTGTTTAATTCCCCATCCCTGCTTTCACCCAGTGCTCACTCTCCCCTCTCATCCCAGGTCCCTGTTCTCTCCAGATCCAATCCCAAACCCTCCCATTTCTCTTTCCTCTTAGCACCCTCTTCCAGGGCCTATGCCCTATTTAGAGCTCCCCCATATCCCTTCTTCTGAGCTCTCTGAGAGATCCCCACTCCATCTACCATTCATAATTGTATTTTCTTTGACTTTTCTTTCTCTTCAACTATATATTTGAAAAGCCACAATGAACAGCTAAAACAAGGGACATTGTTTTGTTGGAATGTGATAGTAGTCTTCTGAGACTTTCTGAGACTAGGACTTTCGTCTATAGACAATTAAAGAGCTGCTTTGTCAACTAACCAAATGCCAGGGACTCTGCATGTCTCCCTTTTCATTCTTTAACATTCTGAATTCTACCCAAACCCTTAGGTTTCTGCTCATTGACACAAGGACATTCCACAGAAGTGGCTAAATGTGGAGTTCCAAAGTTACTGTGTCAATTCCAAACATCCAGAGATGCCAGTCTGCAAGGTCTTACAAGCTCTGACAATAAATGTCACCACAAGTGCCCCATATTTACTGTCTCTCAAGAAGCAAATGTACTTTCTAGACAAACAAAAATGTGGTTTTGTTTTTCTAATTATCACCTTTGTCATCATAGACTGGACCCTGACACTCACATCTGAGTTCATTCCTTCTTATACATCAAGAGGAGTACCAGCAGTCCTGCAGATCAAATAAGGCCCTGTTCAGCCCTGCAAAAAACCAATTTTCTTCCTGCTGTGTTCTCAATGACTCCAAGGCTCCCCTGTTCTTAACAATAATGCCTCTTTTCAAGCATTCAGCCATTACCAGGTGGTCTTAAAAATCAATATCATGAGCTTAGCTTTAAACTAACCTGTGTGTTCCTCCAGATTTAAAATGCGTGTGGGTTGCCCTCTCAACCTTTTGTTTATCACTGTGAAAACTAGAGTAGAATTTAAATGTTACTACCTGCAAAAGAGGAATCTTTTAGAGCAACACTAAATACTGCCAGGAGCTCATGCAGTGTTGCATAGAAGTTATTGCAACTGTCTGCATTAATCTGTCATTCTGCCATTGACAGACTGGGTGGGTGAAATAAAATCCTTGGCTCACTCTGGTTATAGGTCTGTGATCACTCTATACTGACGCAAGAAGCAGCTTTTGCCCAAAGGGGGTGGTCTCATTCCTGCTACATTTCTTGCTCTGATTCTGCTTTTCAGTGGCTGCATCATGAGCTGGATCAGCAAGCTAATTGGTATTCTGACAGGATAATTGTAAGATGCTTCAGACCCTGACACAAAAAATTATGTGTGTACTTGAATTTTACTGGTTACTAGCATTTCAGGAATAAACGGAACATGAAATTGAGGAAAAGTACCTAAATAAGAAAATAATTTTTTAGCCATTTTTCAGGATATAAACCTACATTCTCCAAACAATATTGCTGCAATTTCCACATCAACTTGAAAACTGAACTTAGCCTTAGCAAGGAATAAGCTGCATTTCCTATGCAGCTCCACCAAAGGTATCTCTCCTCTAAATGAGAGGTTCCTTTTGCTCTGCTGCTGTGTGGATTATGTACGGATTATGTGGATGCTGGGTGATATCATCTACCTGCTTTGTGGGCCATGAGAGCACTTATGCTATAGTTACACAGGAGATGAAGATCATCAAATACTTCACAAGTCTTCTCACCACCAGCTTTTACTTATAGCAAATACAGATTTTGTATAGATTCCACCATAAATATATACACTGATGAATACATTATAAGAATATGGTCCTTCTCCTTCAGGTTAAGGGATTTAAGATGCAATATTCTATAAATCTTCCTTGGTTGAAGTATGAAAACAAGGAATTGTGTGAAGTATTTTGAAGATATCTGCACATGTTTTACTCATATAATAATTATTTGTTTAGACTGTAGAGTTGTAATAACATGTTCAATACTTTTAAAATAGTACATTTACTATACTTTTCTGAAGGAGTTTCTATATAAATGTTATTTCCCAGGCTGGAAGATCTCATAACTTTTTTAAGATTCCAATATTTGTTTTTTTCTATGGACTGATCTCAACAAAGATTACTGTAATATCTGAGAATTTTTCCTGACATGGTCACTTTTCATATAAATACATATAAAAGACAGCTTGAACGTTCATAATTTAAGTTTCATAGCAAAGTAACTATTCTTGAAGCAAAGTTATTATTTTCTACCATTGAAAACATGAACTGTCTTTCCATGCTGACAAAGAACTTGGCTCTTCCTGTTTCTGAGTCTTCCAGGCAGCTTTTTGGAATTTGCTTAATTATATCCTTTAGCAAATATCTGACTCATACTTCCTGATGTCCTTAATTAAATGTTCTAAGATTTCCCTCAGTTACAAACCCTTTGATGTACGCAGATTTATTAAAAACCAAAGAGAGAGTGACTCCTGAGCTGAATTGTCCAAACTTCACTTTCTGCAGAATCCAACAGGATAAGCCCCTCCTAGAAAAAGTTGGAAACTATTTTAAATGGTATTAAAAGACTCTGCTGTGCTCCCTTATTCATCTTCACAGAACTGGCAAAAAATGTATTTTCTAGGTTTCCAAAGAAATCTAGCCTGAAATGAAAAGCAAATATGGAAAATTCCAGCTTCCATAATTAGGGTGCCATTATAATCAACTAATTTGAGGCACTCAGAATATACCAACCTACCTTAGTTATAGCTTTTATTATCACTGTTTCCTACAAAGATTAGAAGGGGTAACAGAAAACCTTACCTAAAATTATATGCAATATCAGAATATATTTGAGTAAGGCAGGGTTTGTACATAAGGAACTTCATCACTACAGATGCTTGTGACATGCTGCAGTGAGGGTTATAGGATACATTGGGCTTGTTGGTCAAGCAGCAAGACTGAATTCATTGTTATTCAATTCAAGCACATTCTTCACAGTCTTCCAAGGAACCCTGTTAAATTTGACAGGATTTAGTTCAGTCACTTTACTAAAAAAGCAGGGTGTAATATTACCTTATTCTGACACATCCTTGAAACTAAAACAAGTATTAATCCATTCCAATCCCTGACATATAAAAAAATACTTCAAGTGTTGTTCTCCAATACCACACAAATTGACATTTAACAGTCCCTTTAAGTATAGGTACTCCATGGGGAAACACAGCTAAAGAAACACAACTATCAAACCAAACCAGTGGCTTTCTCAACGCTTAAATCCAGTTATACTTACTCTGGTGCAAGCAGATTCAAGACAAGCAGCAATTAATCAAAGTGTTAAGGGGCAATTTTATGATGTTTAAATGCTTTGAGCGTTATAATGTGACTGAGAGTTTAGAATTGTTCCAGATGTTGAAAACATCATTTCATAAAAATGAATAGAAGTTCAGAACTCTATTGTATCCCATCAGCTTCTCTTCAGGCCAGCTCTTCTAGCATGGACTCTAAATCACTGATCTTTGGAGACATGCCAGCAAAACAAACCAGTCCCTTGCTAACATCTCCTTGTCTATACAAAGTTATTTACAACTAGACAGTGTCCAAGAATGACACCAATGCACTATTTGCAAATTGAAAGAAGCAAAATGGCTTTCAAATGAACATTCAGAACCCAGATGAAGAGAATTTATAAACATAAATGTAAACATAAATGTGAATATTTAAATATACATGCACATAAAATATATATCTATATAGCTATATCTACCCATCCACCACCCAGTGCAACCTAACATTTGTTAGAGCCTGTACATCATATACAGAATATTTCTGAGGCAAGAAAGCACATCCATGTGGAATACACTTAGAAGTAGGATTTAAGTAAAAGGATAGGATAGATGCTTGTTCTTCCTCAGTCCATTCTGATCATTCCCTTTTCCTTTTGTCCTTCCCTTAAATATCTGTGAGCAAGTTTTGCACCTTCCCACAATCCCATTAAAAGGTCTAATAGAAAGTTTTACCCAGTCCCACAACTGTCTATCCCCTGAGCCCACAACAAGCCATGTGCCCCTGAGAGCAGTAATCCAGGCCAGTTTGTGCAGTGTTTTTCATGTGTTTCCTCCTGAAGACCATGGTCTGATCCTTTTTAAAGGACCCTGGGAGTGGTCAGATTAGGGCACTCTGTTTGAATAGAATAGATAATGGGGGTTCCACCCCCCTTCATTGTTTTTCTTTGCTCAATATGATAAACTTCAGTAACATAACCTAACATACAGATATTCTACTTTTAACTCATTTGTGTGCATTCTCACAAGTTTGTCTCTCCTTTCCTCCTACACTGTGCATATATCACTGATCTGTAACAAAAACCAAAAATGTACCTACATCTTATATTAATAAGAATCCAGCTGTGGCAGCATGGTATCCAGCACAAGATAATTTATCTCCATTTGCTAGGCTTCACACATTCCATTAGGCTTTGACCTGTGTCTACTAAACACTGTGAAAAAGCTGCATATTCCTCAGCATTGCAAAATGTTGTGTCTAGTATTTTCCCCTTTTTCCTCTGCACTTTTATCCTTTGCCCAAATGTCCTGTATGTGCTTCTGCAGTCAGGCAAACATTTGCATATTTCTTTGCTTACATCCTCTGACCTACCTAACTCTCTTTCAAATACAGTACTGTGAAAACCAAGCTCCTTCCCAACCGGTCTCCTTCTGTTTCCTGGCAATGAACCTCCTCCCCTAGTCCTGGTCATTTTACAGTTTCAGTGACATTTTTATGTTCTTTCCCTGTTTCCTCTCCTCAGCATCTTTACACTTTGTGCTTGTCCATGTCCATATCCATGTCCATGTCCATGTCTTTCTCCTCTCTGCTTGAGCTTATTCTAGCTCTTATTATTTGTTCCCTTTTTCTGTATCAACCCCTTCTACAGCAGTTTATCATGGATTGTTTCATTACTTTATACAGCCTCCCTGCTGTCTGAAAAATCATTCATGTTTTCCAAAATCACTCCCTATCTGTGTCTTCCTTTGTCTTCTGCACAAAGCTGCATTTCTTTCAGCAGCTACATAATAAGCCAGTCATTGTCAACAAGTCTGATGTGATTCATAGAATGCGTACATAGAAAGTCTTCCCTTAGAAGACTTTAGTACACACCCTTTTATATGCTACTCCAGAATTCTCCAGCTTCTGTTTAAAACTCTTCATTCTCTGCAGAAAGTCATTCTTTTTTTCTCACATTTGAGATGGGAGGTAAACTTACATCCCTATTGAATGCAAAATCAAATCTCATATTAAAAAAAAAGCAAACAAACAAAAAAAAAACCCAACAAAAAAAAAAAAAAACAAAAAAAACCCCAAAAAAAAAAACCAAAAAAAACCAAGAACAAAAAAAAAAAAAAAAAAACAAACAAAAAAAAAAACCAAAAAAAAAAAACAACAACAACAACAACAAAAAAAAAAAAATCAAACCTGCTACCGAAAAAAAAAAACGCCTAATAACAGCTACTGGATCAAGACATCATTCCAGTCTTTGCTACTAAATATTTTTGGCTTTATTTTCCTTTCATCTTTAGTTATTCTTTCCCAGCATCTCTTATTCATCAAGATAAATTCTGTATCCATTTTCCTATCTTCTACCTGACTCTCTGCCTGCCATTGAGATTGCCATCCTTTCCTTTAAGGAAGGATGATATATATATTATATATATATATTTCTGCCCTTATTTTCATAAAATTGGGCATTCCTTCAAGGATTTCAAAACCAGGAAGGAGCTTAGTATTTTAGGGCAGAGCAAGAAATTAGGGAAAAAAAGTGGATGGCAGTTAATTTTAAAGTTTTCTTTTGAAAATTTAATCCTTTTTCTTGTGACTAGCTGTGTCAATGGAGAAGTCAGCAGCTAATGAAAATAATATTAATTTTGTAAAAGATGCTGAGACTTAAAGTGCATATGATAGGGAATATGCCCTATGTTAGCTGATGCATTCAGACACCTCTTAACAAACATTCACAAACATTCATGACCCACTGTGTGGTTTGTCTTCTGCTGATATTTGGCAGGAGGCACGTGTAGAGACGAAGATTCATAACTCGACTTGGCAGCTTTCTATAGCTGAGTGGATTAAGCCAGTGCAGTAAAGAAGGAGGTGGGCAAGCTTAAATTATTTCCATATGGGAGAAGAATTTTGATCTTAAGGGGATTTTAAGCCTAGAGGCTGAGCCTTCAAAACTTTCCAAAATTATAAATGCACCTTTGCACAAAAGCCTGAGAGTTATGGCTGGAGTCCTCTCAGAAGCCTGAAAATCAGTACAGTGCTGGTGTCACATATCTCTAGATCTGCAATAGCTTAGGTGATAAATCTAAAAAAGAATTTAGTAATAAGATAAATGGTCTCTTAAAGGAGGGAGTAGCTAAAATCTTGTACATAGTCAATCGTCTTTGTGGCAATTAAATATGGCACAGAAATTTCAGAGTCAAAATGTGGTCACATACCAATGTTTCTTTATTTTATTACCTCCAAAACCTGGTAAGATGCTGGTTTTCCAGGTATAACTCTAATGTTAGATGTTTACTTGCGTAAGATGGCACTTCCTCAACTGTGTAAGGGGATATTAATATCATGGAGATCTTCACATGAAAGAAGAACCATTACATCATACTGAGCACCAGCTGAGGCCTAAAAAGCTGAAAATCTACCAGCCAAGCAATTTTAGAAATTGGGAATAATAGCATACAGTATTATTTTTGATATCCATGCACCCAGGCATTTGAAGTATCTGGGATCACTGCAACTCATGCTGCAATTATTATACTTCATTTGTATACCTTTTCATGTTTAGTGAGAATTCCAGCTTGCACACAATAATTGCTTCTTCATCTTGATGCTATAATTTGTTGATTGTGATAGTTTTATCTTTGCATCATTAGGCTGAATACGTTTGTATATTCAGTCTTTTACTGTGATAGATTTATAACCTGCATTGGTTGACTTTAAAAACTATGCCAATAGAAGAAAGGGGAAAATCCTCTTTTTTTTTTTTTTTGGACAGATTTAGAAAAATTTTAAGGGAAAATCCATTTTGCATGAAACTTAAAGGTTTCTTTTCCTTCACTTTTTCTTGCTTAACTTGTCTTGTTTTACTTTCTGATTTCTGGGGGAAAGGGAGAAAGAGAGAATATGTATTTTTATTGA
The DNA here is from genome assembly GCF_024509145.1 of Vidua macroura. Classification (NCBI taxonomy): domain Eukaryota; kingdom Metazoa; phylum Chordata; class Aves; order Passeriformes; family Viduidae; genus Vidua; species Vidua macroura. Next base: position 64,522,427 of record NC_071573.1, on the reverse strand, counting down.
TAAAGTATTAATGCAGAATGGCACATGCAGAAATAAAATGTAATTATTTCCTCCCAAAAAAAATTCATTTCAGGCTGTTGGAGGAAGACAGAAACTGCAGAAGAAAATTTCAAGACAAGACAAGGCAAATGCAACATTTAGCCTAGCACTTATTTTGAAGAGGGTATCTTCATGTAAATTTAATCTAGACTATTTGGGATGTCTTTCTCTTCAGTAAATTCTGATGCCTTGCATACCTGTTGCTAATAACAGGCATACATCCTATTTTTTCTTTGGCTATTAATTACCTTTTATTTTTAGGAAATTATAATTTCTGCTGCCTCCATCATTCTATCAAGAGTAGTCAGCCTATATCTGCAGAGCTATATACCATAGGAAAATGGTACATAATAGGAAGTCTAAAAACATTCCCATAATTAGTCCAGTGCCTCATAATTATACAGTGATTTTGTATTTTTTCAGTAAAGGTACAACAGTCAGGTATATCACTGGCTGCTCATTCTGATAATGTGAAATTTAAATTAATTTGAACACATGAAAAAGCATAATGCAACCTACTTGCTGTGGCAAATGTTCTATTTGCACTCATTATCCTTCTATTTTTGAAGCTAACATAAGTACATTACAGCCTGTATTTGGAGCAGATGTAAATTTTCACAATACTCAAAGACTGGCCAAGAGAGAAGCTGTAAATTTCTAACAAATCCAAATACAGCCTTTCATGTTTCTTACCACAGTGGATATGTCAAAATGACTCAGAGAAAGAACTGCATTCCATAAGCTGGAATATAAATTCTGACCTATAGACCTGCCTAAGCTTACAGTAAATATCCCACTGATGTAACCGAGATGTTTGGACAGAGTAAAGGCAGATTTTGTATGACTTAGGTGTCAGTTGTTTATGATTTGTGTTGCAATTGCCACCTAACAATGGGGGACAGGTTGCGCTTGAGCACAAGTACTTTGCCTGGAGAGTTCCTCTCTCTCCCTCTCCTCTCACCCTTATTTTGTTCTTTTCTCTATTTTTCCTCCTTTTTTCTCTCTGTGATTTTTTTACTTCCCTAGAGCATTGTGAACCACTGCAGTCACAGATTTTCCTTCTGTGTTGGTCTCTACATTCAGTACTGAGATTAGCTTTACAGAAAAAATAGATGTGACATTTGCAACATTGCTGTAAAACTATGTAACTGATAAATGACTATGTTTATCGAATCGCGCTCTCAGGCTGATGAACACTACTGCATTTTTAAAGGTTTTGTTTCTGTATACATCGTAGCTGTGTGGTCTAGGAAAACATTTTTTAAGCTAAAAAGAAAGTACATGAAAATACAGAACTTGCAGAGGTTTTGTAGATGAAATAGAACAATACATTTTGTTAAGCTGGGGAGACACAGATTGCAGCTTGAATGCTTGATATCTGCAGGTTAAAACAGAAGGCAGTCAGGAAATGTTGTCTTCAAACCACAGAAATTGCATCCCTCCGGTTATCACATGCTGAGATCTAAATATATTACTTTAGTCAAAATTTTCAAGTCTCATGGGAGTCCAGTACTTCACAAGGACTGATCCCTGACATTTAGCAAATTCCAGCATATCTTTCTCCACCAACTGACGTTTTTTAACATTCAGTTAATATTCTCAAAAGGGTTCTTCATGCTCAGTAACAAGGTTTATAGGTGGTAAAAGAGGTACACCTACTAGCAAGGCCAGAGAATGACCAAAAAAAAAGAAAAAAAGATGGCTTGAAGTGCCCTTGTGCTTCTGGCAGTGAAGTTTGAAATATGGAAGCACCTTTCTTAGGCTAAATGAATGCTTTTACTGCAAGTCTCCATTTGTGGTCACCTGAGGAGTGTTGGATAAGACTGACTTACCCAGGTACAAGCACACAGTTCACATACAAAACAAAGAAATATTAAAAACAGGACAGAATATAAGATCTGCTTGAAAATACATGGCATGAATACCTGCATTGGTTTCTCTCTCCATCAAAATTTTGGATATATTTATTCCCTTGTCCTGTCAAGTTCACCAAAAGACATATACATAAAAATTACAGGTTCAGGAAAATTTCTTACCGGTGACTAAGTACATGACTTTAAATAGGCTTTAATTTGCTCTCTGACATAATTTTTATGGCACAAGATGATATTTTATGATACTTTATCAGTTTTATGGTCACTGCCAGACTTTTTAATCTGTTATACATTTAAAGGTCAATAAACTCTCTCAGTTTAGGTCTTACAAGATTATAGGACAGAGCAATTTGCAATATTTTTATCCCCTCAAAAGCTCATATGTCAGACAGCAATGCCTATAAATCCCATGGGTAAGTGCTGGAAGAGCTGAGAGCACCCTGTACAAGTGACACTGGCCTTTCAGCAATGCAGAGTATCTGTATGACAAAATATCAATATCTGTTTAAAAATACAAGTTTAACAATTATAAAAATATCTGAGGCTTCCCTTTAAAGCCAGAGAGCTACTTCTGAATGAGCAATGTTCATACCCACGCCAAAAAGCCACTTGAAGGTCAATGTAGGCAGAAGCCAATTTTTTGTCAAAAATTCATATCAAGTTCCAAAGCTGTTCCAAAATATAGCCCACTACAGGGCTATATCAATTATTGTGGCCAACCATTGAGTATACAGTGTTCCTGAGGCCATGTAAAATCTAAATATACAAATGCCATCACTGTTGTGAGGTAGGTAGACCAAAAGTTCCCAGAATGCTGCTATGATAGTGTAAAAAAAACCCTTAAATGTTAAGTGTTATATAACTTCGATTTATGTGTGTGTATATATATATATATATTTCAATTTTAGCTTAACTGTTATCTTAAATGGATGAAACAACTTCTTGGAGTAGCACAGGCCAGCCATTAAATGGAACTTTGAGGAAGGGCTTAGTTACATTTATTACTGTGATAAAGATTATTGTTCTAAAAAGAAATATCTTTTGAATATCACTAACTTCACTGTGCTAAGCCTCCAGATAGTTTCATTTAACACCTGTAATATTAGTTAGGAAAGTCTTTCTAAGTACTGATTCTTTACATCTCAGATTACTCCTCCTGCAGTTTTTGTAAAGAACTAACACAGTTCTTACCCTGTCAGTAATATGCATCACTTGAACCTTTAGTGCTAGAGAAGACAGAAAACAAAACATTGGCTCTGAAAACTGCTGAAAAGGCTAAGGCATCTAGAGTGAATTGGAGTTTGTTAACATTAACATAGAAGGAATTGGTGAAACTGCACAGCTGTGGCCAACCATGCTCAAGATAATAGGTGTCAGATGTGATTCAGAAAACACTCCTGGGATGCTTTGAAATTTGGACCATCTCTGAAAAGACTATGTAAAAAGCCCACCTTCTTGACTATATTTATGGTCACATTGAGAAGGATGTAACCATCTGGCTGAAAATTGAGTTGTTCATGGAGCAGTCAAAAATTAATTGACATGAAAGCTTTTTTCTTTAAAGATTAAAAAAAAAAAAAGAATTTTTGGGGGTAAAAATTAGTCCAAATTCATCAGGATAATTTAAGTGTATGTTTCCTTCATTATATGAGCCACCAGGACCACAGAATAATCTCTAGAACAGTCAGAAAAAATAGATAGTTTTAAATGAGCTGAGGCTGTTTAGGACCTGAATTCTGTCTGATAGCAGCTTCAGTTGGATGCCATGCCATTAAGGGAGGAATTCAGTTGCCCTACCACAAGTAATAAATGCCATTGATGACGTGCTAGACTTATCTGAGATGTCCTCATGAGACCATAGACATATGACCTGCAGAAAACCTTCTGGGATGGCAGACAGGGACCAGGAAAGATTCTCAAAGTTTCTAGGACGGTCTAGCATCTCTGTCTAAGCACTTAAATTGATCCAAAGAGATTCACTCCAGTGTTTAGTTCTTGTTGAATAAATCTATTCTTGATGTCCTGGACTAACTCTGGCTCTGCCTTGCGTCAGAGTGCCAGAAAATACAAAGTCAAGCCTAGGTGTTTTCTCCAGCTGTATTCCCATATGTCAGTATTGACCAGGCTGCTCCACAGCTGGCTAAATCAGCAGGCTAAGCATTCCTCTGACCTGGGAATGGGCCCGAAAAGCAATTTTATATTTATGTTAACATAATTTTTACTGGATTACCACAGCTTGGATTTACATCAATCTGATACCTAGACTCTTTTTCAAAATGATTGTATCCAATTATTTTACTTCATTACTATGTGGTATTTGACTGTCTACAAAGCATTTGGCTCACGCAAGCACTTATTTGGGGCTGGACATTGTTTTTGTAAAAACAAAAAAAGGGCCTGAGAAGAAGTGGTCAAAACCACACACAATTACTGCAGGATGAGGATTCTGTTTCTTGTTCAACAATCTCTCCATGGTTTCATGATCTCAGAGAATGCAAGTTCATTGTTACTAATTATAAATTTACCCTTATTCTGGCTTTAAATAATTTCCAAAGAAAGAAGAAAATAAGGAAGGTCCCAAGCAAGCAGGTTGAGGGTTAACAGGGAATGCATTGCTTTCCCCAAGCTGCCTTTGGAAGAGTTCCCCATTATAAATAACACCTGGACTTCATACAAAAGTGCAAAAAGTGAAAGTTTTAGTAACAGTTAAGAGTCTCTATTTTCTGCACATAATTTTGAAGATTATCACCAGGCCTGACAGCAGAAGTCAACAAAAGACTGTGTTTTGAGCACACAGGACAGTGTAGGAAACAGAAAGTTGGGACTTTCAAAAAATACACTTTAGAAACAACAGAAAATCTTTACTAGTAAATATAGATCTGTAAGGTCATTTTCATATTAAATTTTTATACAACTTTTTGTTCAAACAAACCAAGTATTTTTAATAAAAACTCCCTTATGTTAAGGGATTACAATGTGAAATGCAAAATCTTTCTGACAGGCTAAAAAATCCTACACGTTAAAGTGTTTTTAAAATATAACTGCTTTCTGCTTCTTATCAAAAATGTAAATGGGTTGAGTGAATTTAGACTAAGGAAACCCTGAAAAGCCTATCCTGTAGGCATAAAGTCAATGAAATTATTTTCTATGGCTTCATCCACACTGACTATTAAGCCTCTTTGAATGCAATAATGTCTTCGGCTATATATTCGTTTCAAGTTTCCCTTTCCTCTGTGTCCTCCATTGACCCTTTTCAAGGAACCTCAGAGTCATTGTTTCCAGCTGGGATTCTTGAAGACAAAAGACTAGGATCACACAGAGGCATGGTATAAAACCATTTACTACCTTTCTGTGTTTCCAGAATTTCAACATGGAAATTAGCTGGTGGCCCAACACGCCTACAGGTATGGTGCTTGTAGAAATTTATTCCAAAGACACTCTTCCTATAGATTCTGTAACTTATGTCTGTGCTGTCCCTCTTGGATCCTGTCTGCGGCATTCTGCTGTTTCTCCCAGGTCCGGAGCAGCCGCCGTGCCCGGTGGGGCACCACGGCTCCTCCGATTCCAGTCCTGCCGCTGTTCCTGGGCACCACGCGCTCCGGGAAGGTGGGTCGGCCGTTTCTACCGCCGCGCGCGCAGGACCTCGATAAAGGGGGTGAAGGAAGGACCAAATTCCCCGCGGCAGGAGCTGAGAGCATTTTATTGGTGTGCTCCCAATCCCTGTATTGGGGAATATGGCCGCATGGCCTCGGCTGCGTGGGGCCTTTATCAGGTGTGGAACGGGGGATGCCACATGGTCTGGGGAAGCCAAAAGGGATGCAGTAGGGAACAGCACTGGGGCCCGGGGCAGCCCCGGGGCTGCGGGGGCATGGTGTGGAAGGCAGGGGCCAATGGGGAGGTGGCAGGGGCGGCGCTGGGAGTCCGGGGCAGCCCCACAGCTGCGGGAGGTGTGACGTGGCCCAAGGGGGGCCACTGGGCATGCGGCAGGGGCTGGCACTGGGGCCGGGGCGACCCCAGCCAAGGGGGAGGGGTAACGGCAGGAAAGGACCCACAGGGGGGATGGGAGCCGGGCCCACATGATAAGGCAACCTGGGAATTGGCTACCGCAGGGGGGGAAACCCGGGGGATACACAGAAGGGACACAGAATCTGCTAACACACATCAGAACCCCGATCCAAAACCAAAGTCTGAGATGCAACACTGTCTGCTGGGAGCCACCAGTACTGGGGCCTGGAGATGCATAACAATACAGTTTATTTCAAACTACTTGAGATATTTTCTCCTCATATTCCAGTGGGAATCCTTCAAACCGTGGCCGATATGGTATGTTTTCCTGGAAAAGTTTTTCATTTTTTTAAAAATACCCAAGAATCATGGAAGTGGCCTACAAAGTCTTCGTGATACTACCAGTGAGGAGGAAAAAATTTAGGAGCAATAAATAGATCCTGTGGAACAGTAGCTAATTTCACAGCTATTTTTGGCAACAGGGATTCCTTTTTTAAATGACTATTCCATTTTTATGACATGATCCACCTGATCAAGTGAAGGCAAAGCATTTTTGCCAACAAGGTGGCCAAACTGATGAGACATTTAAGCTAGGAATGAGAGGGATGAAGATGATAGCCCTCAGTCAAGTGAGGAAATGGTGGACAGGGTTGGCAAGCAAATGGTGCCGGCCAATGTGGCCAGAAGACATCTCATAATCAAAAGAAAACAGCGCAAAGGGAGCCCATCCCAAGTGTCAACAGACAAATAAAGAACTGTTCATAGAGCTGGGGAAGCTCTCACACTTTTTCTGCAAAATCAACACTTTTGGGTGCTTCTCTGAAGTTCCCATACATTAACTCATCCAGAAAAGGGAACAAATAGGAGGAATTTGAGATTTGTCAATAATCACAGGGCTGCTATCAGGAACAAGTAGGGGGATAGCTTACGTGGCTGGACCACTGCCCAGGATCAGACAGAGACTTCAGGAATGGATGGGAATGGGTGGGAGACAGAGTTGCTGCTTATATGAACAGAGAAATCCATGGAGCTCTGCCTAGGGCTGGGTAATGAGCCAGGTGACAGCTCTTGGGTCAGGACCAGTGCACAAGTGAGGTCATGGTAGGCATCTACTGCAACCTGATCAGGAAGAAAGAAGTAGATGAGGTCTTCTTCAGACAAATTGAAGCAGTCTAACACTCACAGATCCTGCAAGGGGGGACCTGTTGAAAGGTCAGCACAGTGGACACAAACAATCCAGGAGGTTTCTGGAGTGCATTGATGACAACATTATAACCAAGTGTTTGAGGACTTGGTAAGGAGAGCTGTTCTGCTGGGCTTCATACAAACAAGAAAGAACTTTTTGGGAATGTCAAGGCTGAGGCAGCCTTGGCTGCAATGACCATGAGATAGCAGAATTCAGCATCCTGAGAGGAAACTGCAAATATAAAAGCAGGATCACCACCCTGGAGTCCAGGAGAGCAGATCTTGGCCTTTTTAGGGATCTGCTTAGAAGAATCACATAGGATTCAACCCTGAAGAGAAAAAGCATCCAATAGACCAGTTAATAATTTCAAGAATAACTTCCTTTATGCTCAAGAGTTGTCATTCCCATGATCAGGAAATCAAACCCAGGCGGCAGGAGGCCTGCACAGCAGTACCCTGTGAATGTGAATGGATACCTGGTGGGCATCTAAAGGATTGGAGCCAGGCCTTTCTCTGTGGTATCCACTGACAGGACAAGAAACAATGGGTGCAAACAGAAACACAGGAAATTCCATTCAAAATAAGAAACTCCCTTTTTTTTTGTGAGGGTGGTCAAGCATTGCCGTAGGTTGTCCAGAGAGGTCATAGAGGCTCCAGTCTCAGAGATGTTCAAGACCCAGCTGTATACAGTCTGTGGCAGCCTGCTCTGGACAAGCAGGGATTTGGACTGGATAACTGCCAAGGGGCCTTTCCTCTTCAACTGTCCTGTGATTCTGAATACTTCCCCAAGGCTGGACAGTCCTTCACTGCAAAAGCCAGCAAGAAAAACAAACCCACAGACCTCCTGGGCTGCAAAATGTTATTTGCAATGTTTTTTTTTTTTTTTTTTTTAATGAGATCAGTCTACTGAAGTACTCGACTTTTAAAATTTGTCACAACAGATGTTATTTTTAGACAATACTTATACACATCCTTTTTAAAGTTTAGCCATAATATTTGACTGGAACTATTTCCTGCGGTAATGGATTCTGCAGGTGAAGTCCACACAATGCCGAGGAGGCGCTTCCTTCACTCTTGTCTAAATATAGTGGTCAAGAATGTAACTAACTCCACCTAATCTCATGTTGTTTCAGTTTCATGATAACCCCAAAATGTGTAGATGTTGATGCTAACAAGCCCTTTTTAACTTAGCTCATCTCTTTGCTTTCTGTTTTTTTTTTTTTAATTGAAGAAAAAATACTTTGACATATGAGAGGAAAAAAAATCAGAGTAAAATTATGAAATTCCAGGAAATACATTTGGCAAAGGTTGCCTATTTTCTGACAAAACAGGCCACATATGAATGTAAACAACTGAGACAGAAAATTATTTGCTAATAAAACCTGCATATGAACAAAGCCACGAGAAGACCCTTGTATCTGATAAGTAAAACAGTTCAGAATTAAATGGATCCTATTCAGCTGAACACATTCAGGTTTGAAACTCCTGGGAACAACACCTGAGTTTTCATTTTAAAGCTTTCCAGTGAGGAATGGAAGAGGAGCTCCTAATTCTTTTTATTTACTGCATAATTACTTGTGCTTTGTACACATTTGGACTATATATCTGTCTAGACCAGGAGAAGGAAAAAGCAAGATCAGGAGCAGGAAGTTGAATAAACGAAACTAGCTAAACTAAACTAAATCTAAATGCACATAAACTAAATCTAGCTCCAATGTGAATTTTGAGACTTCTGGTTTCCAAAGCTACTCAACCTCGCCTCTTCCCCTGGAATAGGTTGAAGGCATTCAGGCTTTTAATCCTCTACAAATCCCGCTGCATAAAGTATGTCAATTTAGCAGCCCAAATTTAGACTTTGAAAAGAGAAGAGGGGAGGCCCATGAGGCTGTTTCAAAAGTTTTCAGTGTAGTAACAAATAGACAACATCTGTGAAACAGCAAAGCTAGGTAATATTTTAATGGTGAAAGCAAACATCAATTGTTTCTTTCAAATGTGGCCAAGAGTATCCAGGACTAAGGGAGCCATGAGGCCAGAACAACAGTAAACAAGAGGGAGCATGGTGTTAAGAGCGTACTGCTGGGAATAGGGAATCCTGGTGCTCTGGATCATTTCTGGGCCTTGTCCAGTGCCTGTCTAAAGAAAACGGCCTTAAAAATTCAGGGAGCCTGCAGGTCTTTCCTAGTGTTTTTATTTGCAGCAGAATGAGTAACAGCAGCTCTGCCACCAATCTTTCCTCTTTGACCCTGCTTCTGTAAGAAGGCATTCACAACCACTGAACCCAACTCTGGCCTGAAATCCTTGGATCCTTAGCAGATTTCTAAACACCAAAATGTGCAAAGGCAGAAAATATGCATCTAGATGCTAAGTTCATGGCCACATGAACTAATTCCATCCAAGTATATATAAAGCTCTCAAACACCCATCTTCATAGTTTAGATAGGGAGAAGGTAGCCACATTGAAATCAAATATGCAAATTTCATCTAATCTTTGCTTTAGTTTTCTAAAACTGTTTTTTGAAAGTTATTCTTCAGCCTACTTAAAATTGCTGCTAGAATGTCCACAGTTAGAAAAATAAATCAACATTTGGCCACTGGAAAAACTGACTTGATTTCCAGAGATGCTAAGGAGCCAAAGTCAAGTTTGCAGCTCCTGCTGAGAGCAGAGCCTAGCTATATGTTTACATGCTAGGTTGAGGAAGGCATCAGCATTTAACATTACACATAAACCACTGGGATTCAGTAATAAGGTTTTTAGGAAAATAAGGTGTATAACATGTGGTAAAGGTTTAAGAAGAGGGGGAAAGCAGTAAAAGAGAATATAAAAAATAAAGGAAATCAGCTATATGCTACTGGTAAGCAGCTGTGTAGTAAAACTATGATATTTTTCTTTTACAGAATTACTTATATAGAATTATATAATAATTTTTAAGGCGTATTTTTTATTATTTATTTGTGATATATATCTTGCATTAAACAGTAGACAGGTACAATATTTCCCAACAGTTCCATATTGCTCTCATTAATCCTTGAGTCTCGCTCCACTTTTCTTTATCATTTGGCAGTAGTCCATTACTCTGTTGTATCCTAAAAACATCACATATCATACAACTTAGATCATCAGCTTTAACCTCCATCTTTTACCTTTTCAGCTCATCTCAATGTCAGCGTCTTGAGAATTTCTTCAGTCCTAGATACTTCCAAGTCTGGTAGTTTCTCAAAATTTTGCTACCAAAACTCTCTTAAAAACCAAAGAATCATGAATAGTTCTCTCTTCCTGACCCACCAATATTGCTGCTATCAGCAGTTCTTCTTTCCTAGCTCCTCTTCTTTCTTGGATTTCATGCTTCTTTCCCATTTAGCTGCCCTTCTACTCTCAGTTTTTCCTGACGTTCCTTGGTGTTACTCCTCTTTTCGCTCATCCTTTGTTGTCTATGTCTTCTGTCCTTCATCACCTCCTCTTCTGCTATGTGGTAATCTCTTCCACAAAACCAAATTCAGGTAGCGTCTCAACTGAATATCTCACAAAACTATATTTTTACTTGAATTTCTTTGATCCCATGCAAACTCAAATTTTAGCCTCTGACATTTTCTGAGGAATGTCTAGCTGTCAGCTCCATTGTCTAGCTGTCATTATTAAAAGAGAGCACATAACATTCTTCACAATGTTCCTTTCCTAAGTTTCTATGTAAAATATCCCCATTTAATAATTCATTTTGGCATGTCATCATGCACAGTCTTCAATTGCGTTCATGACCAGAGCTTGATGTAGGGATAACCATAGTGAAAATTCTTATATGACCTCTTGGAAGCATTTTGGTTCATGTTGTGCCTTGGCTAGCATAGTATCTCTTTTTCTGCTTTAAATGAAGGCAGTTTTTACTTGCACATCTAATTAATCATTTCACTTGGTGTCTTTTTTGACTGTCTCTGCTCTCCTTTACTATGATATCAAACATAAACATCTTCCTTTTCAAATCACTTTATGTTCTAGTCTTGCTATTTCTGCTCCAAATTGATACAAATCACTTATCTCAGAACTCATGGTATCTCAAGTCGGGGAGGAAGATATCCATATAAAAATATAGGATCTTCATTTTTCCAAAAGCAGCTTAAAATGTCATGTTTGTCAAGAGGGATTACACATTTTTACACATTCATTTCAGATATGCCTTCTGTAAACAGTAGTATAACACAGCTATAGGTAATAATTTATATGCAAAAACTAATAATGTATATTCATTTTTATGCCAAGTCATTATTCAAATGATAAATTATTTGTCTTTGCAAAAAAGAAAATTAAAAAGAAATCCATTTTGACATCATAATTCTTTGTTCACTATAATTTTTATCAGATTTCTAGACTCTCTTCTTTCTAGACTTTCTTCTACAGACATGCTTCTGCATCTAGTATTTTTTTCTAGAATTCAATCTATTTGAGGAAATCTTCATCCCACCTGGAAATTAAGATCATTGAAAACACAGGTATGTCCAAGATTCACAGTATGCTCCATATCTTACTGTAAGAGTCTAAATTCCCTTCTCATGATGTTCATTCTCCCCAACGCACCTTATGAATCTAATGCTTAAATGCAATCTCTACTCTCCAAAGAAACTATGTGATAAAGTACCTTGCACTTTTTGGTTTAGAATGATTCAAACCTTCTAAAAGACAACTATGGGCTTACTGAGAAACCAGAATAAACTGATGGACAGGGACAACTGCCACTGCTGTAGTCCTGGATGTTGAAATATCTTTACTCCTTTTCTGTCCCAAGCTTCAAAAACCTACCAAAGAAATTTCCTATAAAGGACACATGAAAACACACTCACCCTTCAGGGCCTTTTGTTGGTCTCTGTTAATACTTCTCTTGGCTCCTTCTCAGTGAGGTTTTTAAATAGAATTTAGACCTTGAGTGCCCTTATAAAGTGCCTTAGTATTGGACTTAGGAGAATGATGGTTCAGCGGTTGATTTTGTCATAGCATTACCCTTGTAGTTTCCCTAACAAGTTCAACTTTGTAAAAGTAACAGCAATGTGCTTTTTCTAATTTGGCACAAGCCACTTTCATGACTATAAACCAGTTACTGTGCTGCCGTTCAGATTGAAATTGGATTAAAGAAGTGATGTGGGGACATCAAAATAAATGACGAAAAATAAGAACAAATAAGAATTCCAGTAAAGTAATAGAACAAGAATGTTATGTCTTGTCTTGAGTGGATTAGTGGTAAATAAAAATATTATCATTGAAAAACAGCTGATGCTGCATGGAAAAGTTTGAAAAGAATTCTGTTTAGACGCAGACCTACACAAACAATTCTTCTCCCTCATTCCTTAGTGACATCACCATTTGCATGGGATCAGGGGAGGCCAAAAACACAAATTCTGACTTTGGGCCCTTTGGTGATGACTGTAAAGTCTGTTCTTAAGCTATGCTAGAATAATTGTCCCAGCTGGACTGGATGTGAGTCAACCAATTTTCATCCCAATGCTAGGTTTTCGGTGCTGTCACTTTGATCCTTAAGTTCACTTCATGATCCTTAGGTCACTTCTGAGGCCTTGAAGACAAATACATGTTTTGAAGTTCTTCTGCGCTGATAAATGTGCATTCTACTAGCTGTGCAGTACTGATAATAACTTACAATCACTTAATAATCAATGAAGCAAATGCATGTGGATAGATTATTTTAAAATCAGCATTTTAATAAATGTCAGTGACATGCAGATACTGAGCTGCAAAGCACAATGTGCAGGACTGAATACAAAATACACTTTCCAAAATAAAGGTACCTAAATGCACACCGTGTTCCTGCAACACACCCATTTTATGCAAATAACTCTGTGGGCACTCAGCATATTCACATGTTAAGAACATGTGAATATTTAAGATAAATGGAAACATACTGCAGGCAACTCATATGACAAGTGAATATAAAAATCACAGGGTGCTGATAATTACATTGTTCTGCAAAGAAACTTCCTGGCTTTAAACAGAGATAAAGTAACACAGGATTTAGTTACCTGCTGCTCAGGTTGGTTTGTTAATTTCTCACTATTATAATAATGTTTACATTCAAAATGTAGTAATAATTATACTAATCATTGACAGAGAATCTGAACATCTTCTATGTCCAATAAAGCTGAAGTAAGAAATATTTTCATGCCCACCCTAAGATAGGTAACTACAACTATTGAATCATACTTCTACCACAAAAGATTTCAGCTTAAATTGACCAGAGCTGAGCCCAAAAACACATTTAACTATTAAATTGCTGTTTTAACATATATGTTATCTCTTGGTGCATGCTATTCTGCAAATCTCAGTTAATTTGTGCAAAAAAAAACCCATATCTACTGGAAAATATCTGACTGAAAAAGTCTGACTTTATCTCCTATCAGAACCTCATAGGCTGTTACCCACAAGATCCATGTGAAAATTAGCTAGGAGTTCTAAAAAGCACATAAAAATACAAACAAGATGTCATGTTATGAAAATCAGAAAACCAAGGGTTTGGGGTTTTGTTTGGGTTTTTTTATATTTGGAGTTTTAAAGTATAATAAATAAAAGTATAATAAAAGGTACATCTGAGTAGTGTTAGGAGTGTGATTTCCCCTGATCAAAAAGATATTGCTCACACCTTAGTCCCAGTCCAGACAAAAGTGAAAGCAGATGATATGATATGATTGATATGATTATCTGCAGAAACAGTCTAGTGAAGAGGAAAGTGATGCTAGCTTTCTTCCTAACAATCCACCAGGGTATGTCCACACAGGCATGAAGGAACCATTTCTAGGCATCAACAGGTAGTCTTTGTGCTCACTCAGCCTATGATTTTTCTGCAGAGAGTGCTGGAATAAGTATATTTCCAAGAGCCTCTAACCTTTGAATAGAGCTTTTGAAACAACAAGTAATTTCTCAGAGTTGAAGTCTAAGTTGGAAGGGGGACAGAACACCCTTAGGGAGTCAGAGCTAAGAAAAATGCACCAGAGTAGTACTTTGGCAAATGTTCCATAACACTACAGCCAAATTAACTCGCTGTTTTCTGTGCTTTCTTTCAATACAGTGCTGCTGGACATAATTCCAGACTGTTTCTTCTACTACTTTTATACATGTTGAGTCATTTCTTGAAGGACTAATGCACAGAGACAGACAATCTTGTTCTACTTTTTCTAACCTTGAAGAAATGCTTTAAGTCTCTGTAACATGTCTTACTTGCAAATGAGTTTCCAGATTTTATTTTCCTTTCACCTTTCTTGTACGCCTCCCCACATGAGTTCACCCTTCATTCTTTGCCAAAGCCTCTTTGCCCAGAGACTGTGCTCCCATGATCACACTGCTAACACTGTGACCAAAAGCTAAGCATCAGCAAAAGCTGTCATTCAGCTCAGTCCTTTCCACTGAAATGAAGTTTTCTTTGGCTGTCCAAAAATGAAATCCCTATTTCCTTAAAGTGAAATTGCAGCAGAGGAAATTGTGTACTCCATCGGTCTGTACACAAGTTACTGAAAGAAAAGCAATGGGCATCTTGAATGTTGTGTCCCACCCTATAATAAGACAAATAGAAGATGGAACAGTAATTGGCAGAGGTGAAGTTACATTTATCATGGAAATTAGGATATATATTATAAAATGTACATATACCTATGGCTTTCTCTTCTGGATCATTTTGGGAAAAGCTATGTTATACCATGTTTGTCATGAGGAACTATTTTTATCCACCCTTCCATTCACCCTCTTTGCCCTCTCTTCCTTTCATTTTGACTGATTGCTGAAGAGTCAGGGTTAATAAATCTTCTCTTCAGTTCACACAGTTGTCCTGCTGTCCAGTATCCAGGAAGTAGCACAAAGCATGATTTTGCCAAGTCACGATATCCTCACATCGTGTGAGTGGAAGAGTGTCCTGGGAAGAAGGATAAGCAAAGTTGCATTACTAGATCTCCCAAACTTTAAGCTTAGCAACAGCTTTGTCCCAGAGAAAATTATTCATTAGAGCTTCTCTAATGAATAATGCAGGGGGACTTGGAGTACCAGAACAATCTTCTTGCCATTTATGGATGCTAAGTTACCCAAGACAAAAAGCAAGATGCTAGTTTTGTAAACAGCCATTCTTTGGTAAACATTTTGGAATGCTTCCTTTTTCCACCCAGAAGTGAAGAAATCTTCATTGTGCCTGTAAAACTAAAACAGCCTTAGTACAGAAAATCTGTGTTAACCTCCTTCACAGAAAGAGCCAGAACAACTTTGAAATGTGCTTTGAATTGGGAAATAAAAGAAAAAAAGAGTTTCTTGGATTTTATCTCCAGGGCAATATTTTGTTATCATCCAAACTCATTGCGTACCTGACTACAGTTTTCCTGATCAAATGGTGATAATGCAAGGAGTGAGTGCCAAATAATGACATTAAATTTGTTGAAATTTATCAGACTCTGGATATAAGGTCTTGCTTTAAATAGGCTGAGATTTTTTTCTGGGATCTGCCGCATGAGGAGCTGAAATCATAATACTTTACTTGCTGCTCTTGCTTTCAGTCTCCATTGAAACTCAGAGTAGCCCAGTCTCCTTGGCAATAGGAGAACAGAGATAGGTAGAGCGTGTCACTGAGAAAAGACATATTCACCCTTGCATTGGAGAATCAAGATCATCTCAGAAAGAGATGAAATCATGTAGGCCATGTTTTTTTCACCCAGACTTCTATTTAACTGGAGTGTATTTCTGAGTGTGGAGTAGGGCACTCTGCAGGGGTGTCCCATGGTTTAGCATTCACTGTTCCTAATGCTGAATAAAAAGCTTACTTTGAACAGCCCTCATACTAAAATTTCATGCACCACTTCCAGATCATTGGCAAAGCTGCACTAGTTTTTAGGGAACTGGTGCCAGCATTCCTGTCTAGAAACATCCTGAGCCATAAGTTAACTAACAAGTTCATATTGTTGCCTGTACAATTTCTTTTCTCTACCGAATTTGGCTGTGCCACCAAACTACTGGAATGTGCTGACAGGACGTCCAGTACACAGCAAGTGTAACATTCAACACAGTACAAGAACTGGTCTCAAGAGATGTCAGAGCAGCTGTTACACCCCAGCACTGTTTCAGTTTATAAGAAAACTTATATCTGGCAGGGCATTCTGAACACATTTAGGACACGTGCTAAGCACTTAGAAAACTGCAAGCCCTGGGCAGTGTGGCACACGTGCTTTATTGCTTGTGACTCAGTGGAAGGAGTTAAGCCTGACCTACAACTTGATTCTGTACCCATGTTTTTTTGTTTGTATATTTGATTTTTACAGGCTGGTCATTCAAGTCAGAGAAGAAAAAGTCACAGTATTATCTTTGACAAGCATTTTTGAAAGAGATTGTCCCTTTGCTGGTAGACTTTCTAGGCATGGAGATATTTTTCAACTTTGCCACCTACAGTAAGGTTCACCTCAGGATTTTGTAGGTTCTCAGGCTTCTCTCAGATGACTGAATTATTCAAGTTAACTTGTAGGCAGCTCTGTATAATTATTATATCTAGAAAAACCTGGTTGAAACTCATTTGCACCACAGTTAATCCAAAAGGATTTTCAAGAACTGGGAATAGGAGCTCTTTTCCAACTTAAAGAAAAGATGGAAAGTTCTAGGAATGGATTTTCTTAATTTTTCTATTGCTTTTGACAAATGTAAGACTTACCTAAAGCAATCCATCAAGAATTTCAAGCTTCTATACTGTTTTTCTGGACACAACACAAAGGAAACTTGTTCCTCAAATAGCATTGAACATCTTTTCCCATGAATAAAAACTCTTTTCAAGTATCTCAAACTACTACTTCAAAAATCATACACCAAACCCAGCTAAATGCATAGAAAAAATCTGAATAGTTGGAAATTCTGATTTTATACTTTTTGTTGCTTTTTGTTGGATTTTTTAATTGCAGATTGATAGTGTGAGTTCAGAAACTCTAGATGTGTGGGTCTTTGAGTATTGGGGTATAAGCTCCAAGGCTTACCCCAATAAATATGTCGGGTCTATAATATGCAGTCGAGCATCAGATTATGTGGGAGAACTCCTGTCAGTGATCACTGAATCAAGAACTTATAATGGATCAAAAACTTACTGTCTCTGTCTGGGCCCAAGATCAATAAAATCTATCCAGGAAACTCAGCTTTAGAGACAAAATTTGCAGCATCATGTCCTTTTAAACCTGAAAAAATATACAGCATACAAGGTGTCTGTACACGTTGTACATGGCAGTACGAACACAAAAAAAGTTTAATATTCAAAAGGAAAAAATATTTCCAATTACTATACTTTCTGGACAAGGAGCTATTTCAAGGAACATGTGTCCTTCTTATTACTTTTGTTACAAAATGTTCAATTTGTACACCAACAATTGTTCAACTCTTTCCACAGCAAGCACCAGAAAACTCCTCCTGTTCTGAAGCAGTACCATCAACCAGTTTCATTCAGTTGAGCTGACCGAACAGAAGAGTATAGTCATGTCCCAAACAGTGAACCAAAAGAATAATTCCATCACAATAAATTAATGAAAATCATACTTCAATATGCAGAGTAACTCATCTTCCACAGCAGAGATGCTGGGTGATGTTGATTAATCCTTGTGGGTGGCTCAGCCCCGCACAGCCACTCAGTTTCCAGGAAAGCAGGGTGTTTTCACGGGTAATGGATACCTGGGAAGGCAAACCCCAAACATCACCTCCTCCATCATTCCCCAGCTTTATATGCTGAGCATGACACCATATGTTATGGGATGTCCCTGTGGTCAGTTGGGCTCAGTTTTCCCAGCTGTGCTCCACCCCAACTCCTTGTGCACCCATTGTGCCTCCTGGCTGGTAGGATGGGTGGAGAGGCAGAACAGGCAGCTCTCTGCCAGCACTGCTCAGAGATAGCTAATACATCCCTCTATTACCAGCACTGTTTTCAGCACAAATCAAAAAACACAGCCCTGTACCAGCTCCTATAAAGAAAATAACTCTGTTTCAGCCAAAATCAGTACAGGTGAGCAATGAACGTTCCTAGCTATTGAAATACTGCATCACTAAAAGCTATGTTGAAAGGGCTGGGAAGGGAAAAATCACTCCCTCTAAAAGTATTCTGTAGAATCAAAATATTTGATGATCATTTATTTGGTTATGCATGGGAACTTGGAAAATATCCTTACACATGTAGCGAATGAGACTTCAATCAAATGTAGTCACTTCAACTTTTGGAGGACTACCAGTTCAACTTTGAAGAGCCAAATGTAAGAAATCATATGATGAAGGTTTCTGTAGGAGGTTTTTGTTGGAGTCTTGGGCTGTCAAATTCTTCAGGAGTGTTCTGATCTTGTTCTTTGGTTTGAAACAATGTATATAGAAGAGATAATCAAAAGAGTTGGATCAGATGCAAAATTCAACATCTTTCTTTCATTTGCAAAGTTGACATCTATTCAAAATGGTCAGGTTACCTGATTATAATATTTACTTTCCTATATTCACATACTGGTGTCTGTATTAGTTATACTTGAAATTCATGTTTGCAGTTTAGACTTGTAATTTATACATTTTCTAGAAAAACCAGTAGATTTACACCACAGAAAAGGGATATGTGAGAAGGGAACTGTCTATGTAATATATGCAATAAATGTATTGCTGTTCTTTTAAAGCGAGCTGAAGGTGCTATGCAAGCTAAACTGGGTCAGAACCTGTTTATCCTGCATCATCCCACTAACCTCAGTGAACAAAGACAACATTGAACAGCACATAAAAGAGAGAATTGTAATAAAATCTCATCAAGCCTATTAATAAATTCAGGTCTATGAGAAAAAGTGATTCTTCCGGTCTTGAAGGAGTAAATAACTTTCCATATCCAAGATTTTTACTCTTTTCTAAAACTGACAGCAGCCTGTGTCAATTATTAAGATCAAATATTTTCAAGTTTCTCATATGTCATGCAGTGCCATGCAGAAGTGTCTCAGTTGACATACAGAAGACTTACATATGCTTTTACCAAACTTGTTACC
The DNA here is from genome assembly GCF_024509145.1 of Vidua macroura. Classification (NCBI taxonomy): domain Eukaryota; kingdom Metazoa; phylum Chordata; class Aves; order Passeriformes; family Viduidae; genus Vidua; species Vidua macroura. The sequence goes on along the minus strand of NC_071573.1, from coordinate 64,503,327 downwards.
TCAGCAAAAACTTCTGACTAATGGTATATAAAAAAGGATATCAGATATTTATGAAAAAAATCAGATAAAAAATATCAGAAAAAAATATCAGAAAAAATCAAATTACTCTTCTCATGCCACAAAAAAAAAAAAAAAGAAACCCTAAAAAATGTTTTTCTGAAGCCTGATCAAGGTTGAGTAAAATAACATCAGTGAAAAGATCAAAATACTCATATAAGCAGAGATTTGGATGACTAGAAAAGCAAAGAGCTAAGTAGATCTTCTGGTCACAATTCAATTTTTTAGGATATTGGTTGCAGTTAAACAGATTATGGTGTGCAATATAGTTGATTTGCAGGCTTAATCACTTGGATGTCTCCAGTGTTCAAATTTTGCCTTTTTGGCCACTTTCCTACTGACTGAACTTCCACAAGAAATGTGTATTGTTCAGCATTCTTGGTGTTCTTTTTCTCATTGTCTCTGTTAAATGAATAAGGACTAAGTATTTAATTTAATTTCTGAGACTATCAGCCCACAAGTCAGAGGAATTTTTTTAAGTCCTGCAGAACGAGCATCTCATGGCTCCTGTAGCAAGTTATCACAGCAATAAACCTGCCTTTCCATCACTCTGACTTACTGTGATATTATCCAAGGCTAGTTAACGAGTTTCCAGTGAATGAGTTCTGAAGTGGGGAAAATTTGTTTAAAGTCTCAAACTCTTTTTTTCTACTCTCAGAAGAGAAGGTATACCTATGGACATCTGGTCTTTCTGGTTTCTAGAAATCACCTTGAGTTTTAGATAATTTTTAATTTTTGGCATAAGCTCTTGTGAATGAAACTGGTTCCCAGAAACATGAGGTCCAGATAGCTCAATTCAGTCAGACTAATATTGTCCAAAAAAATAAACAAATTAACATGAAAAGCCTTCTGGGGATACAGCTCAATTTTAGCACATCTGTTTAGCTTCTCAGAACAGCCACATCCCTTGGTATCCCTTATCTTTTATTAGTTTCTGCAGACACTGAATACCCCATCTGTGCTCCTCACTGGAAGTCAGAAAAGCTAAATAGTGGCTGAGGTGAATTACACCATCCCAGCACGTGGGAAGCACCGCTGATGAGCCCCAGCGGCTCTCACAGGAGTTGCTGCATGGCAGCCTGAACTCCTGTGCCTGGTAGTGGTGGGACAAGTGCCAAGGTGATGGGGGGACAGACAAAAGCAGTTCACTTCACACCTGGCTGCAGCTGGTGCACTGTGCTGGGCTGCTGCTGTCCCATGGCCAGGCTGAGCAAGGCTTTCCTGCTGGGAACTTGTTGGAGCTTGACTCACGATTTTCCTTGGCTGTGCAACACATTTCTGTTGCAGTCTCCAGGGAATTCCCACACCCAAAACAAACACCAGCAGATTTCCTTCCCAGACTAGATTGTGACTTTCCCCTACATGTTTTGTTAGTTTTCATGTTGTCTCTTCTTGCTTAACAACTGTGCTTGTGGAAACTGCTCTCATTTCATCTGAGGTCACCTACACTTAAATCTGCCTGAATGGGCATGATTCAGTAGAATAGGCTTCCAAGAGACAGTTGTTTTGCCATTAAAATTCAAAGGAAAGATACAGTTTACACTTGACCTCTATGTTCACTGAAAAACCAAAAGACTATATGCTTGGATGTAAAAACATCCCAGGACCATGATGCATCTGATATTGGGAAACAACACATCTTTTCCTTCATTTGCTTGTAGCATTTGAACATGAATGAAACTCTAAGTTTAATAAGAGATCTATCAATGACTCATATAAAAATTGAAAAACATATCAATTTTGCATGTGGGAATAGATAACATGACACAGCCAGTTGAAATTGAGGATGTTACTGGAATTGTGTCCTGCTAGAGGTTTTATCTGTCCTATCAGTTTTTTGTGAGGTTTTGGTTACCCAGTGTCCACCAACAGGCAGCACAGATGTGTGTGCAAAATACCGCCTTCCAGCACATTGTCAGCAGGTTACACGATCTCCTCAGACCTTCAGTGTCCTCACCCCAACATCAGCCCCGTGACACAATCATCTCACAGAGGGACCAAGACTTTGGTTGTTCACAAGTCTGTCAGACTCCAGCCAGTTCTTCATCTGAGCTCAGAGCCATCGTTCCATAGCAGGTATCCTCATGGCAGTCTGCTACCATTTCTTTCCCAGTTCTCAGATGGAGCATTGCCTTGATTCCCTACATCTGCCTCTCATTTCTCATTCCAGACTCCTTGATGAACCAATGGTAAGCATTGGGCTTGCCTCAGGCTGCTATAAATTTGTTTTCCAAACAACATTTTCCAAAAGCTAAATTATTGGGGGAGAAACAGTTTGTTCCAGCTCTTGACATCTTCATTTCGTAACTCTTTAACTCCTCCATGGTTTGAAACTGTAAGTCCTAGTCAGCAGTGTGGTCCCTCTGACTCGGAAGACATAATTAATGTCTTTTCAAAAATCTGCCTAACCATGTTCAAGTCTCTCATGAATTCTTCTGCTGACCACACTAAAGAAAAAAGAAGGCATCAACCCAGAAAAACTAAAAACTGTTTGAACAACATGCTGTTGTTCATGAAGGGTTATTAGCTCCCTTGATGCAGAGTGAAAACAGAATGTCAGACTCTTGATCTTGCAGTGATTTTCTGCTGGCATCCAGCTTAAATCTAGGAGAGAGCTGGCTGATTTGAAAAAATTAGTTGCTAGTAATGACATTATAAAGATGAGGGAAATGAGTTGACCAGATAAAACAAGAAGATATAATGGAGGGCAGGGGTGGGATTGGGGTAAAGGAATCCACCAACCCAGAGTCTGAATGAAGAACTACTATAGAAGAATAGTTTGGGAACAGAAAATTAAGATATCGGGAGAAGACAAAAGAAAACTGGTTTGGGTTTGCACGACAAGGTTTTGGTAGTGAGGGGGCTGCAGGGGTGGCTTCTGACCAGAAGTTGCTCCAATGTCAAACAGACCCAGGTCTAGATAGCTCAAAGACAGACCAAAGAAAAGCCTATCAGCAGTGTTGGTACCACCTCTGGGACAGCACATTTAAGAAATGCTAAAACATAGGACAGAAGAGTGACAATATGTAAGCAACAACTCTGCAGACACCAACATCCATAAAGAAGGAGGGGGAGGACATGCTTCAGGTACCAGAGCAGAGATTTCCCTGTAGCCTGTGGTAAAGACCATGGTGAGGAAATTATGCCCGTGTTCTCTCCATGGAGATCAGCAGTGGAGCAGAAATCCACCTTGTGGCCCATGGAGGATCACCCACCAGAGCAGATGGATGTGCCATGAAGGAAGCTGCAGCCTTTGGAGAACCTCTTCTGGAGCAGCTTTTCCCCACACTGAAGCAGAGGAAGTGTGAGGAAGGTGCAGCAAAATAAAATGTTATGAGTTAATTGCAAGACCCATTCCCCATCCTTTCTGCACCACGTGGGGGAGGAAGATGAAAATTTGGAAGTACAGATGAGCCTGGGAAGAAGGGAGGAATGAGGGGAAAGTATTTTTAGGTTTGTTCCTATTTGTCATTACTCTGCTTTATCTGTAAATACAATTAATTTCCCCAAGTCAATTTTGTTTTGCCCATGATGGTAATTACTGGAATGATCTCCCTATCCCTCTGCTGACCCACAAGCATTTAGTTATGTTTCCTTTCCCCTGTCCAGCTGAGGCAAGGAGTGGCACAGAGGCTTGGTGGGCACCTGGCAGCCAGCCAAGGTCAACCCATCATAAATACTAACATTGTATTTGAAATCTGGGAACATTTTCAAATAAAGATGAGCATAAGAGAGGAATTCACATGAAAATCTGACAAGTATGTTGTTAATCAGATTTTTTAAGAACTATAAATGCATTAACTAATTAGAATACAATGAAAGCATGAGTAGTCAGAGTAAATAAGCAAATATAAGCACTGCGTGAGCCAAAGCTGCTCTGAATAATTAGTGTCATCATACATCTTGAGTCGTAATTAAAACCATACAAAACATGTTGTTAATTCTTAGAATCATTAATGTTTGAAAATACCTCTAAAATCATTGAGTACAACCTTTGACTGAACACCACCATGCCAACTAAACCATGGCACTAAGCGCCTCTTCGTTGTCAGATTCTTGAATATCCAAGTAGTTTCTTGAACACTAGCAGAGTTGGTGACTCCATCGCTGCCCTGGGCAGCCCATTCCAATTCTTAATCACACTTTCAGTGAAGAAATTCTTCCTGATGTCCAGCCTGAAGCTTAACTCTTCAGAAATCAACTTTACAAAAGGTATTGTATTTATACTATTACTTAATTGTATTTATATCATTACTTATGTATTTATATTATTAGTATGTGCATAAACATGGATGTAGCAGCTACACAGAAGAGCTGGGAGAAAAGAGTAAATGACAAAATGGGTCATAAAGTAATATTGGCTCAACTGTCTTAATTGCATCCCAGATGGACATCAGCTATAGGCTATCAGCTTTTGTTGTCTCTACAGCAAGGTAACATTACTTATGATTCATGATTAGGATAATCTTAATGCCCATTTAAAATATTATACTGGCACAGTCAGTCCTTGAAACAAAACTAAAATCTGTACAGAAGCTTAATGTCCTCACAGAATCACAGTGGGTCAGATTGGGTGGGTCAGATTGGAAGGAACCGCAGTGGATCATCTGGTCCAGCCTCTTTCTCAAGTAGGATGACCCTAGAGAACATAGGACTGTATCCAGGCAGACAGTTCTTCAGTATCTCCAGTAAAGGAGATCCTACAGCCTCTCTGGGCAACTTGTTCCAGTGTGCAGTCACCTGCATAATAAAGTTCTTAACTTATATTGAAATAGAACTTCCTGTGAATCACTTTCTGTGCTCCTGTCCTTTCCCAAACCTAAAATGTTATGGTTCTAATGCGGAATCTCATATTTGATTACTTCATAGAAATTAGCTTTTTACAGCTACCGAAAGCAATGTCCTACTCTGATTTACATAGCACATTTAATCAATCAAGTTTGACAAAAGGTGAAATTCATTTACATAATAGGCATCATGCCACCAGAGTGCCTTTTGATACTACTCTGCCTCATATATCAAATCTTCTTCTCTTCTCTTCTCTTCTCTTCTCTTCTCTTCTCTTCTCTTCTCTTCTCTTCTCTTCTCTTCTCTTCTCTTCTCTTCTCTTTTCATTTCTTCTCATCTCTTTGATGTTTGCCTGTTCAAATTTAAAATTTCAATTTGGTTATATAACAGCTTCTGTTTCTTCTACTCTATCAAATGATCTGAGCTTACATTTAAGTTTTTCTTTCAGATGATGGTCTCAGAGCAACTCTCCTTTCCTGGCCATCCTAGTGCCAAGAAACTTTTGTGATTTACTCCTTAGCTGTATTTATTTGAATTTATTATGGACGATTAGGGAGTTTGACATTGACAAGTTCAAAGAATATGAAAGGATGAAAGCAAGTTGGAAAAAATTCAATCTGCCTTCACTCTAGACCCCTACATTGGCTTATCTGTGATACTAACTTTAGATGACTATCTATTCTTACTAGACTTACTCCAGGAATGCTTTAAAATCATGCTCAGAAAGATGATAGTGAGTAAGAAGAGGTTGCTGCAAGAGACATAAGATGACAAAGGTGATGGAAAAAATCAAGAAACTAGGGCATGACAGAAAGGAGAAGCATAGTCGAGTGGAGCACCAGGAGCAAGGCAGGGATCTTGGAGAGCAGTAACTGTCCCTAAACTGGTTGCAGCCTCCTCATTAAAGCTGCTCTGTTCCCTGAAGGCCCCTCTGTGTTTTCAGAGGCTCTTTCTGAGCTCAGGGTGCAAATCACTATGCCACAACTGAGCACAGGACTGTGGCCAGCAGCACTCACAACAGAGCACTTCTGCAGAACCAGTAAGGTTCATTATTTGGCCCCCAGAAATCTGAGAAGAGTTCACATGCCTAGAAATGGATCTTACATCACCTGAGCCTTGCACGATGCTGGCACTTGTCATTAGCAGTCTGCACAAAGGTACTCATTCTGCCAGTGACTAAAACGTGCTCTGATACAGCTGTGTACTAGGTGGCAAAGATTGATGGGTGTTTAATCTCTTCTTCTGGACAGACTTTACCAAAGGGTGAAACTAGCCATATCAGTTCCAGTATTTCAGAGAAACCATGTGACAATGCCTCTACCTTCGGCTGCTCTGCTCTGCATTCCTTGTCCCAAGGAATGGACACTGTGCTTTAAGCTGTTGATTATTTAGCAGCCAGATAGCATGCTGGTAACAAGCTTGTGAATTAGTTATTAACAGTTGTTCCACTCATTTTTATTTAACACATGCTACACAACACCACTTTTACTAATCCTTCTGATTATACCCTAGAAATTCAAAATTAGTTGAAACCATGAGAATTTTCTAGCTTAAGAGCTATGGTACTCAGCTATTGCAGACATAGTGTGTTTTTTATTTGGTTTTGAAATGACTCAGAAGAGGTCTCATTCAGCAGAAGGTTTCACATGTCTGAGGAAATAGTTCAGGTGGCATAGCAGTTTGTAGCTGCTATTGTGGTGCCTTTGGTGATTTCTTTTTCTTAAAATGTATAATTCATTGTACTAATGATAGGCATCAGTTATGAGGCCCAACTTGTGTTTCTAGTTTGAGGCAGATTTATCTAAGATCTTTAGAACCAAGCATCTAGTAGTTTCAACCTAGAGTGTCTCAATCAAGTGGTCCAAAGATTTACAAAACAGCAATTCTGGGTCTGCACTGTTACTCAGTGTAATAAGCTCTATATCAGACTGCTTTGTTGGCCTTGCACCATGATCATATCACTGCTCCTCAGTTTCCCCACAGAGAAAAAAGAAAATGGACTTCCCAACTGCCTTTGTTGGGAAGGGATGGTGACCCCATAGATGTTGTATGAGCACCACAAGCTGAAGTCCAGATCTACAGAGTAGAAGTTTGCACATGAGATAATTTTTGGGCTCTCTTTGTAGTCAATGAAGAGAAATAGGAAACTGCAGGGGATGATTTATGTCACCCTGAAAGAGTAACTTTAACTAGGGGAAATGAATCTCATCTTGGAAGTGACTGTTTGGCTGCAATGACTATAAAAGGAGTCAAGGAAATTATCTCTCAGCTAAATGTCAACACTGCAAACACGTGAAGTTCATTAAAATTATTTTATCTGAAGGATAGAATTATGATCCTGTTATTAGCCTCTGACCTTTGCCTGCTCAAAAAGCCTTTAGACTTAGAGGACCCTCTAACTCCTGCAAAAGGGCAACCAACAGAGCAAAAGAAACTTGTAAACTGCTGTCCGTCTCCTCTCTACAGAGATGGTGAGAGAAAATCTCTATTATACCAGTACTATGGATCTCTAAAGCTCCAGACTCTGCCTGTCTGGCTAAAAAATATGTGCTCTGCCATGATGAAGACAAATATATGCCATACTTATTGCAAAAGTCCCTAGAGAAAACTGTTTTGGTCATAGCTCCACTGTACAAAGTGCTGTGCTTTTAAATAGAGACAGTCTGCACCACAAACACTCTCACAAACTGCCTCACAGGCAAGACAATCAAAGTATTGTGGTCCATCCCTTAAAGATGGGAAACTGAAGAGAGAGATTAAATAGTGACTTGCCCAAATTATATAGGAAGTCTGTGGTGGGACCTTGTTTCTCCCAAAACATTGTATATAGCCACACACTTGCAACAATATTGCTAGTCTGGGGACGGAGAGACTTTTTTATCAGGCAGGCCTGTGCTTAGTGATGCTATGTGATTTGTTTTTCTGTAATTTGGCTTAATTTCTTGTAAGTGAAATATTTTGCAATGAAGTGCCTGACTGTGCAGTATCAAACTGCATCATTGAGTTACTCTGGCTAAGGAAAGGAGTCTTCTTGAAAGTCACTCAGGGGATTCCTTCCATCCCCTCTTCACCAAACAATGGGGAGACAATCAAGGCTGTAATAATGATAGCTTGAAAGCTAGCAAGTTGCTGGCTTATATTCTCAGCATGAAGCTAAATGTTTAAGTTTATTCACATGTAGGACCAAGCGTCAGCTGCTGCTAAAAAAAGTGTTCAGCTTCCAAGCACTGAAAATTTACTCAACGTCTATTTGCAAATTCATAAAGTTTCCAAAATGGGGGGTTTGCATTTAAAATTAAAATCCAGCCTTACAAACAAGAATCTTTGGTTTCTGATGGAAACCAGATGAGAAACACTTCTCAAGAGGGATGGATTTTTTTTTCTCCTCTATAACATAAAAGAGGGAAACATCAGAGTTGTCAAATGCAAATGAAAAAAATTTGAGAGTAAATTATGAGGTTTTCAGAAATGCTTAGTAAGGGCATGATTCAATATTATTATGTCATTGTAATCATGTAGAGTCACTGAAAAAAAAAAAAAAAAAACTCTGCTTCCATTATAAAGGATTAATCGTACTCTTTTGATAGAAACTACATTAGCTAGATCCCTGGCTTTCATGCTTTTTAATTATGGTTTAAGATCAGCAACGAAATCAGCTGTTAAATCCTCATGAGTTTATGATTCATGATTTCTAATGGCTGTCAGAATTCCCATGATTACCTATTGTTCCTTCTGCAGATTGCAGTTTCCAGTTCTGAATGCTCTTCATACACAGAAATCTTGTATTTGTCATCAGAATTTACAGTAAAAGCATTGTTTCTGGACAGATTTATACTGTGACCACACCATAGTTTTCTGCATCTACCTTTCCCTTTCCATAAGAGGTATTTTTAACATGGTTTTCAAAAAATGTAAAATATATGTCTTCTTTCTTACACAAACAATGGACTCACATCCACATATCAGGATCTAATGTTATGTATATCAAAAATTTTATTTCAAATCTTGGAGATAATATCAAGCAATGAATGGCAAAGTCAACATATTTTCAAGTTCTCTTACCAGAAAAGAAGAGGAAGGAACATGAAAGGCACTGATTTAAGGCTGATAGAAGGCAGCAGTTGCATGTAATTTCTTTTATTCACAGTGAATCTGTTTTATTCAGTATCATGAGGTTTATCTGAGGCAAAGAACTTAGCAGAATTCAGATGGGAAAGTGACTTTTATTCAGAAAATGAGACTTTCAGCAGTTAGAAAATATTACAATAATTTAAAATTGAAACAAAAGGTAGTGATTCCACTAAGAGGCTTAAATTTCATTTCCTCCTAGATAAGAAACTTTAAGCAGTTTATTTCCTAATTGCTTTTGGGAATTTGATTAAGTCTTCAACAGACACCAGCCTGCTCTTCTGATCCAGTGCTGGAGTAAGATCTAGATGGGAAGGCTTACATGAGGTAATACCTTATCCAGCAGTGATGGTATATTCAGCCAGATTGATTCATTTAGAAGAGATTCTGTTGAAAAACAGCTGTTGAATCCCTGGGATGGGTCTAGGGAACCCCTACCTGAATGCCAAAGCCTGACAATGACTTCTCTGTTCAGTGGCAGGCCAGCAGCCTGCATCTGGTTGGTCTCAAGTAAAACGTGTCAAAAGTAGATATATTGGAAAATTTTTAAATAAAATACAGGCATGTCCAAAGCAAAACAGTTTTTCCAAAACCTAAAGTTCTAGTGGAATTTGGAATTATATGCACTGAATTGCTCTTTGTTTGTTTTATTTGATGTTTTTTATTTCCTGACTGACTTTTGTCAGTACTGTAAAACATTTGACTGAATGGCAAAGTAAAAAAAGGGCCAAGAGCAGAGAAGATTTTATGCCCTTTAGTTGCACCCTGTCTAGTCTCAGTTTACTGAGCCCATGAATTCTCGAACACTTCTCAATCTACATTCATCTGTCCATCAGGTAAATCCCTCAATTAAAAAAGGGTCAGTGGAGGTGTCATGTGGATTTTGCTACAGAAATATTTAACAGTCTCTCCTGTGGTTATTAAATAGAGCAAAATCACTTCAAGGGAACGTCATGCAGCTTCCATATATGAATTTAAGAAATTATCCTTCTCTGCTGCCAGTGCCAGCAGCAGTAACTGGTCTGAACTTCTCTAGTGATCAGACACAGGTGCCTTGGGTCTTCTGAGCTCTAGAAGCAAAACTCTAGGTTTTCCCTATGCCTGCTTTATTCTCCTTCTCACAGCAAATCTCTCTGAGGATGGCTTCATGCCCTGCCCCATGGCATGCTCTTTGAAGATACAATGGTCCACACCCTTTTCCCCAATCATTCCCTCTCCTTCACTAAAGACCTCCACCTCACAAAAGCTGTTTCCTTGTACTTGCAGATTTACTGCCCTGGAAAGACAAGGATATAAGCTCTTTAATTATCAAAACTTTGCCCCTGGGAAGTCAGCCTACAGCATTCATGTACAGGCATTTTAGACAAGCATTTTCATGCCCTTCTCCTGTCCTCCCTTTCCCTACATTCAAAAGAAGCATCAACAGAGTAACCTCGCTGTCTTTCTTCTGAAACTAAAAGGCTAAATCCTTTGTAATTGAAGGCAGTGAAGCATTTCACATTTCACACAGAGCCAGAGAGCCCTATACAACATGATCCCATAGATCAGAAACCACACACACAAAAAAACCCAAAAAAAAAAAAAAAAAAAAAAAAAAAAAAAAAAAAAAAAACAACAACAACAACAACAAAACACCCTGAAATCTTTGGAGCATTATTAGAAGCTTCACATACAAAAGTGCCAAAATCTAGCCCCTCTCAAAGGAACGGAACAGGGAAAAGAGGGGGAAATGCAGTATCTGAGGTCCATGTCATAAGCAAGGGGTTTCTTAGATGAAAATAGATGAGAGGAAGGAAATTTCCCCACAGAAATCCAAATACCAATCCATTAGTGGTTTTATAGAAAAAAGAGTACATATCCTGAAATATAATGACTGGGTTTAGCCTTGAGGACATGATCAAAGCACATGAGCCAAAATGATCTTAAGTACCTCAAGGACATCTCACTGGCTACTGACACATGAAAGGAAAGTAAAACTCCATCTTTCTCAGAAGCAATATTTTGCACTGAAGGGTGGAAAAAAGGACATTCTTCCTTGTTCCTGCACCTACCTGGCAGAGACTTTGAAGCACAGAATTAATTAAGTTCAATGTGATTGGAGTGCAAATAGACAGGATCATCAAACATCAATCAAGTTTTCATCCATCCTTTCTTGCAGATATCAGCAAGTTGAAGAGCCAAGTTGTAGGTCCTCAATCCAGGATCCTCCCTATCTTGCTGTAAATGCCTCATGCTCTAAAAGCAATTTCATTTATTTCCTCTCACTTCATATGTTGGAAGGACATTTCTGTGCTTCCAAGAGATAAAGATCTAGCTAACTGTATTCAGGAAGAAATTGTGCATTCTGCTTTGAACTATCTTTGTATTTCAATAGCTCTTCACTTTCCCTGATATTTACCTATCTCCAAAATGTATCTTTGAATACTACATTCAACCTTGACTTTGATAGACAAAATAAGTGTAGCTCTTTTCACTTTCATCTCTCTCACAAAACAGGCTTCCCTATATCTGTTTTGACATTGCAAAAAACCTGATTACCAATTACCTTGTATTCTCCTCTTTCTGATTCTATCTATATGCTATTTGATTTTCTATTCAGATTATAAACTCCTTAGAACACAAAATACTTTTCTGTTTGCCTCTATGAGCTTCAGAGTGTGCTCTGAACTGTGTCTGAGGTTCCTAGGTAGCATATTGCATCAATCCAAATTTTCATAACCAAATGCAGCAAATGTATCTGAAATCCCACTAGAAAATGAATAATGGAATTTTGAACCTAATTTTCTTAATATTCTAAACATGTCCATTCATATTCCACTTGAGGAATTGCTTTTTTTTTTTTGCTTTTTTTTAATCCAACAGAATGCCTGGAAAAGAGATCAAACAAATTCACCAGGTTCTTACCTTCTCTGCTATATCCTGAATGTCCTGACATGCTTGCTTTTTTAAAGGAAAGAAGATGAGTAATACAGATGAAAGAATACAAGATAGGGAGGTGGTTGAGAACAGTAGAGAAAACATTAGATAAAATATAATGCATTTTTTTATTACACTGAGCGAGTCATTTGGGAGAGGCACTGGATATGGAAATGGAACAGGCAATAATCTGAAGCAATATATATACACTTCATGCCTCTTCCCAGGGAATTAGTGATATTCATCATTCTCAGCACAGGGGCCCTATTGCAGCATTCCTAAGGTCTGCTTCCCCCTTCAGACTTTTGACACTCATGTATTGGATTGATTCCTGGCTGGCATAGCTATGCTGACGGAAATTCCTAATCTTCAGACAGTTATACCATCAAACTGTCCTTTTTTTAGGGAAGGGTGTGTTTCTATGGCAGAACAATGCCAGTCTAACTGCACCCATATGAGGAATACTTTATATATCCATCAGCTTACAAGTAAAGCAATCCAAGAATAAATTTGGCCTTAGTTACCACACCCCTGGAGTGAGGTGTGTATTATCAAAATGAACATACTATTAAGATAGCGATAAGTATTGAAATTTTTGTTTACATGCCTTATCTGAAGCTCATTAACCCTGTTTAGTTTGTATCAAGCTGGTTGTGCACAGAGCTCTTTAAGGGAATCTAAGTTACATCAACCACTACATTTGCATTTTCTTTTAAACATTTTCCCTGCACCAAGTGGTGGAAAAACCCTGAAGTTTTGATGAGAAACAATCCCTGCTTTTACTTTGTTGCAAGAGATGATAATTGCAGAATGTGTAGGCATTTGCACATACCCAAAAAAAAACAAAAAAAAAAAAAAAAAACAAAAAACAAAAACAAAAACAACAACAAAAAAACCCTTATCATGTGTTTTTCCTTTACCTTGTCCAGAAAACAAGTAGAGCAATTGCTTTAAGTGCTTTTTCATGTAACCTGTAAAGAAATATACTTTTCAAGTGCACTTAAACTCTGCCTTAGAATCTCTAAACACTTTGAAGAAGAAAATTCCAAACAATAAAGATACATAATAAAATGAAAATAAATATTTTGTTTCTTTCAATTTTATGAAACATCTGTCTCTGAGCAAACTCTCTGTAGTTATGTGACAACTCAGTAATGACATGCTCAATGACTTATGGGGTGAATATTATATCCAAATCCTTCAAAGAGTGATTACCATCCAACTCATAATTCTTAGATCACAAGAATTCCATTTCAATACTTAAGAATTCCACTAATTATCCCATTGTTTTTGGTCAGCAGATGAGCTAGATTTGCATCATTGTAGGATCTCTGATTCTTCAAAGGAAACTGGTTAAAAACTATGCTGTGAGACTATTATTTGTTTCCCAAGATGGCAGAACAACCCTCTATCTCAGTTCCTTAATGATTACAGACAGGACTTGCTGCTTTGGGATAGATTCATGCCCAAATAGAAGTAGAAAGATGAAAAACCTCTAAATTCTTACATAATTATAGTGTGTATCATAGTACACATATCAGTCTTACCATAAAAGAGGGAAAAGACAAGAGTGGGTTTGTGCTACATATGAAGTGGTATTTCCCTCAAGGACTGAGATGCTATGATTATCTTCATGAACCTTTATTTGTGTTACTGACATTTGCAAAGTCTCATGCTTTTTACTCCCATAGTTGTTTCTCGCACAGGGATGTAGTGACCCCTGCAGAATTCAAGAAAAGGAATGATTAAAAATGTAAAAAAGCAAGATATTGGTGAATAAACAGGTGTGAAACATTTTTAAATATAAATAAAGCAGCTACAAATGTTAAAAAGTCAGTCCTACATGATATAACTGTGCCGGCAAAAAAACTTGGTAAACTATAGTTACCATTGCAGTAAGAAATCCTTCTGCTAGTATAGGTAATTCTCTAGGATGTCAACAAAAGGACTCCTTCAGGCCAACAGAATGCTCCCTCTAAGGACAGTATTTAGCATAGTTATTGTACTGCATCTTTCCCAAACAAGTCTTGTCAAGTATAAAGGAATCCCCAAACAGCTTCTTGTAGCCAAGCTATCAGGATGTCAGGGGATAGCAGGAAATAAGCTTCCTGAGTATAATGGCTAACAGAGATTAAATATGGATACAAAAGTGTCTGTCTCTGGGTATATACATATATGTTCAGCCTCTCTACCATAACTTGCTTGACAGCTGAAATACCAGAAAGAGCTTCTGAGCCATCACAGCTACAGCAAAACCAGCGCTAACTTTGAATTCACTTTATATGGCAGAGTATAAACTAGTGGAAGACTAAATATTATAACCAAGGAACAGGCACTATTTATGTTATTTTCATGAGCCAGTCTTTTGAGGAGACAGATTTTGACTATTGCTAGTATGCCCAATAAGAAAACTCTTGATGCAAGATCTCATCAAAACATGCTCATCCAGATTTAGAATCTCTTGCTGGTGAAACCAACCATCTCAAAACTGTTTAGTGGAAAAAAAATAGCCATGGCATTAGGTCATGCAATAACAGAGGAAACCTGATTCAAGTGGGAATGGGCTGATTTTTGAGCCATTCACCCATTTTTTGCCATATTTTTTTAACTCTAACAGTAATGTTAGCCAATTTTTAAATAAGAGTAGGTGTCTTGTTTCCAGTAGACTAATAGTTTCCAAAAACTAGACCTTAACCTGAGCAAAATAATTTTTAGTTTTAATTGATGTTTAGCTTTCTACTAGTTGTTTTATGCTTTCTGGAGCCAAATGCAAATAGCACAATACTCAGAACTTAGAAGAAACAGAAAGACTGTAACTTTCCTGGTATTGAGTAACATTTTCAAAATCACCTTGATTACATTTTGAAGTTATTTGACTGCATTTGGAAATGTTGCCCACTGATACTAAAAATGTATTCATGTTTCCATTTTCAGAGGGTTTCCCTCACTTTTTTATTACTTTTAGAGCACATTCTCTTTACTTCCCTTTACAGTTCTGTAGAATTATCTAGGGCTGGCTGGGGCTAGTTTTGGCAAGGAGTGCCCACCCATTGATAAGATGGAAAAGTGAACTACTGTTCCAGTGCTGATGATGCAGTATTCCCAGGCCAAACTAAAGCAGAAATAGACTGGAAAGCTTGTTTTTCAGCCCAGTTTTGAAAACTCAAAGCATTTAGGTATTTTGGTGCTCATCTGACTCTAAAGCGTTTCCCCAACCCAAGATTTTGATATATGCCATGAAGTAGTTAAATGGAAAACTATTCAAAATATACTATATATTCAGAGTTAATTTCATAATAGTGATGTTTGGAAAGTAGAGCTCTGTCAGTGCAGAAACATGAAATAATTTTCAAGATTTTTGTTTTCAACCCTGAATTCAGTATAGAGTGTGCATGGATGTGATACCAAAATGGCACAAAGATATTAAAAACATGAATCTGTGAAAGATTAGTGAAGCTACACTGGAGAAAGAAGTTGGAGCTAAAAACAAATAAATGAGAGCAGGTAAAAGTTCTCCTTTACAAGAGCAGAAAGTGCAATTTCCCACTTCTGGACTAAGAAAAAGTAGACATTGTGCCCTTTTGAAGAAAGTATGACAAAAACACACAAAGTTGTGATATAACTTCAGTATGTCCATCAACCTTATCTTCATTGAGCCTGACAGGAAGCCTCTAAGGACTGCTGAATTTAAAGCACAAAGGATTCAGCTGAATCTTTTGATTTCTTTTACTTTAGGATTAACATGTCTTAGTAAAATGTTTTATTTGTAATGTCTTCAGGTATGAGTTTCAACTAGAAAGTCCTATTGGAGACAGGGACAGTCTTCACTCTGCCGCAGAGAGAACCAGAAAGCTGATAGGCGTTACAAAAGATCAACACTTCCTGAGATAAAAAGGCCCTGCAAAATCCTGATCTCCAGTATAATGTTCTCTGCTGCTAGAAATCACTTTAGCAGTTTTAGAGGTCAATAAGCAGTAAACCTTAAATGGACCCAAATTCCTCTTTATGCATATCATAAATCTGATCTGATAGCAGACATCAGGAAATAATGGTCCTCAGGAGAAGTCCACATTGCAGTCTCCTGCTGAATTACACAATGAGCTTAATCAGCCTGGAAGGGTTCATTATCTACTCAAACATTTTAAAAAAACCAAGAAAGAAAACCTGCAAAAAAACCACAAACAAACTCTGCTAAACAGCATTTACAGTCTGCATTAACTCTGCAAGTGTTCTGAAAATTCAGTTTTAATTCCATCTTCTCTTTGTCTGCAGTGCTTGGAGTAGATAACACGCTACAATGTTTGGAAGTTGCATACTAAAACATTCAAAAACATTAAAGAGTTAGTAGCTGAATTAAAATTTTTATACTAACTTTTCTTTTACCTGGTTTTCAGAGTAAGGAAACAGAAATATTTAGATCAGCTAGGATTATATTTGTAGTTGTTTTAACTCTAAATTCCAGGCATCATACAAATTATGCTGAATAGGCTTTCTATGTGGACTTGCTGCTCTGCCTTAATCTCCTTGTGGATATCCTCCTGATGAACTTGTGACTTTAATATGATTTTTTGTATTTGGCTTGGAAGTGACTCAAGTTAAATTGAATGAAGGATATCTTAATTACCAGATCAAGTGTCCACACAGTCGTGTAGTATGGTTTGAATTCACGTATTTAACTTGCTTATGTTAGTTTTTCCAAATGTCCCTTAATAGAGGATATATACCATAATTTGTAAGTATCAAGAATTTTAGTAGAAGTTTAGACAATAAGAAGAATGCCATAAGCAATGAAAAAACCCTGTGAAAATTGGAATGGTCAATAAAGCAGACTGCAACACAGCAGAGGACTTAAGCAGATCATCTGCATCTTTAATCAACCTTTTCTGCTTTAAAAAATGTCACAGTTATGTTACTGCTCTATATGTAGTTACATACTTAGTTGGGCCATACCAAGATTAAAACATTATGCTACCAAAAGTCCAAAGACCAAAGCTACATAGTTATGTTCACATAAAACCACAAAAGCACAGGCTTATGCACAAGGAGGTGGGGAGGGTCATGATTTGGGTCACTTTTAGCCATTCCTCATTGCATTCAGTTTCTCCTGTTCATCTCAAGCCTGGTAAGAGTTTCATAAGTAAACATTTAAATCCATTTCCATGTTCACAGCTGAGACCAGATTTCTATTTTGACCAAATTAACTTCTGATATAATTCTGCTTGCCAGGAAGAATTCGATCTCACGTTTGTTTTCTCTTAATGTTTTTCAGAACACTATATTTAGATTACAATTTTCATAAATGCCATCTCTAGCTTAAAAATTAAATAGATTATATTGTGACACTTCTTATTTAGGAACCTTCAAGAATGTTCCATCAGCAAAGAGTTGTTCAAAACTTTTCACACAATATGGACATTAATAGAGTGCAATTAAACAGCAAAATACAAAAAATTAAAGAATTAATCTAATCTCAGAAGTAAAAAAAATACAATTAGTGTGTCAGTGCTGCAGATAATTTGCTATCTTCTTGGTTTTCATCAAGAAAAGCAAACATATGGACCACATTACAAAATTGTTCAGGGACATATGGTATTGCATTGAAATGGTAAAATAAGTGACACAGAGAAATACATGATCCAGTGTATCAAAATGTTTTAGAAATCCTTGTGCTCTGCAGTCAACTTTTCTTTTTAAGCATGGCAGAGTGTTTTGAGTTACATAAATGACTGGATTTATTGGCAGCAGTTTTATAGTGGCTTGATCAAACCCCCAAGAGATACATTATGCTGACTGTATAGATCTTCTCTGTGCCACCATGAAGGAAAAGAGAAATATAGATCAAAAGATTTTGCCCTGAAATTTTTATAACTACAGTTTATTTGATTCAAAATAGAGTTAGAGGGATCAGAGAAATCTATTGCTCAATAGGGAGAGTCTACATTTAATAAAACTTTATAAGTTTGATCCTATTTATAACTACATTGTACAAATACAATGGAATTGTAATCATCCATCCATGGCAATGTTATCATCCATCTGCCACTGTTTCTGTTTGCATGTACATAGCCTGAAAGAACAAGTCCTTATTTGTCTAGGTTTATACTTCAAAGATGCTACAAGCTACGCAAGCTTTCTTTTCTTCCCACCAGGTGGGGAAGCTAATGCTCCTATCTAAGAATAAAAGGTCTTGACTAAAGTAGTTTGGTAGAACCTTCCTAATTTAAAAACTTCTTCTTTTAGAGATTGATGGTAAAGGTACACATTGATATAATTTTTTTTCAGTCCCTGGAGAACAATTTAATCAAATATTATGTATTGAATATCAGCAAGATTCTTATAAGGTAGAGGACCAAACCAAAACCCCTGAATATTCCACAGAGCAGAAATAATGTTTGCATCTAAGTTCTCAGATCTACTGCTTCAGTCATTTCATTTATTTCTAGAGATAGTCATTGCACTGCACTCTAAGATTTTGTTTTCATACAGATAATCAGATAATAACACAATCACAGAAACACAGACATTTGTGTTGGAAGGAATCTTAAAGATTATCTAGTTCCATGCCCCATACCACGAACAGGGACATCTTCCACTGGAGCAGGTTTCACAAAACCCTATCCAGCCTGGCCTTGAACATTGCCAGGGATAGGGTATCCACAACTTCTCTGGGCAGCCTGTTCCAGTGCCTCACCACCCTCACAGGAAAGAACATCTTCATTATAATCTAATCTAATCCTACTCTCAGTCTGGAGCCATTAAGTAGACCTCTTGCCCCATCACTACCTGCCCTTATGAAAGTTCTTCTCCAATTCTCTTGTAGGCCCCCTTTACACAATGGCAGGCTGCTACAAGATCTCCGTGGAGTCTTCTCTTCTCCAGACTGAACACTCCAACTGGTCCACATCCTTCTTATGCTAGGTGTCCCAGAGCTGAATGCAGCACTGGTGGGAGACTCACAAGAGTGGAGTAGAGCGGGAGAATCACCTCGCTCAATCTGCTGGCCACATTTCGAGGAGGAGCTACTCCATGGTTTTGCCAGGCACTGAGTTGAGACTGACCAGCCTGTAGTTTTTTGGGTTTCCTGCAGCGTTCTGCTGCATTAGAACCCCAACCTAAACCCAAAATCCGGGATGCAACAGTTTCCCTTATTTCCCTTTTTAAAATTGGAGGTTGTTTTCCCTTTTCAGTGGAACTTCACTGTACTGCCATGAGTTTTCAAACATGATAGATAGTGGCTCAACCACTTCATTTGCCAGATCCTTCAGAATGCACAGATGCATGTCATCATGTCCCATGGATTTGTGCATGTTCAGGTTCCTTATATGTTCTTGAACCTGATTTTCTCCTACTGTGGATAGCTCTTCATTCTCCCAGTCCCTAACTTTGTTGCTGTGACTTGGGCAGTGGACTGGAGTACATGCTGGGGAAAACTGAAACAAAAATATGATTAAGCACCTCAGAATTCTTCAAATCCTGGGTAATCAGGTTTCCTGTTTCCTTTCAGAGAGGGTTCATGTTTTGCAAAGTGTGAGCTGAAAATGCCTTTTAAATTAGAATCATCCTGGTTAAGGCTTGCAACAATACAGACTGTTCTTATTGTTGATGGACACACCTCTAGAATTCAATTTGCTTCACCTAAAATTAACCTTTAGAAATGTCTCTCATGCTTCACTATGTAGAGGGTCCAAGAAAAAGTGCCTTTTAGGAGAAGGGAATATCAACCCTTTGGGTGTGTAGTCTGGCACAGTGTTCAACTGTGAACTTATGTATGAGTAATTTCAAAGTGTGCCATTATTCTACTAACACACTATAGTGTTACAATGATAATGCATTCTCTAAAACAGATTATTTCATCCACAGATGTTGTGTCACAAGCACAAGAAGAAAGATAAAAAGATATATTAACCTGAAGCGGAAGAGAGAGTTCTGTGCCTTGCCTCTGTATGCACAGTTTGCCAAGTGGCTTGGCACAATTAAGAAAAAAACACTGCTGGAACTTTAATCCAAAAGCAGATCCAGTTCAGCAGCAGATACTAGCTTAGCTTAAAGCCACTGGATTAGAATTTGTATGGAAACTGAAACATATATCTTGGTCTGAAATAAGAGGTGATTTAGTAGCTTAGTGGAAACAGACACCGGCTGCTTTAAAGTTCTTTTTGTCTACACTTTTCTTAAAGTCTCTCATGTCTCAGATATGCTGTCATTATAACAACTATATTGCCAGATGAAATAGCAGACTTTTGCCTAAATGGTTACTTTTATGAATGCTTAGGTTTATGCAGTAGATTATCACAGCACAAAGACTACAGGGCATTACAGTGATATACAATGATGTTCATGTGAAGGAATTGTCAGTGTATCAAAAGTTGCAATATTTCTTTCAATTTTTAAGCATGTAAAGGTCTCTTACAAGTAGCAGCTTTTATTTAAAGAATTAACCCTCCTCTGTGATTTTTTTTTTCTAAGAAGCAATTCCAAAAAAAAAAAAGTAGAAAAAAAAAGACATCTTTGTTATCTGCCTAAAAAAACGGTGTTTTCAAACTAATTCCTTTAATGTATTAGAAAGTTTTGATGAAAAAATACTCAGAGCCAACAAAGAATTCAACTTTCCTCTGTACAGCATCTGAATTAGCTGGATGGGAAAAATAAAGCATGAAAGTATTACTGAAGCAATGGAGAAGTTATTGGTTGTTGCTGAACAAAAGCATTATAGGCAAGGGTCAGGGGTTGTTAGTAGGGGGTTCTTTCTCTCATCTCCTCAGAACAGAAATAAACGACATGTCTAACAAGTCTGGAGAAGTCAGGCTTATCCAAACATTAGGCTGGTTCTTTCTTTATGTGTTACAAGAAACATTGTGAATCACCATAATTAAGCCAGCCTGGCATTAGACATCTAACATTAACTTTAGGCCTGGTATGCATCTACTCAATACCACTGGTCCATTTCATAGCTTGGTCAGCTCCAGAATATTTTAGACATCTATGGTCAAATTGCTTTAATTCCCTGAAGCAAGAACTGCCTTTTTCTTATTTACAGCTAGAATGACAAGATGCACAAGGCCCAGAACTGTAATTCTTGATGGTCTAAATGTGTATTTAGCAATCTGTGGCTTGCAAAGCTCTGTATAAGCATAAATGGATAGCAGTGATATAATTCCCTTTTGTGTGCTTTATAATGACCCACTGGGAAAAGGCAGCTCAAGGTTAATTATACCAAACAAGGAGAATGAAAACATAAGACATGCCCTGTTCTCTGGCCAGGCTTGAAGAGAGTATCACACTCATTGTGTTCATAGTTACTGCAGCTATTTCTGTAGACATTGTATGTCAAGCGTTGGCTATGTAGAATGTATCTTGAGATGGGAATGTTGCCTTGCCTAGATAAAAATTATTTGGAGGGATTCCTCTTACCCAACTTCTGCTACCAGAAAGTTACAGTCATCATCTAAGCTGGTCATCTAGACTCAACAGTCAACAGGAAGAGATGGCTGCCTACAGAAAATGACTCACTGCAGACACAGGCCAGGACAAAACACTCTTTAGACATGGCTATACCTTACCCCTCGAGTGACTGTTTACTAGTTCAACTTGCTGCCTAAATATTAAATAGCTAAAATTAGGTGAGATGAATCCCACACAATGATGCTGTCAGGACTAGATTAAATTCCCTTAGGACAGGTCTGAGCAACAAAACACCTTTGTTTTGCCATTCTTGGCAACTCTATTATGGAGCAAAACCAATCAAAACTAAATTCCCAGAGATAATGATAGCAATGAAGACATCCTAGGCTAGATGTGAATACTGGCTGCAGATGATGTGTGGTGCCCTTGGTGCCCAGAGGCCTTATGGTCTAGTTCGTGCTGCAATCACGTCTTTGTTTTGCTGTGTAAACAAACAGTAAGGTAAGTCTAGGTATACAAAACCAATGCAAGTTAACTTTTCAGCACTGAGCCAATCAAAACCTGTGGAGTATCAAAACAGAATTTCAGTACTTAGCCCTGTGTTTACTTGTGCTCCCATGGAAGTCAGGGAGCATCTTATTTAGGATTTTTGCTGTTTTCTAATGCTATGCTATGTAATGCCATGCCCACCTCTTCTTCAGTCACCTCTCACGTAGGAACTACTGAATTGCAATGAATTTTAGCCTGGAAAAGTGAACTCCATGTTGTTTTGTCCTGACAAATTGCACCATGCCCTGTCTTCCTGGGAAGCTGAGATCATGGGATGACAGAATAGAGAGAATAGTGGCAGGAAAAACTCGGTGCCAAATTAAGCCAGTTTCTGCTTCTTGACCAGAATTGTTAATGGAGAAGGAAAGAAAAAAGGCTTCCTGTAGAGTCATGCCCATGTGTAATTGCAACACATTTTTTTGAATACAGTTTCATAGCAATTCACAGAGTTTGGAAAGGTTAGCTTACACTAAGAGCTGGTTTCATTCAGCCACCAGAAATCCATCAGATGTGTTTTAGGAAGGATTTCCTGCTTCTACTGTTCAACATGTGCAGGACCCTGATGTGAACATTTTGTCACACTAGCAACTACTGTTGGTATTCAGGCAGCTCTGGTACTTTGCTGATGTCTCCTTTTTATGAATCAAAACAAACAAAAAAAACCCCAGAGGTTTGCTTCAAGCTAAAAAATTCGTTATTCAAGGAATTTCTAAAAAGTAAATGCTATTTAACTGACTAGGTAGATAGCACCCTCTTTCTGCAGCAGACAAGGGAGGATTCGCGAGAGAAATATAGCATTTGCATGTCTGGAGAATTTTATACACTGCAGCAATTTAAGATGATAAAGGCCCGAGCTGTTTGCTCTGCCACCCTACCAAAATTTATCATCATACTGTCAAATAAGGAGTAGGAAAAACATGAAGTGGCATCAATCTGTTCAGCCAAAAAAAGAAGCAGAATTTAATAATTTTTGGCATAAGCATGAGGTGGAGAACTGGAGGCAGAAACACTATAAAAACCTTCCAGAGTAAGGTTACCCAAGCTGATCTGTTAGTTTCCCAAGTGAAGGGCCTTCAAAACATATTTTTTCTAAGTGTTTTAAGCATAGCAATGGAAACAGGCTTCATTTGAAGTGCCTACCATTAGGCTTTGTGATGATAAATTGGATCTTTGAGTTCATTATTAATTAAAAAAAGAAGAAACCTGAGTAAAGCAGAGATTGCACAGAAAAAATTTAGCCCTTCTATAGGCTATGAATGCTGTATTCAGAAATATTTGACTATTAAAGTAGTTTTATTATTTACAGTAAGAAATAATCATTTACAGTGAAGGATCACCTCAATATTGCATGGAGTCCTACTGGTAACATTACTGTGGCAACAGTCAATATCACCAAATAAGATGCCAAATTTCATCTGTTTTATGCTGAAGACATGGTAGAGAAGAATTACATTTTATGGCATTTACCAAAGGGCATAAAATTGAAAAACATAGACAAATCTTTTGGTGACTCTTCAGACAGAAGTTGGAGCTAATTATTCTTGAACAAGCAGATAAGCCTTTGGCTCTGAAGTCAAACAGTGGTTAAGAGCAAAATTAAAGAACTAAAAGAAACCCAGAATTTCTAGAATGTGTGCCAAGTCCACAAAGTTGACTGGGGCCAAGACTCTTAAAAGAACTTTCTTTTAAAATTTTAATGGCTATTTAATAAAGCTTTCTTGGCAGTCATATCACTTCACTACAGTTCCTAAAGATTTTTGAGAAAATATTTCATTTAGCTCTTCTTTTCTTATTTCCTTTTTCAAGCCACTCATGTGGGTCATGTGGCAACCAGCCTGAGTTAGAAAAGTAAGGCTTGATGTCCATGGACAAGCTCAAACACTCCTTTATTGCAGACCAGATGCTATTGATGCTTCCAGGCTGCTCAAACCCACTTGCAACTCAGGTCTACTTGTTCCAGCATATTCTTCAGCTGAAAAATCAACTGAAAGGTAAGGTAGTAAAAGAGGAAAAACTGGAAGGACACATCAGATCTGGCTACAAACAATGCACTAAACTCTGGAAATGAAAACAAAAATATCAAGACAATCTACACTGAATGCAAGACTAAGTTGATGAATGGAGATATATAAATGTGTAGACTGATATCAGCTGAGAATCTGGCCCTCTGCAATGTTTGTACACATAAAAGGTTATGAGTAGGCTGTCAAATTGTCATATAATCTTCTGCCAGTTATGGACCTGCTGTGCCTGGGCAAACCAGCTGCTGCCATTCACCTCACACATTTTCACAAGAGCCATTCAGAAAAACATCTTCTTCACTTTCTTGGGACATGACTCACCCAGACTTACATGTGCCAGGGAAGCTGGACCACCAAGTCACAAGAGAAACTTTTGTACCAGTCTTCCTAGCCAGGGAGAAATGCCCTCAGGAGCTGTGCTTAGAGAAATTTTGCAGATGCTCCTCTTTAGGTGATGTAATTCTGCCCTGCCCCTCATTTGGGGCTATGTTGTTAAAGCAATAACTTATCCTTAATTGTCTTGGGTGAACTTGTCAACACCAGACTTTTTTTGCTTCTTGTGTGCTTAGCAGATGCTCCTCTCCATCTGTAACAGCATGAAAATATTATCAGGAGGAACATGCACAGACATATGCTCAGAAGTTATCTCAATAGTTTCTTATATTTTCCACTCATCTCAGACTTTTGAACCTTTATTTATGCAGTCAGTTATGCTGTATTCCTAGAAAAAATTTCATATATATTACAAAGAGCTCTCTAATGCCAAGACATACTTTTCCTCAGCCAACTACTTTTGTCACAAATGGCAGCATGAGTAGCTTTTGGTATCCCAGTCCTTTTAATTACTGAATCATCTACACCCTTCCAACTGCATTCCAAATTGTCAAATTCAAATCCAAATTCCAAATCTCCTTTTCAGAGACAAGAATAATTTCCTGAATATAAAAGCACATATATTTATTGTTGCCAGTTTTTTTTTTCACAACACTATATTTCATCTCTCCAAACTGAAAAAATACTTAAGCCAGGGAGTAAGAATATATTTTTTAGATTAACTACTTCCTAAGGAAAAAACTGATCTAAGTTGGTGCAGCAGGTTTAATTTCAGCAGAAGAGTGGTTTCAATGATATTTCCCCAAATAATTCTAACCAAGACCTTAAAGAGGTCTTAATTTTTATGAGCCTCAATTAATTGGCCAGTGTTGTGGCCAGGCTACAAAATAAAAATTAAAGGCAGAAATTTCTCTAAGCACTCCCATAAGCCTTATGGTCACAGGCAATAAGGTCTCAGAAACAGCCCCTGATACTTGTAATGTTTCAAGCATTCACTACAGACAGATGTTAATTGACATTTAAGAGTATTTTAATTATGTACCAATGCATGGGCTAAACAAGCCAAAGGGGATGGGAAAATTACCCGCTGAAAACCAATTAGTGACCAGAACTAATTTTTCACTTTTTAGTATTGCCAATCTGTTGAATCCTGAGGAATGCAAGATCCTTTCTAAAATCAGATATTTTAAATATCTAAAATATCTTACTGTGTTTATCTTTCCGTTGAAGTTTAAACATTTTTTAATACATAGGAAATAATGAAGTGAGAGGGGTTTTTTTTTTTGTTGTTGTTGTTGTTTGGTTTGGTTTTGTCTTTATAATTTTGTCTTACTGTGTTAGCAAATTAGAATATTCTTTGGCTGTCTTTGGTATGGTTTTCCCTCTCAGAGCATTGCTGAAAGGGACACATAAAAACCTCTCACTTCTTTGCAACCAGCACTGTCCCAACACCCACCAGAGCAGCCAAAACAATGAATTAGGCACAAACTTAGCAAGACAATTTTTCCATCTGGGATGTGTCCATGACACTGAATCATTAGTCAGAGATAAAGCTATAGTGATTTACAAGACAAGACAATTGCATTTCTTTCATATGCCCATAAAGCACAGAGCTTGGTATTGAGCTATCTAAATCCATAGCCAGAGACACGGAAATAGAGATGTAAAAATGACATTTTTCTATCCATGGTCTTATCAAATCTGTCAATTATAGCTTACCTAAATCTTAAGGGTATGGATATATGTTTGGATATGTCTTCCTTTCATCCATGTTCTTGATATTTTGTTTCAATTTTTACATTTCATCTTCTATTATAACACAACATTGGAAATCAAATTAAGGGAGGGAAAATTATATTACACAAAAGGAAATTAAATTAAACAAGATTGTTACAAGGCTGTGAAAGGTTTGACTGAAACCAGCCTTCCAAAATTAATGTCTTCAGACATCTCCTGGCACAGGGATAGCTCTCAAGCAGCCACCATGATGTTCAGGAGAGGCTGTTCTTTCTCTGGTAACCAGAGGCACTCTTGGATACTGATCTGCATTTCTGTCATGGTTTTCTGCTTCAAACTCAATGCAAATAAAATATTGGATGTCACCATGACTTGACTCCTCTTGCTCTTCATGAATTTGGTCATTCTAACCATGGTGTCACAGTCAGGTTAGTGTTTCATTGTACCTGACAACAACTTACTTCTACCATCATGAGACTCAAGTCAAGAAAGGAATAAAACAACAAGGATATTACAGAAGCAAGTAGAGATTGTTATGAACATCCTGATCTAAGAGTGATTGGTGAGGTGAAAGCCTGCTTTACACTTAGCTAATTTTTCAGAACCTTTCCCTAAGCATCCACTACTGGCCCTTCATTCCATCAGATATTCCCAGGAAAAGGAGGGACACTAGAAATCCTCTCCATCTTTGAGGGTGGGAAGAACACAGATGTAGGAATCCAAAGGCATGACAGTGCCTCTGTAGATGTTGCCAGCTGAAGGGCTTAGAGAAAAGAAGACACAACAAAGAGAATTCAGGGCTGATGGTCACTGAAGGTCACTCTCCTCCACTCACTTCTCCCCAAGTTTCCACAGCATACTTGCACAACCACTAATGAAATCTAATTTTAAATTCCATGCAGATGGAAAAGACTAGTTATTTTTTCACTGTGTGTAATCAGAACTTTCAAAAAAAGAAAAAAAAAAAAAAAAGAAAAAGGAGCCCAGCAGGGTTGGGAAACCAACAAGATACCATCTGTCAGAAGTCTTAGGACCGAAAAACAATAGTGATATGAAATCTACTTCCTGCCTAACAGAACTGGTACAAATTCATAGAATGCCATCCATAAAATTAGCTCATTCTCACAATTGGGTTGGAACATTTTTATTTTTTTTCCTGAAACACATCCAGTTTAATTTAAACACTCATGTGCACAAGAATAGTCTTGTAGCTTCTGTGGTATGTAGACATGGTCACAAAAGAATTGAGGCATTTTGGAGAGGTACAAAGTACTGCTCTACCCCAAACTGTAGAAAAAAGAGAACTGATGTTGCTAGGGATATTACAGTTACATCTCATTTAATTTGTTATAATGGATGAATGGAAGAAGAGAAGGAGGGAGGAAAAGAAAGGAAAAGAAAGAAAAAGGAAGGAAAATGCGTCAAAAAGGGAAATAACAGTCTAATGTCTGATGAAAATAGAGGTTTTTTTCAGCATTTTCTGAGTACAAAAATCAGTGTGTGACAAGGGTTTACAAGGTTCAAAAAAGACACAGTGAACATGCAAATTCCATACAGGTATGGTATTGTTTTTTGTCCTTTTTATCCTTTAAATCATTCAGGGCCATAACTTGTGCAGCTGAGTATAATGAAATTTATAAACCTATGACTTACAATAAGCAATTTATGATTAGCATATTTTACTCTCCATAACACTAAGTTAAAGAGTCTGATAATACTTCAGTGAAAAATACAATTATTCTTTCATAAACTATCTTGAAAAAAGATATGTCTGGATTTTCATAAATCAGATGCTCAGAAAATTAACATTGCAAATGAATGTTAAAACATTAAACATTGCAGTGCATCTTCTGGTCTGACATCTACCTGCTCTATTTACCTACAAGCTGGGTTGTAGGGAGTCTTGTTTCATTTTAGTAGTTGAAATAATTACTGGGATCAGATAGTCTAATACATAAAAAATCATGAAATGGTATCATTAGTTTCACATACCATGATAAATATGGTACCAATCAAAAAGTTTTTCTGAACCTTACCTTTGTGATTTCAATTAAAGGAAGGAAAAAACACAAAACAAAACAAAAATAGAAATCTGTTGAATAATACAAATTTTCTCCAAATGATTTTTCCATATTTGTTGCCAAAATAAACACATGGTACATGTTAGGCTGTTAGGTCCGCATTAATTTGTCGGCTGTAGGAACTGCCGTGATCCATTTGCCAAAACCTGCTGCACTAAATCCCACTGTTTTTAAATTGTAACTCCAAACATCCTTTTAGGCTTGCAAAGGATTTTAAGTGCAATTTGCATATATAGCATTTCTAAAATTATTCTCCGCACATCTTGAAAGTCTTGGCAAGGAGCAATATAACCAGCCTGGTCACAAGTTGATTTTCAGTTCCTTTTCGATCTAATTGCACAAGTTTTAAAATAGTGTCACTGTCATCTGTGACACAGAAGGCAAGGATGTGCTAAAGTGGTTTGACTCACTTCTTCCGAGCTGTGCAAGTAGTCCAGAGACCAGCTGTGACTTGACACAGAAAAGGATGTGGGATCCTGAGATTTTGCTGCTTTCTATGGAAAAAGAGATCGCATCATGGTCTCTTAATATGCAAGTGGACTTTTTGACATTCTTTAAACATACCTAACTTTTTTTAAGGATCCTTGATGGTGTCATCCAACTCATAGTTTCATTGCTAGGTTATGTTATGATGGGAATCCTCAATATGTCACTCTAAAGCAATCCACAGAAAATTAAAGAGGAACTCACAGGCTGTCCACCAATGCAAAAAAATGTGTCT
Organism: Vidua macroura; assembly: GCF_024509145.1. Lineage (NCBI taxonomy): Eukaryota > Metazoa > Chordata > Aves > Passeriformes > Viduidae > Vidua > Vidua macroura. The sequence goes on along the minus strand of NC_071573.1, from coordinate 64,474,594 downwards.
TTGTGCATTTGTATTGCGAGAACAATTTATATCAAATTCCTGGGTTAAAAAATGGTTCCTTTTTTACCATTGAATTAGAAGAGTCCTCAGTGCCTTCCCACATATCTAACAAATCTTTAGGAGATATAGTAAACAAAAAAGTCTTAGCATGATCATTACTAAACTTTTCTTTGTGGCACATAAAGGCTGCACAGTCATAACTGGGTAGCTGCTTGGGCCAGGATGAACAAAATGAAGTAAAACAAAACCAGAATAGGAAAAGCAAGCACAGGACTCTGAGACCAGCTGGAGAAGAGTAGAATAAAGACATGAGAGAGGGAAACCAAGAAAAAAGGAGCAGATATTGAGATGGAGAGGTTTAGTAGTGTGAGAGGAGAAGAAGGGTGGAAGCCATAATCACAGTTCTATGGCTCCTGTATTCCCCTGTCTCCCAGTTAGAATCAGCTGCCTGTACACTGGCACCAGTATTGCACTCTGGCACCTCTCTCCATGCACACTGACACCACAACCCACTGCTGTTTTTCCTCAACAGCCATTTCTAGGGACATTGGGAAAGAACAAAAAAAAGAGAGAGAAAAGAAGAGTGAGAATCCCTGATAAGATTAGTGGCCAGTCTGGAGGGGTTTTATCAGGAAAAGGGAAGCTGATACATATAAACTAATTGCAGCAGAACAAGTCATTTCCCTCACTAAATTAGTGCTTATAATTTAAAATTCTCAAGTGTATCACAATTTTTCCAAATGAGGATTTCTCTCTTTTTAGCTAAAGCAAAAGAGCAACTGATTTAATGCATTTTGGAGGTATGTTACTTTATCTATAGTCTAAATGTAACATTGTTCAGGGTGCTTTAAACAATCATTAATGCTTCCGATTCTAGGATCCAAAAATGGCAACAGGAAAGGAAGTGCTTGAGGGACCCCATTGACAACATCAGCTTAAATCTTTGCAGCAAGTGGGAACAATAAGGAGAAAATAAGGAACATGAGGATTATTCTCATTCAGGATATTCAGCCAACATAATTCAGCATTTTTTTCTCATCCTTCACTCTGAAAATTAATTTTCAGTTAGGACCCTTTTAAATATGCATATAAAGAGCACTGAGATACATTTAATTGCCTCCTATCAAATATTATTTTACTCTGCGTAATATTGACAAACATTTCAAACCATTTCTGCATTTAATTAACTTACTCAGATCCTTGGTGAATTACAGGTTGTTTTATCTCACTATATTTTCACCTGGAAGTCTTTGGTCCCACATTATTAAAAACGTATGTAAGAAAACCTTGATGGCTGAGAAGATTGAAACTATTGGATGGTCTATTACCTGTCAAAATTTTTCTATAGTCTTTTGATATAGAGATGACCTAAATATTTTCACATAGCTCCTAGCTCAGGATAGAAGCCTGCAATAGACTACACTTTTCCTTGATTTGTTTGCCATTATGACTGAAATCTGTGCAAGAGAAAGGCATTGAACACATCTTGTGCCCAAGACTCTCTATCTGATGAATAAGGAGTCCCTTCTAGACTTTTGGTTCCATTCATGTTGGGTGGTCTTCTCAGAATGAGTGATTTTCAGATGAACCACAACCAAAAAATTAAAATATCCTTCAACAGCACATTTCTCCTCAAATTCCTAAATTATTTTTATCCTGTTTGTAATTATCATATTAATTTACAAAATCCTTTCCAGGAATTGATAGAATAGACTATGAAAACACGAATACATATACAGATGATACAGATACAGACACAAAGTGATGCAATTTTAGGAAATATTAAAAGCCATAGAAAAATGCAGATGGGAAATACGTGCTGAGAATGGAGCAGGACAAAGTCTTTGCATGGAAGTCTGGGCCGTAAACCGTATCTCAAATTTTGGATGGCATACAGACACAGAGGGTAAGATCCTGGCTAGACCTCAGCCAGTAGCATGACACCCATTCGCATAAGTGCGGTCATGATTTGATCCACAATGCATGAAAGAGACTGCCAGCTCTTCTGTGCTCCTGGCAAGAAGAGAGGGGCTGCATCACTTTATACCTACCCTAAGTGATGCTCAGCTCTCACATACAAGATCATTCCAACCTTTGAGACTCTTCTCAGGACAACTGCATTTGGTTTTGTGCATGTGGAAATCCCTGCTGTTACACAGTTTCCAAAGCCTGTATGTGTCTGTCGCCAGCTAACCACAGAAGAAGTGGATTCCAGCATTTCCTGTGACATTTTGGAGGAAAGTCAGGCCAGCTCTGCATGGTTTTCAAAATCCCAGTCTTCACATAAAAGTTGTTTTGGGGGAAGGAGAGGAACACTTGGGTGCCGCAAGCACAACCAGTTTCTCCAGAAGTTGTTCTGCTCCCTGCAGTTGGCCAAGACAGACAACTTCTAAATTGCTATCTTCACCACAGGCACACATAAACTTTACTGGTTCAGGGGAAATAGCAAACCATGTCTGTGTTTCAGAGATTAATCCAAACTTTTTCTTCTGTCTCTAAACAGAACATGATTTTGTTTCATAGCCCCTTTTTTACACTTTTATGTTTTCCTCCTGGAACTTATGCTTCCCTGTGAATTGAGCAGTCAGCTCCCACATTAGGCCAAGTGTGCTTTATGACTCACAGTCTGTCTTCAGTGTTGACAAAACTTACCCTATTTCATCTTCCTCTTTGAGATGATAAAATTTGATTCAGAGACCAGAGGTTTTTCTGAGATCATAAGAGATCAGTAACATTCAGGAAAATCTCAGGGAAAGGAGGCCATCTAGCCTTGGGGACAAAGGAATGAGATCTTGCCCTGGGCAGCCCTGAGGTGCCCCAGTGATGTTTGCAGAATATGGGGCAGTAAGGGTGGGATCTGGACCCCCTGGCAACACACAGAGAAAGGGCTTGGGGATATATTCCATTGAGTAACACAGGGACAAAGGATTTAGTGGTGTTGTGCACAGGTGAGATTGTTTCAAATGCAGTGGTTAATCTCCATACTTTGGGTGGGTGACCTTGCAGAAACATATTTTAACAACCCCTACCAGATATTTTTTTCACAGATCTATAGGTTTTTCTCCTGTTTAAACCGTGTTTTCAAATTCAAAATGTCTAAAAATCATACTGCAAACCTGTACACCTGCAATTCAAATACAACCCAAGGTGGGATCCCTTGTTCAGCTCCATCAAGGCCTGCCACTGTAATGTCTTTCAGCTGATGCTAAACATTTCCTACTTACCAGATTCTGCAATATCCATGTAACATTCTGCTTGCAAGTGGGCACCCACTTATTCATTTAGCATTTGGAGCCATGCTATGGCTCAATTTTGTGCTGTTTGATAAGGCTTAAGAGGGTCATAGGAAAATTGCACCTGTATGCCACCACTTCTGCATATGGTTACAGCAACGAAACTGAGAAAAGTAGCTTTGAGAAATATGTCGTGTGCTTTGGTAGAACATTAAACCATGATTAATCAAGTAGAACATTTCCTTTTAGCTGGTACTGTGTGAAAAAAACATGTTCTTTAAGAGGGCTGATCCAGGACTGCCCTGTCAGCTACTATTTAGATGTCCTGAGGGCTGCTTTGCAGTTAGTCACAACTTCAGATTCAAGGTTTCTTATTGTAATTGTATTATTTCTTATTGCAATAATTTATTTTTGCCTTCCACAGGTGAGGACCGAAGGCTGCCTACTCTTGCACTTTGAAAGAAGAGAAGGAGTAAATGTAGGCTGTGTAGCTGGAAATACAGTCTGAAAGACAGACACTGCTGCCATTTCTGCCATATATAGCGGGAAGGATAGAGGTACCAACTACTGGTTTGAGAGGTTTATTCTGTGTTTGTCTGTTGTGTAAGAGAAATAGAAATCTCCACAGCTGGTATCCCACTGGAGTCCCACTGGTGTTCTCCACCACTCCAAGGGCTGGCACCAGGATGGAGCCACAGCTCAACACACATTCAGAGCTGGGAACAGCTGCCCTTTACAGTTCTGCCCTAACCACAGCTGTTACCCATCCCCAGCTGGGCAGTGGTTTGTGAGGAAAGAAGCACAAGGAGAGCAGCTGGTGAGCAGTGTGAAAGTCAAAGGCCCAGGCAGGGGTCGAGGGGCACGCAAGGGAAAACAAAGCACCACACCCTGAACAGCAACCATTTCTACCAGAAGAGAACTAGAGACAAGAGAAGGTACACATGACTGCTGGGATCACCATCAGTGGTGAGTCCAATTCTATCCATCATTTTCTTCAGGTTTCTCACTTGGAAACACAGAAGTAGCCAAGAAATGCCTGAGGACACAAGAAAAAGGGCATGGATGCTTTGAGAAGAAAAAAAAAACCTGATAGAGCAGATTTCTTTAAGAACAACAAAGTAACACACCAAGATCCTCGCTTTGATCAAAAAATGAACAGGTGCATTAAATAGTTAGTTATTATAAACAAAAAGAGATTGGATTTACTCTGCGTAGGTTTAATATTTAGCATAGCCCACTTGGCCTGTAACTCACTTTAAAGCCTTTGATGGACAGGATCAAGGAATAAATGCACAAAATCATACAGTGTGTTGAAGGATTTACCACTATTTTCAGTGTGCCCTTCTCAAAGGAAAGTTGTCTTGTTCAAAATATATGGGGGGGGCAGGGGGTGGGGAGTTACTCATTGAGCCATAGGAACAGGTACTGGTTTGGGGTAACACACATTTGGTAACAGTACAATTCCATCCATTTCTATAAACTAAACCTGGCTGGAGCAGTGTACTAATATGAGGTGATAGTGTATATATTGATTTAATAAGTGTAGATGTTACAAACATTTTCACAGGTGTATGTTGTTAGATACGTGTCCAAGGAAGATGAAAATGGGCAAGATCAGATTGAGCAGGATATTTGACCAAACTAAATTACCTAGAGCCAGGCCAGTTACATTTGGAATTATTATTGACATAAATTCAGTACATTATCCTGAGGAGAAAACATCTTTCACTGTTCAACCACATTGAGTCTGTAAATCAGACTGCAGTTTTGTTCCCTGTCATGTAAAAAAATAATTGCCTTACCATGAACTGTTACTTAGGAATTTCTTCCAGACAGATTAAGTTCCATTACTGTCTGTGTCATTTATAATTTTTTATTAACAGTTAAAATAAGCATATTGATATTAATCAGTTACCCACAACTCTGATGAATCAATAATCTGCTTTGTAGTTTTTTTACAAGTGTCTTATCCTTCTATATTGGTCTGATTTGTAAATACTGAGGTGACTGACCTCCATTCAAAATGTGCACTGTTAAATTCACGATCATACATCATGTACTTCTGTTTCCCATTTTTTGTCAGCAAAAGGGCTGTGGATAAACTGGAACCAACTATTAAAATTTCCATCAATCAGTTATGAATATTTTCAAAATTGTCAAATGTTCTACTGAATGTGGTTGTTACAAACTGAAACTGATGTAGGAGAATAATTAAATGAGCATATTCAAACATCATTTTTCTTTCATTCCCTGATTCCAGAATTAAATATGTTTTTTGTAAAAGATGCCAGGTTTTTTACTTGCTTTCAAAGACAACACTTTTTTTTAACAAAGAACTGAGTTGAAACCATTTCATATACTAAACCACAAAGAAATGACCTTTCATTTTGCTCACAGCCCTATAAATTCCTATTTTTTTTTATAAAGAGCAATGATAAAGCTATTGAAATTAGTCAGAATGAACACAAATAAATCAGACTTCATTTCACACACCAAATGTTTGTGGTAGGAAAATTTAGGGAGAAGAAAAACAAAACCAGAAAGCAGATAAAATTTCCTGTTTGGTGTAGAGAAGCAATTGGTCTTTAGCTGCATATTTCTGAGACAAATATTTAGTAAAATAAAGTCTCTTTGAAAAAATTTGGGAGCTTATTGCTGAAATCAGCTATGAATTTTTGTCTTGCTTCTTGACAGTGCCCAAACTGTGTTCTTTTCTGCAAGACAGGAATTTTTCTGCCTTGAACTGCCAGAACTTTTCATCCAAAATCATAGATAAATTCCTCAAATTAATTCTTTAAAAACACATATTTGGCTATCAGGCAAAGTAATCTCACTAAGCAATAACACTTTGTTAACAGAAGGGTATAAATGATTGCAGACCAAGCTCAGTGAATGCATATTTTACATGTACAACTTAAATATACATTGTATGAGCATATATAGGAAGGAAATGTTTTATTTTTTTCAAAGATTTTAATTTACTATCTATGTATTTTAAACTAGGCATGCTATCTCTTTTAGTGTATTACTATATTCTGTGTGCCTGATACAAAATGGGACACTGGAATCTACAATTTAAATTAGGCAAGAAAGTAGTGCCATGGTCTATGTAGGTAAACAACCCTTTCTTGCCCAGGGAGGTCTGCAGAGGCATGAGAAGTTCTTGGGGATGGTGCTGTGCAAGGCCAGGAGCTGGACTCAATGATCCTTGTGGGTGCCTTCCAAATCAGCTCATTCTGTGATTTTGTACAATGCTGTGAATAGACACATCTCCTATTCCAAGGCTGCTGTACTTTCATGAGAAAAGCATTTTCTTTTCAGCATTTCTGAATTTCTGATGTCTTAGCTAATGCCTTGACCATTGGAGTACCATCGCAAAAGTGGTAACAACATCGTCTCCCCTCTTTATCTAAGTGCAGTTTCCTTCTCAGTGCAGTGATAAGTCAACAGGAACAACGGCTCCAGTGACTTGTTGGAGGTTTTTGAGATTAATCACAAAAAACATCACTGAAGGTTTTTGAGATTAATCTGGACAAAGTGCTACATAATGTTATCTAGGCTTTCTTTCCTACAAAAAGTGGGACCAGATGATCTTCTGAGATCCCTCACAAGCTGGGCTGTTCTATGACTCTATGAACCCTCTCATTTCCACTGAGGTGCCTAACTCGGGATTACAAATTGTTACTTAGGCACACCCAGGAACACATCCCTATTAATTAGCTTAAGCTGTTTGCTGCCTATAATGAATCTCAGGGGAGTGCAGTGGAATATTCAGGGTGTGCAGTGCAGCTCTGTCTGAGCTGCAGTCCTACCTCAAGAAGATCTTTAATCTCCAATGTGTCCCTGCTGGTGAGGAACAACCTGCTGTGCCCATGTGCAGTGATAAGTAAGATCATAAGACCTACACTTTATTTTTAATTAATTAAGCCTCATATCATTACTCACTATTCTTTGACTCATTTTTTGCTGTCACCTATGTCCTCAGAACCCTATTTGCAGGGCCTTCTCCTTCATCATTCAGGTACCTACATCTCACTGCCTTCAGATGTATTGTCTAAATTAGGCTAGACAACTCTGTGGAAAGACCTACACCTACAGGCTATAGAAATAACCCAATATTTAATCAGAAATTACATCACATGTTTTTAAAATATCAGATTTGCAGGAGAGGGGAGTGATGGACAGGGTTGGGGGGAATTGCTGCTGTTTAATGTTATTCTTACCATCCTCTCAGCTTTTACTGGAAGGTTCCTAAAACATCTTATTGAGGCAAGCATGCTAACCAGTCTATAGCTGTACAGAAGACAGAAGGTGATCTTTTGTCATGTCATGTTGGCACAAAACCCTTAGCTATGACAGTGCAGATAAAGCCACCTTAAAGGCAGGTATTTTGCTTGACCATTTAACTAAGCTGAGGCCTGTCTTTCATAAGGCTTTTTCATCTGCTCAAAAGATCAGTCATGTTGCAAATGAAGAAGTGTTTATAACTCAAATGCCCAAGGCTGGACCTAATTTAAATTAATTTTGATCTGAAATTAAAACCATTCAGAGTTTTGATTTCAGTTGATAAAACTGGGCTTTGACTTTTATTTGCCATCTTAGATACTGAGGTGGAAATGTGGATTCAGGATGACTCTTACAACTGCTCTTAAATATCGCTTTAGAAAGCCAGTTTCCCAAAAGGAAAGTCCCAGCATATTAAGGAGGAATTGCTCGAGACTTCCAGAATAAAACCATGGAAACATTAAACATGTGCAAATTCATTCCATATCCTGAACTCCTGGAGTCTCAGAGCAGACTAAAATTAGCATAACATTTCTACGGTAAGACCTCTGTTAAATGCTTCCCCGACATTTCTCCACTGGAAAACTTCTCCAGTAAGCAGAAGCAAATGGAGAAAAGCAAACAGGATCTGAGCATCCAAGTCCTTTAGGCATCTTTGGATATCCTAACTGTGATGAAAATATTTTTCAGAACAAACAGGTTCTAGAAAATAAATGCAATGTATATTTGTATGTGTAAAATGTAATGAAGCAGACCAATGCTAATTGCATTACTTCCCTTTTCCTGACTGGATTTTATTCTTGTTAAAGGAAACACAGATTAGGTGTACCATGTGCCATTAGCCTTCAACTAAATAAAATGCACCAAGGTGAAATATAATAGTTTGTTTGCATGAATGATAGTTATGAGATAATTTTAGAAAAAGAGACACCAAGAAATATTTTATAAATATGCAAGTGTCAACTTCCAAAATTGCCCTTAGAAAAAAATTTAAAGAAAGGCTCCTGTAGTACAGGCAGCAGTTGCAGAACTTAAACTTTTTGTGCATGACTGTATCCCATATCATCAGGTTATATAAAATGTGTTGCAATATCCAGGAATGGTAACTCAGATCTTCCAATCTTTCTGCTCTTTACTTTGTTTGACTACCCGTAAAACGTGAAGATTTTTAACTTTAAGGCAGTAAGTGAAACCAGACAATTATTTATTAACAACATCCAGCTGGGAAGCACTTTGATTGCAGAAAGCAAACCTTTTTCAATATACGTGTGGCCAGATTCTTTTCACATTAATTGAGATTGACTGCTCTTCTCTAGGACTCCCCCAGATCATGCAGTAAAACACACTTTTCATTTAAGAGCTCAACGTGTCAACATGTCTTGAAGCACACTTCCACAAATTCACAACACACTGGGCAGCTCTCATCTAAGTCACACAACTCCCACTCAACCCTAAAATTACAACCTTTGTTGTTGGGGTGTGCGAAGAGTGAAACTGGAGCAGGAATCTATTCCTCCATGGATCTGTACTGCTGGGGATACCCAGAAACTCCAAATGTTGTCTGCTGCTAGGTTTTGTGAGGTGTCAGACAATTGTTCATCCTCCAAAGGAGTAAATGTACTGTGGGAATACTTACTAAACTGTGAAAGATCATGAAATACATGCAAACCAATCCTGGGTTATATATCAGGATGAATTCTACCACCAGCATGCTGACATCATTCTGCTCAGAATGAGAACTGGTTTGTCCTCAATGGAAAGCTATTTTTTTTTTTTTAATTGGAGTATATTGCTACGTTGACACTAGTGAATCAAATGTTCCTTGGACCTTTTTTTGGCATCTCAGCCAACCAGCACAGCAGACCTCTCATCCATATGAAGAAATCCTCCTATGCCAAAAGCAGAGCTAGTTTCAATGAACAGAAATACTCCTTAGTGCTGTGCAACTTACTAGCACAAAGGTATTTTAGGGGAGGTGGGTTGAACCCCTCCATTGAATGTACATTGTAAGAAACTTCAGTGACACCCATGATATCAGTCAGGATAGAACTTAGAGCTTATTCATTTTCAGCTATGAACATAGTTGTCTTCCTATGAGAGGGTTGAAGTACTTGATTGCAACTGCTTTGCAGACCTGCAGACTGGAAATTGACTACTCAGGGCAATTGCAAACATGAAAAACAGTTTCATTCAGCTTTACACAGAGCTACCAAGTTCAGACAGAGAGAGAAATATGCTTTTGGATTCACTAACTGCTCTCTGACTCCACTGTTGATGACTTCCTTGCACTTGGAGCTCAAAACACATTTACAAGGTGCTGAGCTTAGAGAAATGTCTTTGCTGCATCTGTACACCACCAAGGCATCCCATTGCACAGATGGTCTCCAGTCACTGCATTTTTCAGCAAAAGTGTGCATATATCAGTTCACAGTCCCATTTTCTCAGCCTTCTTGCCCTACAGACCTTTGTGCCCTTGCCAAAACATTGGACATCCCTAGGAGAACTTAGTTCCTATTCAACTAAACAAAAACACATAGAAATCAGCTACAAATGTTCAGGATAGAAAAAAAAAACCAAAACACACTTTTCTAATTTATTTTCTATATTAAAAAAAAATTCACTGAACATTTGTAGTTCATTTGTAATATTATGACTTCCTTTACTGCATAGTTTTAATTTGTTTGTCTTATACTTTACCATTGTTGGCTGTTGTTGTCTCTCGCTTTTATCCAGATTCAGAGCAGACCTTGAAGTCTGCCTCACTGTTTTAGGAAAGAATTTATTATGATAGCTGCTATGGATATTCTCTTCTAGATGTTGTCCTGTTTTAAGAAGAGATCAAGATTCGGCAAAATAAATGAGATAATGCCTGCCTTTGTTTAAAGAGATCTAACTGTCAAAGCACATTTCTATTACAAGTACACACATTTACACATTTTTGTGCCCAACCTTGGTGTAATTGTGTGGAGGAGTGCAGCCTTTTGGTCAGATAATGAATGTAACACATGATAGAGCACTATAGTACAATGTTTTTTCTGGCATGAGCTCAGGATGACTGCAGTCATTAAGGGTGAAGCCATATTATTAAAGGACACACTCCCAGATTAAGCAGAAGAAATCAAAATAAGCAGTCTAGTTCATAAGTGTAGTGATACTGAAGTTAATTTAAAGGTTAGCAATTATATATATATATATATATAAAAAACAAATATTCTTTGCATATTTAAAGAATACCTAGGATGCACATGTGATGCATATATATATATATATATATATATATATATATGTGTGTGTGTGTGTGTGTGTGTGTATGAAATGTGCCTGAAATGGCCTGAATTCACAGTGGGGTGGCAAATGAATGAGAAGGCAGAAAATACTCAAAGACTGTGTTGGCTCTGTCTTAAGAATCTTTCTGCATCCAGTTTTCCAGCAGGAGAACATTTGTCCTACACCTGGCCACACTTGACGACATCTGAGACTGTAGGAAGGACCCACAGACCCTTCTCAGACTGGGAAGGAGCCTGGCCAAGGTAAGTGCCAGATGTTGAATAACAACATCTGGGGATGTTTCTCAGAAGTGCTAGGGAGGTGCAGGTTTGGGTGTGCAGTAGCCTCTATAAAAAATCAGCTTCCAGCGTACAGGTTTGTCCAGCATTGGTGCCTGAAACAAATGGGGCTCAATTGCAGACCTGAACCCACACTCTAAGACAAAATAGGTCAATTTTTAGGGAGCAGCAGATATAGAGTAATTGACATTACTCTCAAGAATCTGTTGTCAGATGAGAAAAGCCAATGGGGGCTTTTCCCATAGCAAACTGTGTTCCATATTTCTTATCTCATGTAGGATCTTCTACTAACCTCAAAAGTAAGTATTTGTCAAGTACAGGCAGCCACAAAAGAGTCATTTAGTTAAATTATACTGATAATTTATTAACAGATTGAAAACATCAATGTTTGCATTATTCTTAGACAAGGAGTATATTGATTTTTTATCTTTCTGTCTTGATCCCAATGGTCATCAGTTTCCTCTCAGAGGAGGTTACTTTCCATTACTACATTATATGCATAAACTTAAATGCATAAGCTTTTAATTCATGTTTATATGCGTGTAACTGTAGATACCCCTATGGTACATACTCCCTATGCAGTAGTTGATATTTCTGCAGAAGTGCAGAAATATGTGAAAATCCCTATTGATTTCATCAAGGCTCCTCAGAAAGTACAGTAGTCATCCCACAGAAATCTGATTAGTAGCTCTGCCTTTCATCCTGCAGAGACCTTCACTACCTTTACAAATGAAAAATATTTGCTGCAATCCAGCACAAGTTATGTCCCTGTGGGAGGAGGAAGGAACAGTTCAGCCATTCCTCAGTGAAACAAAACCAAAAATTTATTTTAAAGGTGAGCAAACAACCTTTTCTCAAAGATCCATTTCCTATGCAATTACTTCTACTGGGAAGTCATTTCTCCCTCTCTCCTAGGATTAGAGAATGTCTAAAGCAGAGTTTAAAAGCAATTCCTATTTTGAGAAGACTAACAGTAAGGAGTACAACTTCAACTTTATTTTCCTGTGATGACAGTAGAGATATTTTTCTTCTGTCTTTCCAAGATGTTCCATGATAGGTTAAAAAAATTGAAATCTTACCTCCAATTCCAATTACCAATAAATAAATATTGGTCCACTGTCACAAAACAACTACTAAGCAAGTTAATGTTCTGAAATTTGATTTCCAGCACCCAGGATCCTGAATACACTTATGGAAGCCTGAAAAGAAACACAAAGCCCACCATCAGACAGTTTTGTTGGCATAGATTATTTTCTTTCATACACTTCATTATATACATCTTCTTTTAGCCATAAGTACTAAGCAGGTTTTTATATCAGTTTTTGGTTAATGACTATTCCATTTGTTTTAGAAGGAGCTTTGGAGTTTCATGAAAGCCACCAAAGCAGGTCAACAGACCAACTGAAGAAATAGAAAGATCCAATGGGGAGGAAAAAAGAAAATGTTTTTGCAACTTTGCAAAACTTAAATATAAAGCATAGAAAACTCAGAATGGTGGGTGTTAGAGGTGTGGAAACACAACACAGTGATTTTGTCTTCTTACAGTCACTTTCCAAAGTCTTTTATTGACTAATTGGGCATTTTTAGAGAGGTCCTGAGCTCTCTTTCCTCCTAGAGCTATGAGAACATGACTGAAGTAAACTTCTAGAGCACTTTGCACTGGTCCTGAGTGACTCAGATCTACCCATGCTAATGGCTGACCCATAAAACCTGTCAGTTATTTAATGAACCACAGCTCTTCTCTATTTTACTTCTAAATTTGGGAAATTGAAACAAAATCTCTTTAATGTTACCACAAACTTGTTGTTTATTTGTATTTTCTCACAACTGATGATCAAGAAAGCATTTCTGCTTTTAAAATATCAGTGAAACCTCTCACTATTTTTGACATCCCTGTTAACCATGGCAACAGATCACCAAAGACATGCACCAGATTCTCTCTTTTCAATCTGGGGATAACATATAGCAGCATATTATAGCCTTTCACTCATTCCTGAATTTAAGTCATTCTACCATCATATGCCAATAAAAAACCTAAAGGTTGTGTTTACTGAAGATTTTGCCCAAAACCAAGAGTTTCTAGGAAAACATTGTGCTCAATCTCCCACATCTGATGCAGAAATCTGATGAGACACTGTAAACACTTCATATGATTCTGTTCTCGAGGTTGCCAGTACCTTGTGACTGCAGTATCTAAAGACAATGAAAGTAGAAACTTAGAAGATTTGGTTCTAGAAATCACTGATAAAAAAACAAAAAGCAGAATTACAGAATCAAAGGGCATCAGAAGTGAGGTCTGGAGATCATCTGGTTTAACATCACACACGAAGTAGGGCCAGCTTCAAAGCTACAGAAGGTTGCTCAATGCCATCTCAGGTCAAGTTTTTAACATCTGTAAAGGTGGAGGAGACTCCACAGCTTCTGTGAGGAACCTCTCACCATGTTCCAACAATCTCTTCATACCCCCAGGAACTTAGTTTTAATTTCAGTGGAGATTTTTTGATATTTCTGAAAGTATGAAGGAAATTTCTAACAGAAGAACCTATGGAAAGCTCTTGCTCAGAAAGATACTGGGAATGAATGAATGAATGAATGAATGAATGGTCAAACTTTGCGTATTTGCAACTGGATGGGGATTAAATTCTTGAATTCCACTTGCCAGACAGTCTAAACATTAGTCTGAACATGCCACTTAATCCTCATTTTCCTCATACCATGAGGTATGAAAAAAAAAACTAAAAAGAATTTAAAAATTAATTCATATTAGACCTCCAAAATTTCATTACACAGGAAGCAAAAATCATTCTTCTGTACTAGGTGAGCCTGGAACCTGCTCCAACAATGACATGCTTTGATATGGCAACTCCATGAGTTTAAGTTCCTTCAGACATTTACATCTCCCTGTCACCATTACAGCTCAGAGGAGTTAGTCCAGTGATAGGAGTAGAAAGGCAGAAATAAACTGCTTTAAAAACTTCAAAAGAGCAGGCATTGTGAGTATAGATAGCAAAGATTTACACATCCAAAAAATCTGTAATTCAAGTATGACAAGTATAGTGGCTAATTTGTAATTTCAGTTTGTAAGGACACAAAGAATGTGGAACAAAACAGAAAAAAAAAATAGACATCTGTTACTACTGGTGCAATGTAGCTAGAAAGTGAAGCCAAACATACATTCAAAACAAAAAACAATAAACTGCAAATTAGCAGTTGGGTGTCTATCTCTTGAAAGCAGTTTGACTAAATCAGAAATTAATTCAGAAAGTTTTGAGGGCAGAATTAGGGCAAAAATATGATTAGACTCTCACAATGGTCATTTGTGCTCATTTCCAAATGTGGAAAACACAGAATCACAATCAGAATAAAACAGTCTTGTTAAACTGGGAAATAGTCTCTCTGGGCATATACAAGAATCCCTTTCATTTGACTATTTAAAACAGAACTGAATTATCTAGATGTACTAAAGATATATCCTGTCTTTGTCATGTTTTGGTGGGTGGAGTGAGTCCTTTCCAGTTCTAATGTTAAGGTACAAAGCTATTAGGGGAGGTACAAAGCTTCCAGTAATGGGGACAGGGAGGAAGGAGGAAGGCTGGATGTTCCTTATCTCTAAATGCTGTGTCGCAGATAAAGCTTGAACATAATATGATGCTTCTGAGCTCCACAGGCAAAATATTTCTATTGCTTACACAGAGTTGTCAAAAAACAGCACTGACAGAATAAAGCAACTGGAGACAGGAGGAAAACAAAACTGAAATTTTGTTTCCATTCCAGAGTTTTTAGTGTTGCAACCATGATCTATGGCTCCTAACAATATTCCGGGCAGTAGCTGTTAAATAATGCTGCATAAACCCATTTATACCCTTGGCAGATCAGTATTCCCAAAAGGCTCCTGTTCTGTGTTTCTTCTTTCCAGGCAGGACAGAGTTTTAAGAATGTTATTTCCGGGGCATTTAAAATCATAAATCTAACAGTGAAATAAATATTTGTTTTGCAACCAAACCTTGATCTCTGCAGCAGAGAGATACCTTCCAGTTCTAATGTTTTTCTTCCAATCAGAAACTGACTGTAGGCAACTGATGCAGATCCAAGATTCAGTGATGGAGTATAAGCCTCTGTGACCTGCAGATTATTTTCCTTTCCACTTCTTTAAACCCCAGATCATTTAATACTCATTGCTGCTTCCCAGCAGAGTGGTGTGTGGCCAGCTGTCCACCAAATGAGACAAGAAAATCATCACTTTCTGTGTTGACTGGGGTCACACAGTGGTTTCTCAGAAGCAGCATGATGTCCATCAACTGACCTCCCACTTGGATGGAACATAACTATTTATTCAGATCACTTTATAAGTGCTACTCACTTAGGAACAATGTTTGAGCATTGGCACCTGCAGTCAGTCAGATATAATATCTCACTCCACTCCCCTCAAAGGCCCCCACTTTCCGCAGGAACTCTGCCCAAGGACAGATGGATGCTGCATAGCCCAGAGGCCATGACAACAGCTGTGCTGCCAGAACACAGATTATTACACTGGTGACTCTCAACAGGACACCTGAAGCACTATTAATCCGCAACACCTATTCTCTTCTTTTCCTGAATTTTTACAATTACATCTCATGAATACTAACATCTGCTTGGTAATTAAAAAAAACCAAATAAACAAACAAAAAAAAACAAAAACAAAAACAAAACAATACTAAATTGTCTAAATAACCACAGAAAGGAGTTATGTCCTAGAAGTGCTACTTGTCTCTATTCAGTGAAATTGAATTATTGAATTGTGAATGTTGTGATATATAAAATTTGCTGAACTTTCTAACATACCAGTTCTATTTAATGCCACAGAAATACAAATAAAGTTCACAATAGTATTCTGATCAGTGGGCTAGGACAGGAAAGGACAGGAACCTTTCTAAGATGACCCCAAACAGATTTCTTTCTGCAGCAGGAAAAGCAAAAAGAAGCAGGAAGGAAACATAGTGTCCAGATACAGGCAATATTAGTTTGGTTTTATTTTCAAAGAAATTTTTATTTTGCCTTTCCCCTGAAATATAAACTTTAAAGTATTTCAAGAATTTCTTGATTATATTTAAATATGAGTGGATGAGCCAGATCCCTGAGGTAAAATGCTGAGTATTTAAATCTGGTTTATATCCCCTGTTCTGAATCATTACTTTGTCATGGCTCTTGCAAGATACAGTAAAAGGAAAAAATAACTGACAATGGTAAGTACCACATTCAGAAACTTTCAAAGGCTAAGCATCAGAGTCTTCAAACCATAAAAAAGCATATTTTTAAGCACAATCAGTTTTCTTGGACTATAAAAAGATAGAAGGTTGTTGCATAGAAATTAAATATAATTTACAAGCAAAATAAGACAAATGTAATTTAATGAACATCATTGTCTTCGAACATGAGGGTTTTTTTCACTATGAAGAGGAGAAAAGAAATGAGTTTATACATAGCAGTGGTCTTGTACCTGTTATTTTAAGGCAAAAAGCATTATGAAGTTTGCAGGGAAAGCAAATATAGGAAAGCTTTCAGGCACCTGAGATCTGAAGAAGAGCACATGCACACCAAATATTTTATGTATCTTCCAACTTCATCTCTTGTGGTGGGTATTACCATCGCCTTCAAACATTGGGATTTAGACATTAACTTTACTTTTAAGTGTTATAAAATAGAAAGTATACTTTTGTCAACACAGAAAGTTAATCTATACTGGGGTAAGACATGTAAAGTGTGTGTAATAGCTGCCACATTCAAAATTAGACACATATTTCCTATAACAGCACCTACACAGGAAACTAATTGAAAACAATTATCAAAAGTAGTTATTTAAGAATAAATTTCCATGTGTATAAATTCTGCAGGATAATCTTAATGCTGACAGAAATTTTCCTAGCACTTTAATGCAATAAAATACAACCAGAAATTGATCATACACTGCACAAAACTTCAATTTTGAACAAACAAATTAAACTTTTTTTTTTTTTTTAAATGTCCTCAGTTCGAGCCTTTTCTCTTTGGTGAAACTCACCATCTTCCTACTTGGAACACTCTCCAACTGCAACTTGGCAGGTCAGTTTAATCCGTTAATATTTACATTTTCTTAGTTCAAATATTTTGACATTTCAGTGATGAAGATGTGATACCTGCTATTTTAGAACTGAGTTATTATTTTCTTGACACAGGTTCCCTGGATATACCGAGTTTGATGTTGTTTGTGGCAACTCTGTTACGCTGAAAGAATACCTATATACGAATACCTATATATTTATCTCTGATTTTTATACCCAAGACCACATTTTACTAGGAATTGGAACACCAGTTGTTTGCAACATTGTCCCTGTTTCATTAAAGACAAAGATATTTTGCAGTAAAATGCAGTCTGCGCCATTTCTGATGAAAAAGTTTTCCTGAATTCTTGATAGTACCTGGGATTTGCCTATTAATGGTTCTATCAAGCTGGCCATTAGAAGGCAGCTACTGCTGCAAAGTCCTGTCAAACAAGGTAATTTATCCTTGGACTACTGTTGCCAAGCTTTTGGACTTATTTGTTTCTAGAAGATAAGATGTGCAGAGCTGCATTTATTCATTCTTTTCTAAGAGCACATTGTAAAAAAAAAAGGGAGAAGCAGGTCATGCATAAATAGGCAATCAGGCAAGGAAAGACTCTGGAAAGCTCCACTAGCTCTGGAAAGAAGTAAATTAAAATCAATAAATACTAATATGATGACAGACAGAAACACAGCACCATGTATGAAATCCGCTTTCAACCTCAACCACATGTTAAAATGAATACCAGTTTCATTTTACCCCACATCTGCATCACAGAACCTTTCAAAAAGTATTTAGCAAAATAGCGTTTGTTTACCCTCCCTTTCTCTTCTCCACCTCTTCCCTCTTTTTTGCCCACATTTACTGCATTCTCTGAGAAGATGTTAAATAATGTCTTCTGTTCTACAACTGAGATGGCAAGCCCAACGTCAGAATACGTCTAGAAGAAGGAAATCAATTTTGCAGACCTAGAATGGCATAACTAATTTTCTGACACTATAATTAGTGTCAGAAAACAGACTGTTAATAAAATGAGAGGAACCATCGTTTCTAGTTTTGTTCCTTAAATCAAAATGAACCATATGGCAGAGCTCTTCTGAAAATCCAGGAGGTTTCTCACTCACTCACCTGACCTGGATGTTTTCCATGGAGATGAACAATTGTTGCAGCAACTGCCAGGATGTTGTGTGTGACACTTCTCTCAAGAAATATTGCAGTGCATGGGGTCATACTGCATGGAATCTCTTGGTAAAATATGTGTTTTTACTATCAGAAGTATTTATTGTTGTAAAACAATAGTGGAAGTTGTTATATCGTTAACATGGAGTATGCCAAGTCTCCAGCTTGAACATTTCTATAATAAACACTAAGGAACAGAAATGAATTGTTGTGTGTCTGTACAATTTCCAGTCCTTCCTTATTACCTCAAGGAATCTGTGGCTTTGTAAGCAGGCACACCCACCCTTCTAGCATCATGTCCTGGTGTGGACTCAGGCTCCATTCCAGCTACTGATTTGGACATTGGAGCCTGAAAAAACTCAATATGTCAGCCATAAAACATAACAGGAATACATGCTTTTTAAAGAAAAAAATTACCTTCAGCTGGGACTTTAGCTTTTTCATTTTTATCCCTTTTTCATAACTGCTGCCTTATTATTGTTAAACCCATGCATTACCCTGCATTCAGTTTTGTGTGAGCTTGACCTAGTTCAAAAACTAAATGAGAATGAACAGCATTGTGCAATTCTCGATGGAAATTTGCTGAGATAACCAAGAGTATTCAAACAATATTTTTACTATTTGCTTATCAGTATTGTGAGTTATATACCTCAAACTTCAAGTGTTGAGATGGAGACCATTAAAAGCAGTGGAATTATGATTTCTAGGTCAAAAGCTCAACCCAAGAAGTTAATAATGAAGTAAAGGAACTAGAAACTGAATGGTACCTGTGATAAGCACAAATGCTAGTCTAAACAAATGTCCAAATTCCAGCCTGTATGGTATTCTTCTGTACCTCCATCCAAAAATGGGTTTAATTTTACTCTGAATTGAAATGAGGATCAAGTTCAATAGGACTTGACCAAAAATATTAACCAAAAATAGATGCTTTTGACATCACAACTTATTAGAGTACTATCTTTTTTATCCTGGTATAACTTTTAATGTCTTTGGGGGAACAAAATTTAGCAATTTCTCACTATATGCATTATTAAAGTTAACTCAGGACTCCTTGACATCAAAAGATTTTGCTTTTGAATTGAACATGCACCTTGGACCACTTACAGAAAGGGAAATCTCTGATTTAAATCTAAGCAAAATACTAAAGCTCTTAAGCTAATATTACCTTATTAAAAAAAAAAAAAAATGGAGCACTTATTTTTTGAGAGTCCCCATGCCCCAGAGGATCTAATGAACCCAATCACTGCTTCATCTGTCTCTTGAGCTGTGCTCTTCTGCACAGCTTGTTCCCCCACAGCAAAACTCACCTAACAGAAAACGCCACAAAAACATGGGATAGATATAACTTTGTAATAAATCTGATAGCTAATCAATAAAAGGGACAGGAAAAGCTTAGAGATTGTGTCCTGTGAAAAAACAGAAAACAGCAGCACTTTAGAGTCAGGTCTAAAGCAGCAAAGCTGCTACTTTTATTCTTGAAAGGAAGGAGTAGAAGTCAAATGATAGAAGGAAGTTGTAAATCTTCTCAAAGGCATACTGAAGTTTTAAAAAAAATTTAAGGGATCTGGGACTTCAGCATCCACTGTACTTTGTGCATGAATCACATTATATGTCTGATCTTCAGTAGTGCCATATATGAAAAACTACAAAGTACATTTTACTTTATTGACTTTCTGGGACAAGTTGTTAGTAGCAGGTTTCATTTTGAAAGATTTAGGAGCTTGAAATTCTTAAACAAATGAATAAAATTATTTGCTTTTAATGAGAGGCGTGCCAATAACATAATAGGAACAAATAGTTGTTTAGATATGACAAAATCCTCACAACCTTTGACTTAACTTTATTTCCATTAGCTTGTGGTTCAAAATAAATTTAGCATAGGAATCATGAGATTACAGTTGCAGGTTTATATGTTTCAGGAAATTTGAGGAGAGGAATCTGAGACCAACTGTTAAAATTCTTCAATATCATTTTTTTCATTTAAGCATAGGGGTCACAAATACAACTGAAAATATTTCATGTAGAACAAACACATACAGTGTGTTTGTTCAAACACACACACAACAAACACACACATTATTTTTTTCACAGGATTTTTTCTGTACGTGTTAATATTTGTGTATGCGCTTATATTTGCAAAATATTTTCACATATCTAAAAATATATAGAGCTGCACACAATTTTATTACATGGAAATAACCATTAATAGCAGCTGTCTTTGCTGGCCTTACTACAGATATAGTACATGTAGTTCATTTCAACAAATAGGATGGATATTTGTTGCATTAAAGATGTTTTATAAAGTCACAATTCCAGATATGATGGTTCTTGCTATTTTTCCACTGGTCTTTTGAGGCAGCAGCTATGTTTATGCTTTGATTTAAATATTTATGCTTTCTCAAATTCAAGACAAATACCTTTTTTGGTCACTGTTGTTAGTTATGTTTGATGGCGTTGAGGGTGTCTACTGAACAAGCACATGCTGCTCTTAAAACAATGGTTAGTCCTAGAAACCATCTGAGTCATCAACAATTTCTGCAAACATTTCTTCACTTTGAGACGTAATTTAACCATTATCATGCCACAAGAAGAAACAAGAACTTGCTTTCATGTAATATAAAAATATGAAAGCTAATCATGAAGGCTACTGCATTTTTGATTCCATGAAGGTTCAAACCTCAGCAATAGAATTCTGAAAGACAGAAACCAGCCCTAATGCAGAAAAATGTGCCCTTGGGAGTATCTTGCAGGAAGAGATCAAAAACATCTGTTGTGTCAGACCTGTGCTGTGCTGTTGTTAGCAGAAGCAGAGAACCCAGTCAGGCACACCTGAGTGGCCTGGCTCTGAGCAACCATGGACTGATGCAACCAGTTGATCTGTTCCTATGGAAGTCTTTCCACATAGGAATGTAGGTTTTTACCCTTAGAAAGTCAAGCTAGCAGAGCTTGTCATGTAAACAAGTCTGCCTGCAGCCTCCCGGTGCCAGTGCTGCATTAAACATTAGACATAACAACATTCTTTCCCTAGACAGCAAAATTCCCAAACCCTCACCAGCACCAGGCAGAGCTGGCCTCTGGTGCTGGTTCTCTGCACCACTGTCACCAAGCTGGAGCTATGAGAAGCAAGGAGCCAAGCAAGAAGGCAGGTGGCCACCCAGGCAATCAGTGGCCTCAGAAGCTTCCATCCCTTCAGTCATTCCCTGGGTCCCATCTCAGGAAAATGGACTGAACAGAAAGACTCTTACTGGTTTCAGTGGGCTGCAGTGCTGCTTTGAGCTGCACTAACTTGATATTGTGGAGTGAAGCCTGCAAGCCTTTCATCTTTCCAATTGCTTTGCGTCTAGCAACAATAATGTTTTAGACTCTAAACTCCAGGATACAATCGGTATATTCCTCCCTTTCTGGGCACCACTGAGCTCCCTGCCTGTATTTAGCACATAATACATTGTTTTAAAGTACTTAGTAATGATTAGTAGGATAATAATTTCTAAGAATAGGCATACTATCCACACTGTGCTCTGCTAAAAGGATTTCAGTGTTAGAAAAATTGCACCTCTGATCTGTCAGCACTTGCCACAGTTGGAAAAAAAAAAAAAAAAGTACAATAGAAATTTTCAAGTTCCGTTTTTCCTAGAATAATATGTGTATGGAAGGACGTGTTAGCCAAATTCCAGTTTGTCTAGAATACGTGTCACCTTTATGGAGTGGGAGACCGAGCCAATAGTGCTGACTCAGTGCCTTCATCCCTTCCCCTGGACACCCCCTTGCAGAAGACCCTAGTGTCCCTCCCCCTCCTCCCTTCCGCTCTCCCATCCTCTCCAGCAGTGACCACGCCAGCTCAGCTCCCCTTTCACAAATGTGAACAAGCTAATGAGCATTTTGTTGGCTTCAGCAGCACTCAGAGACTCCACTCAAATGCCTGCTTGGTCAGAGGCACACCAGAATTTATTCAGCTGCTTTTGGGAAAGGGAGATGTCTCCAACCCTCCAGCTGACCTTCTTTGCTCATCTTTTGCCCCAGGTTATTGTTTTAAATTCAGGAATGACAAGCTGGACAGTCAGACCCTATTTCTTCATTGCTTTGTGTTTTCTTTGTATTTTGAGCACTGCACAAAATGTTAGAGGGACCTGCTGTGTTGACACACTTTGTGTGTTTTCTGTACTTTTCTTCTCCTACTCTTTGAAATAAGCCTCTTGGCATGCAGAAGGAGAAGCTGAAGTAAAGTCTTGTAGTCTTCGAAAAAATAAGCATCTATTTAATGAACTATTTTTCTTTTTTGCCCCTCTTGCTCAAACCAGAGTTACTGTAATTTCTAAGCAAAGGTTATTTTTCTGGCCAAAAACCTTGTTGTGCAGAGATACACATACGAGCTAACTGGTCTGTATTTAGAAATAATACAGCCATGTTAGGGCATTGCTGCCAGCCCTGTTCTCTGCTAAGTGGTTCAGAGTTTCACAGCTTTAGTATTTGATTGCTTTTATTCAAACTGACAGTCAGTAACAGTTGATAGATCAAATCTCAGTGTTGCTATTGTGAAATTTTATAAGATGGGGTAATGGCCAGATAATGATTTAACAGATAGTAAATTGGTGGTTTAGTTTTACGTGGTTTTTTTTTTTCCCTAGAGTTAGCTGCTTTATTCACACTTGACTGCAAACTTGCCCATGAATCTATACCCTATTTCCATTGTCTGCCACCTCAGGCATTCTAAAATTCACAGAAATCATTTGATATGTACAATCCAGCATGGCAAGATTAGTTGAGACCAATGGAGCAAAATAGTTCAGAACTGCAATACACATTTTTCCAGCTAACAAAACACAGCTATACACACTTGCTCCATGATAACCAGGTTTTTTATAGGTTAATATGATGGGTTTGGATCAACTTGGCCTTTATTTTCAATATCTCTGACCAGGCTTTAACACTTTCTCAAAGTCACTGTCCACTGAGGTCAACAGGAAATATCTTTGTACCTTCTCAGATTTTTGTTTCCCCCTCATTTTTCCTTCTAAACACCTTTTCCTGTTCACCTTGCCAAACACGAAGCATGCCTTCAACAACTTTTCCCTCAAATTGGGAATACAGGTGGCAAAACAGGGTCCAAGCCATCTGTGCTCACAGCCTCAATGTTTTATCCATTAGGTTTTGTCTGAGGAGTAGCTGTGGCACTTCCCTTGGCTGCACCCTGAGCCTGAACAGGGCTTTGAGATCAGAGTGACACAGCCATAATCTAGAGCTGCTCTTAGCTTCACTGACCTTTTATTAAATGGCCAAAAGAACACATACACACACACATCCACCAAACTTTACCACGTTTATATGAAATTTAAAATTTCATACTGCCTGAGGATTAATATTCTTCACGGACATATCTTTTCTAATTTTGCCAGGAATTATTTATGGAAATCCAGTAATCCCTCTTTTGGGCAGCATCTTACTATCTTATCCTATTTTGTCCCCACAGAGCTTAATTACAAAATAGGCCTGTCAAACTTAACTTAGTTAGGCTTTCTTCATGTACCAGATAACTTCTTTCACTGTTACATGATGGGACCCCAGATCACTACAGATTGTTCTGCAGTGTGATTTCATGCTTATCTTTAAAATGTAAAACCATCCAGGCATTAGCAACAATCATTTTTAGAAATAAACAATCTTTTGTCAGAAAGCTTTTTACTTACATGCAAAATTAACTCTCAGGCATCTCAAATGTTCTCCAGAGTTTCAGCTAACTGCATTTTGTTTTACTTAAGGGGAGAAGGTTGCTTGTTTTCAACAAGTCAGTGTATAGATGTTATGTTTACAAAGAAAGCCTCAAAAATGTAGCCTCCAGCCTGTTTGAATTTGTAGGGAGCAAGAAATGACAAGCCCAAGTGTAAAAGAGTTTTATTTCTGCTTATACTAGACCTGATGGCAACAAGGACCCTTTAAATGTCAACAGTTCCATTGCTCACAAAGCATAGAAGAAATGCAGAAACATCTCATACAAAAAGAGGTACTTACTGCATTTGAATGATTACCCCTTGTAGCAGATCTTCAGCCACAGACTAATTAAGTGCCTGCCAAGTAGTACTGCAAAAGGGATACAATATTTTTTCTGAACAAGGATTCAAGACTAAAATAATTGACTAGTAAGTTTTTCTTTTATGCCTAATCTTTCTCCAGTTAGGCAAACATTTGAGAAATGAGCACAAGATTGCAGTTTGAAGTGAGTCTGTTTCAGCACACTTTTAAAGAAAAAGTTGACATTTCTCTGACATCAGTTTTATTTTATTTTAAGAAAATTTTCCTAATAATTCTTTTCTGTATGAACATTTTCCCATGCTATTTTTCACCATTACATCATATATCAGGTTGATTAAGGCCACTGATATTTTATTATTAGTTTCTGCACATAGAGTCTTGCCAAAATAAGTGCTTGTAAAAGCTTTTTAAAATTACCTACATTATTGAACTTTAAACACAATTTGGTACTACTGGAAACTTTTAAAATCAAAAGATTTTTATGATGTACAACTGAGCTGCATTCAATCTGCAATTCATCTATATGTATGATGCTCCACAGAGTTTGTGATTACTTGAGTATATAAAAAATGGAAATCAAGCATCTCTCTGCTGTGCCAAAAAATGACAATTCTGCTGAAACATGGGGAACCTGTATGACAATGTTAACAACAACAGGAGGACACCTCTCCAGCAGCCATTAAACACCACAGGAAAAATGTGTCATTGCACCTCTGGAGGTTGCCAAACACTGCAGAAGTATTCAGGTAATGCATCTGGAAGGAAAACTACATATCTTTAAGTTAAGCCTATACAGAACTGCAAAAGCTTTGTACCAGCATGAGCCTTGGAACAAGGAATGTGGTTGTGTTTCAGTTATGATCAGTCACATGTGGCATACACAGAAATTAAACTAATGTGGGTGTGAAGTTTGGCCAGTCCAATTCACCACTCCATGAAACAACAAGAGCTAAATAGGTGCCCCACCAATAAAGAGAGAAACATTCCTCTCCAACCAGTTGCAGAGCGTCTTTAGATGGCTGCTGCTCATTTGTTGTGCCCAATTATGAGCAAATGTGTTACCCCACAGACTGCTTTTCTGGAAAAAGGTGGGGAAGTCTGCTGAACATTTTTAATATATTGTTATTAAAGTTAACTTTGCAGACCTAGTGTTTTATATGCTAATGGCTGCATGCCAGATTAGTGATTACTGTAAATGTGTCAGTTAAATAGTCCAGTGACAGGTCCATATGTGCTCTATAAAGAAACTAGTTAAGCTCAGCCTGATCAAAACCAGAATGATTAACTCAAAGCCTCAGGAGCTCAGAAATACAAAGACTGCTTAGAGATCTGAAACAGGTCTGATCATATTCCTATACCTGCTGTGATTCCACTCTCCCCCTCTGGACCACACCTACATATACATTACATCCTCCAAATTTATACAATACCTGTCCCCAGATGCAAAAGCTCGTATTTGTTTTGTAGACCACCAGGGCATTTGGAGATGCTGCTGTCATTGCAGTTGCCACTGGTGCAGCAATGGTCAGAGACCCTTCTACAAGCTTAGTGAAAATCTAGGCACCTCCACAAAGGTGATGTTGCTGTCACCAGCTGCTCTAGGGAGACGCCAAAAGGGCCTGCCCTGGTGTCACATTGCTTCCTCAAAGAGCAGCACAGCACGGGAGGAGAGAACCCACAACGCAATGTGCCATAAACGCAATAAATACATCAGTCAGACCACCAACATCCCTGCAAAATTCTCAAAGAGCAAATTCTGATGGCAAGTAGTTCAGACAGATTGTGCTTGTATCTTAAGTCTGTTGTGTTTCCTCCAACAGAAATGAGAAATTCTACAAAGATGGCCTTGCTATATATGCTGAGTCAGCTTGGGATTCAGTTTTTGAAGAGTAGTAGGAAATAATATTAACTGAAAATGGTTGGGTATTGTTTCCAGACTTAATTAGTTTACCTCATATCATCAGCTTCAAGAGCTTCAATATGTTACTAGTTTTCAGCCACAGAGCATGGCCTTTTTAAGCAGTCAGATGATGAAAGAGCCTGTGCATGTTGCTTTTGTTGAACAGCAGAACTGACTTTGATATACTTGATGCCATTTGTACTGCAGCATTTATTTTCACAATTTTCAGACTTTCACTTTAAGGTTAAAGTGATCACCTCCTGAAAATTGATTATTTTTATTTCATCTCGGCATAGAAATGAATGAACACAGACTGAATCTATACTATTTAGCATTACTGTGCATCCAAAAAATGCCACAATGGCCACAAAGCACTAATACAAGATGCAGACTTTTGTCTAAGCGATTCAAGTTAAGTTTCCACAGACACTGAGGTTCCACCCTGACCAGTCACCATCAACTGGTAAGAGACACTTTCACTGTGAGCACTTTAGCAGGAAGCTTCCATCAATCTTTTACAGGCTATTTGTATCAGCTTGAAAAGCTCTTTTAAGAACCAATCTTCAACTTTCTTACTCTTTTATGGAGAGTAAGCAGTAAATAGAGAGTGCAGAAGGAACAGAAGTCAGGAAAGAGTAATGATGGAGTTGTTACTAGTGCATTTTAGGGGTTTAAATGCAAGAAGGGAAAGGGTGAGTTAGAAGCAGACCTTAATGCTACCACCTCAGTTGCTACTACAGACATATGCAAAATGTCTTCTGCACACTGGGGTAGTTTCCTAATCAAAAAAGTGAAAAAGTTATTAAAATTCTATGTATCCCCAACTACTAAGAAAATATAAGTGAGAAACCTTCTCGTGTGTCATAGTAGTACCTACTAAAACAGTGTCCTGAATGAGCACACAGCAGGTAGGTGTGGTTCTTTGCTGGCCTGTAGCCTGTTTGAATTAAAGTTTTTTGAACCATTATGCATCCTAAATTAGCTGAAGCAATCAATTAAAAAGTGTCATTGTGATTCACTTCATTAGAAAAATAACACTATGCAGCAAGAGTAACAAAGCACATTCTGCCAATGTGCTTGGAATGCTCAGAGCCTAAATAGATGTAATTTCTCCCTTGTACCATTTCACAGTGAGTAAAGTATTGCTCTTTAAAAAAAAAAATTATTAGAGTAGATGCACACTTGAATTTTGTACTTTGTTGGCATATATTCAAGAGCCATGTCTTTCGTGGCTGTGAAATTAGCAGCTCCTACAACTCTAGACTTGTGGCTTGGCTTATTAAGATTTCGTGGAACTGGAAAGTTTTTCCAGTAATGTCTCTCTTTGTGTTCATTGATTATGGTTTCCTTTGAGGTACCTCCACATTTTTATGTCCATTCCTTTAGTGTCTAGTCTTTCTTTCCATGTATTTACTTAGCTGTGGTCTCTGACATTTTTTCCTTATTCTGAAAACTGACTTCTCACCCTTGCTAAGCTGCATTTTTATGTGTTTTAAAGCAAGTTCAGGTGGTGTTTAGGTTCCAGAATGTATAAATTGTGGAGTTCTTTCTTTTGCCTTCTGAATTCTAGCAAAGATCAGTCCTCTGTTTCTGACACTGTTGAAAAAACAACAGCAGCAAAGAGCTGTGTTACTCTTTCACGTTTACTTCCTGAACTGTTTGGGGGTTTGTATAGTGCTACCGTAGTACTGAAAGGCCTCAAGAAAAAAGTGGTTCCTGAATTAAAGAGCACATAAGTGATTGTGTCAGGGTCTATTAAGTATTGTCAAAACATGTAACAGAAGCTGTAAGATGACAATACCATGAAAATTAATGTAAAGACAGTGGCTGAAACCTCGATGCTGTTAGAAGTGTATCATCCCTGGCCACAATGAAGGCTGCAGTTCCCTTTTAAGGAGAACAGCATCACTGAAGCAATGTGTTCGTAAAAATGCTAACGTCCTTAAAATTATTCTAAACAGATACTTTTAGATAAGATATGGAAGCATTAAGGCTGTTGTGCATAACAGTGGTGAGGCTTTATCTAGAGTACTGATACAGTTCTGTTTACAAGAAAAGAACTAAATTATTTTAGCTTGTTTAGGTGAGCAGAGACGAACTTTAGAGGGACTATGCGTGCTGCCTGAAATGTACATTCTTATGAGGACAGACATAAAGGAGAAGATAACTATTCAACCAGACAGCAGTAGATTATGGGTGAATGTAAAAACAGGACAAGCTGCAGGCCAGCACAGATTCTCCAGCCAGCACAGCGGGCAGATTCTGCAACCACTGTTGGCAGAACCAAACCCAGAGTACTGCTAGGATGAAGCTGGGTAAGTTTATAAGGGTCATTGTAGAACATAGTGCTGCAGCAGCAGATGGAATTGCAGCCCTGATTTAGAAAATGGGACAATCGGATGTCTTCCAAAAGCTTTTTTTGTTCCATGTAAATTTTGCTGTCAGGAGCTCCAAATACAATGTCTCCACACGTCCCTTCTAGTCTTGTCCCCAGTTTGTGCAGAAATCCTCCAGTGCTTGAGGGGTGGTGAGACAAAGCACAAAAGCATTTGAGGAAAAAAATTTCCACTGATAAGCAACAAAGAATAGTATCCACAATTCCTAAACAGAAATAAAAGTCAGTTTTTCATAATTCTGTAAGCCATTGAGAAACAATGGTACTCAGTATATCACATAACTTTTCAGTGTTTTGAAGATTTAACATTTCCTAAATAAATATATTATTTTTGTGGTTTACAGTTCAGTCCAGGTTTGCTGACATGAAAGACAGTGTTTTCATGGATGTCAGCAACACAGGAACTGGATGGTTTTCTAAATGAATTATGTACCTAATGAATCAAGTGGTTTGTCCCCATCATTCATTATGATTTTAAGCCAGATGCAATGTTTCATGCAAAAATATGATTTCTTCTCCTGTGATAAATGCCTCACACCTAGACCCTGAACTTTTTCATGAAAAGCTTTGTAGTTTTCTTTTAATCTTCAAGATTTCCATGGAGAAAAAAAAGTCTTGAATTCTGTCTTTGCATTTCGCTATAATTTTATTTTTATCACTGAACATATTACCAAAATATTACTCAGGATCCTTCCTTCCAAAACTAAAGTGCCCCTCGAGCCCCATTTCCCTCTTATATCTATTTTTATGAAATAGGTTAATGCTATACAGAGTGCATTAGAGTTCTGCAAAAGAACATGCACTTTTCCTGTCCCCAGTTTTTGTACAAGTGGAACGTCACTGTCATCATTCTTCAAGTGAGCTTATAGAGCTCCACTGATTGTTGTGAGATACAGAAATCTCCTCATATAACATTAATAGCTTTAAAGTAAAACACCCTTAAAAAAAAAAGGCCAAAAGTTTGGCAAAACCAATTTTTGGGCTACACTGGCCCAGCACACAGACTGGTTTGCAGACTTTGATCATATATGCTGATGCCCCAGGCTTCCTCAGAAGACCCCAGAATACTTGTGCAATTCTACTGCAGAAAACATTTTCCAGGATTTCTTAAGACTTAAAAAAAAGGTTTTGTCATGTCAGGTCCACCTACGCACATAATTTCCTTCTCTTGATTTTGAAATTCTCTCTATGAATGGTGATATTATGAAGGACACCCTCTCAGACTCTCAATTACCTAAACACTCATTACCCCAAGAAAAAGCATATCAATTATCAATGAGTAGTAAGAGAGACAGTCAGTAGCATGGACATAGATATATTTTAGTAAATTGCTAAATTAGGCCTTCAGTTACTTCTACCCTGGACCACTGTATGCTTATAATGAGGAAATTTAACAACTATATGAAGGCCTAGACATTAAAAACTTGATACAGTGGAATGTCCTTGAAATTAAGAAACTGTGCTTGGAATTTTTGTTCAGGCCCAGCTCTGCTAGTTACTAAGGGTCCTGGAGGCTGGTGCCCATCAGGAAAAGGCCTTTGCAGAAGCAGGAGCAGAATAGCTGGGATGCTGCTGCCATAGCTGTACCACTCTGAAATGGTTTCCTTTCTCATCCCAAAAGGAAAAGATCGTCCCAAAAGAGTGCATGATCAAAGACACTAACCAAGAACTACAGAGGATATTTCTGGCCTGCTTGCCTCCTGCCAGAGAGCACTGGCTCCTATTAGAATACTTGTTTCAAACAGCACCAATATTTCAACCTTCTACCCATATAATGATTAATAAGGTTATACTAAGCACCCTGGAGGCAGTATTTGCTTTTTGAAAAATGGTAAACCTTTACAATATCTGTAATAGCCTAAAGGCTGCAAGTAGGGAAGTAAAATTCTCTATACACATTCAAAGGAATAAAGACTACATTCACACAACAGTAATAAATAGGGGCCAAGGGAGAAAGAGTATCTGAAAACAATAAGAAATATGTTTTAGAAGCTAGTAATTATTTAAATTGTTTAATTTAAATTTAATTGTTAACTTAATTTGAAGACCT
The DNA here is from genome assembly GCF_024509145.1 of Vidua macroura. Lineage (NCBI taxonomy): Eukaryota > Metazoa > Chordata > Aves > Passeriformes > Viduidae > Vidua > Vidua macroura. The sequence continues at coordinate 64,443,900 of NC_071573.1, read as the reverse complement.
AGAACAGTGTTTTTGAAAGCAGTGTTTTCAGAAGTCTCCATTACTGCTGGATTAATGGCCTTTTTTACCCGGAATGATCTGTATTTTGTACTTGTGAATTTTACAACACTGACAGCACTTCTCATATGAATGGACAGAAGGACAGAACACCATTTTTGTGATGATCATGGTCATCTCAGCTAAGGGCATTGCTGACTTAGTTCTCTAAACTACAGGTTTAGGATATGGAAGCCCTACAGCACAGAAGTTTTGCTACCATAAAGCAATATCTCCCCAGCATGGTGGGAATAGCCTGACCAAGACATGGAAAACATAGGAGACCTCACAAATGAGGCAGTAAGGTTTTTCCCAGGAAACCATGTTTGTTCTAGTCTCCTCTTTTAGTTTCTTTAACCTTCTTCCTTCCTAAAGCAGGGACAGTGTCCATACCACTTATTTTCTGAGTTAGTGGAATTCAAGAGGAATCCTGGTCTCCTTGAAACATAAGGCTTCCTTCAGAAGTTGTTAGCTGCTCAAAAGCACTTTTCTGCATCTCTTTCACCTCTAAAATATGCTGCAGCTTAAACAGCCCCATACTCCTCCACCTTTCCTGGTGTTTTTTTAGTGTCCTCACAATACCCTTCACCATGTCCACCTTCAGATTTCCATATCTCTCATGCACCAAACATTTTAACAAGCTTGTACTCTCTTTCCTGATGTTTCTTTACAGCTGTTCCTACTTTAAACTTACATAGCATTTCTTGGCTATGGGCTCCATCTGGATATTAAAACAACCCTACAGAATTATCTTTAATAGAGATGTATCCCTTATGAAAAGTAAAAGAGCAGACAGAAGTTATGCCTTACAAGCCCAGAAAATATCATTATACCACCTGCATAACCCACACCTTACCAGCCTCATTCACTAACTCACAAAATTACCACTAATTACTAGTTAAGCAAGTGTGTAGCTTCTAGAAGGCTTTTTTTTTTTTTTTTTTTTTTTTTTTTTTTTTTTTTTTTGTGGCTGCCTTTTGTAACTTTCCTTCTCCCACAGAAATTTTCATTCTAATCAGCACAGAGCCACAAATAAAATTGATTCATACCAAGTCCCATGAAGAACAGTTCATCAAAGTGTTTTTTAACAAACATAATAATGAAATTCCATTTCTATGAGGAAATGAAAAAAACCCATTGTTTTCTTGTCTGTGATAATTCTAGATTTACCACTTTGACTTTGGTTAGACTTACCTCCTGCTGTATTCTGAAGAGACAATTCATGCCAGCAATGAATCCCAGTATTCATAAGCACAGTGGGGTCCTTCAGGTTGAAAGACATTTCTGTAGATATAAAACACACAACACTAACAAGGAAAACTCTGTGTATATAGCCAGCTACGAGCAGAGAGATTTAGATGCAAAACAATTTCTATTAAACTCAGTAAGCTCCTATAAGTTAAAAATTAACTACTTTGTCTCCTAAATATAGATTAAATTGGCATTTTCAGCAAAAGGCAGACCACTTCCTGAATTTTTTAAGAACAACAGCAGTTTTCCAAGGAAGAAGTCATCCTGGCTCATATTGATTTCATCTGAATAAACTGCTCTGTTCTGAAATTTCTCCTTTTTCTTTTCCAGGAAGGCAAGGAGTTTGGTTCTAGGTTGATAGGACTAAGCTCTTGACAGTACATACATGTACTGGGGATAGGCAGCTTCCAGAAAGCAGCTTAAAAAAATTACTCCTCCTAACAGCATAGTGTTACACTGAGTGTTGGGTTCCTGACTGCAGTCTTGTTATTTAAAACACTTAAAAGCACCATAAGCTTATGGGTTAACTAGAAAATTACATCATTAATTAGAACAACAGAAATTTAAACTGTTGTGACTGCCATAATCTGTGATTGCAGTAAAGAAAGCCTTGTGCCTCACTGTCAAATCACAGCCTAACAGCTACATAAATAAGATAAAAATTATGACAGAAACTATTTATAAAGAATTTCCCTATAGAACATAGTTCAGAAATATAATAAGCTATCACAAATATCATTAGAAGGTTAAAGTACATGTACATCTTTTAAAAATTAAGTAGAATACACCTTAGAAATCCTTCCCACTGTTAAAGAGTTTAACTTGAATTACAGGATTGTTTGCATAAAACTGAAAGAATGTAACTGACATTAAAAGAGATAAAGATGTGAACTGATTGTGAGTAACAGCTTTACCAAAAAACAAAATGTAAGTGAGGAATATAAGGTGCAGGGGTTCAGCAAAGGAAAGTAAGATAAACCTCTCTTGAAAAGCTCTTAAGAAGGGATAAGAGAAAAAATCTCTTACGTCTCTTCATTTTTTCTGATTGCCCTATAAATCCAGCAGTGGAAGTCCACCAAGAAGAACATCCAGAAAAACAGCCATCACCCCTCCAAAGGGTTGGTGACATGTGAGAAGCAGTGCTTACATTAATGCGTTGGAATTATAAATTGCTTCCTTGAAATACTCTATTTATTGCTATTCCTCTGTGCTCTACAGTATCTGGTGAAGCATGGTCCTTCTACTGACTGGGTTTGCATGACCCCTGAGAAGACATAATGGTGAGGAACCCGCTAGATTCATATATATCTTACTGGTGATTTAGAAAGAAGTAGATACAAATGACAAGAAATTAAGGATGAAAACCAGAGTAGAGAAGGAATTTTTCTATTTTAGGCTCAGCTCAACACCCAGAAAAAAAAAATCAAAAATATTTGCCACAGGAACTTCACATTTCTATTTGCTACAAGTCTTGCATGGGAGCAGTTAGTTTAAAGCATGTGACTCTGCACAGCACAATTCAAACAGCACAAAACACTGAAGCTGAGAGCTAGCTTGCCATTCAGAAGACATGCCAAAACCTCAGTCTTGACATTATTTTCCTTGTCTGAAGACTAGGTGAACTGCAAGAAGAATTGTGTTTATATGTTGCATTTTTATTAAAGTAGGTTTGCAAACCCACAGAGAATAGAAGTAGCAAGGAGTGCACTTTCAGTGATAAACCAGACACATCCAGGATACAGGGTTAATCTAAGAGACAATGCGTAAATGAAATTGTATTCATATTAATTCAGGGAAAGGTAATGAAGGATTGTGATGTTTCAAATGAAAATTAGCGATCTCTCAAGTAGAGAAATATTCTGCAAATTCTACATCATAAATTTTTAGGACATCTGGAGGTTCTTTGTTCTTTGCAATTCCCACTTCTCTCCTAAAGGCATTATTAAAGTGTCAAATAACAATTGCTGGCAAGCCCAAAGTATTTCATAACAGATTGCATTATCATATATGATAATATCTTGCTAGGGTGTGAGAAGACAAAAACCAATATATGGAAAAACATTCAAATCCGAAAAATCAATAAAAAGTAAAATAAAAACAGGAAAATTACTCTCTTTGCTCATTTGTGACATCCAGACAAGTTCACATTGCTCAGAGGAAATAGCAGGAGCCTCCTTGTGCTGAACAAAGCACCAAAGCATGCCCTCAGAGGAAGGAACAATCATGAACTGAAAGGAAGATAAACAGATACCCAAGAGAAAAAAAGTCCAGACCTGAGTTTTTGCTAACTTTTACAGCAACTCCCAAAATATGAGCATTCATGAGTTGGAATTAAAAAAAAAAAAAAAAAATTAGCACGAAGCTGCCAATCAGCTTCCCAGATTTCGTAAGCTTTTTAAATAGTTGATATGTTTCCGCTGCTATGTTTCACTCCCTGGTCCTTTAAATCATTTCGACACCAGCATGACTCTATTGAAACCAGCAGGGTTGCAACATAACAGAACAGAGAATTAGGCCCACTAGTGTGATTTCTGGTTGCTAGACTGAAGGAAAAACAACTTTGAGCTTCACATAAGTTCTTTTAATCACTACATGGGCTGAGCTAATCCAAAAGACATTAGGCAATTACTGTACTTGTAGGACATCAAGTGAACTGGACTTCTTTTTTTTCCAGCCTGGGACATCACTGAACTAACACAACAAATACTCTGGGCATCATAAATCTCTGAAGACTCTTGTAATGCCACAGATGTTATTAGCAAATTAATTAGCAGAATTAGCAGAATTTATTAGCAGAATGAGAAGTCAGGATGAACCAGTGGAAGTTCAGGATGAACTCATCTCGCCTCCCCTTTCACCAGCAAATTTCTACCATTCCTTGAGGCCAGTAACTTGTGTGTGATTAAAGTATTCGTTGTGTTTCAGTTTGAGCATATTTTCCCAAATGATAAACAGATCTGAATGCTTTGAAATAAATTCACTATTTCCCCAGTGGTTAACTTCATGTTTTAAATAATTATTTTCTAAAAAAATATTATAAAAATAAAGGCTTTCCAAGAACATCAGTGTGCAGAGCAAAGATATATCTGGAAAATATGTCACATCACAGATGACTGTTGCATCTGCCATTAATAGGAATTCAAGCCAGTAACATCTAGAAAACCTAACAAATGGCTTTTACTCTTAGCAGTCAATGTTCTGATGGAGGTGGGGCTCAAGATGTCTTCTCAGGACAGGACCAGGAGGCTTCCAGAACTGCAACAGCAAAAAAATCCCTATTCTACTACATTCTCTGAAGAAACATCTCACTTCCAGGCAAAGTAACTCTCTGCAGCTGCTTGGGCTTCATGACACTAAACAGTAACTTGCAGTTCCCAGAATTAAGTCATTTGCTACAGCTGCTATCAGCCATTTGCAGGAATAGTCTGAGAGATCCCCAGATTTTAAATTTGTATGCAGAGGTTGTATCATTATGATGCTTGACTCAATTGCTCCTAAAAATGAGAATTTACTCTTCTGTTTAGCTCACTATCTATCTAAAGACACTAAGTTAGTCCCAATGATAGACAATAGACTTTTGTGCTTTTTCCAGGCACCTGTCTCCAGATATCAGAAAGTGTACCTGAAGGTTCTGAAATTATTCAAATAGCAGTGCATTTGCAGTGCCCTGCAAGTCATTTGAAGAGGTTGGGGTATCTCTTTTTCTCCAGAATAGGCACATAACATAAATAATAAATAATAAACATAAAAAGTGTTTATCTGTTTGACAAAACTGTTTACATTTCATAAACTCCATTAAACAGAAGTTGGACTGTTAACAAAGACTATGTAATGGAAAGATAGGAAATGACCACTCTCTACAACTGATCTGAACACTCACTGAACAAAGACAGGTTTCTCTTCTTCAGTTTGTACTTAATTATTGAGTAAAGCAATATCACAGTATCCTTTGCATTACCCCAAAACTCACTGGAGACTCACTAGTTCTACATGCAGATCTGAGGATTTGTGGCTGTGGGGATGGTGATGAGTGGCTGAATGGGATTCAATCTCTAAACTACTTAGCAAACCCCACTCCTCAACTTCTGCTAATAGTCATAATGCCACTATGCTCAGTTTTGACTAAATGCAGTTTGTGAGGCTATGTAAAAGATAGTCTAAGGTTTTGCCAGGACTAAAGCAAATATTCAGACAAAGGTTTTAAGTAACCAACTCACATGGCCTTTTTTAGGGACCACATTCATTTTAAGTCCCCTAAAAGAAATCCAGCCTCAGATTTGCCATATCTACCTTGTTGAATAATGTGGGTTGGACAGTGCATAGGCGGAAAGGGACCTGGGGGTTCTGGTCAAGAGCCGACTGAACATGAGCCAGCAGTGTGCCCTGGTGGCCAAGATGGCCAATGGCATCCTGGCCTGTATCAGGAATAGTGTGGCCAGCAGGAGCAGGGAGGTCATCTTTCCTCTGTACCTAGCACTGGTGAGGCTACACCTTGAGTGCTGTGTCCAGTTCTAGGCCCCTCCGTTTGGGAAGGACGTTGAGACACTTGAGCATGTCCAGAAGAGGCAACAAGGCTAGTGATGGGCTTGGAACACAAGCCCTGTGAGGAATGGCTGAGGGATCTGGGGAAAAGGAGACTCAGAGGTGACCTTTTCACTCTCTACAACTTTCTGAAGGGCGGCTGTAAGTCAGGTGGGGGTTGGTGTCTTTCTCCAGGCAGCAACTTACAGAACCAGAGGACACAGTCTCAAGCTGTGTCAAGGGAAATATAGGTTGGATATTAGGAAAATGCTTTTTACAGAAAGGGTGATAAAGTTTTGGAATGTTTTGCCCAGGGAGGTGGTAGAGTCACCATCTCTGGATGTGTTTAAAAAAAGTTTGGATGTGGCACTCAGTGCCATGATCTAGTTGAGGTGTTAGGGGATGGGTTGGACTCGATCTTGAAGGTCTCTTCCATCCTAGTGATTCTGTGATTCTGTGTGATTCTGTGATTCTGGGTTTAGGAAGGTCTAGAGAAAAAAATACCACCAAAAACCAGCACAGATAATACTGGTATTTCACAAGTCATTACAATGCAAATGTATGTGCCCACATCTGGTATTTCTGACCAAGAAGTGTGAGAAGACAGGTCTCCTACAGAATCAGATTTAAAAGCTGGGCCCTCCTGCGAGTCAAGGATGGACCCAGCAGTGGCTGCCTATACAGGACACATTTATATTTGATAGATCTGAAAATAGAGAAGGCCTTTAGTATCTTTTCCTGCTCTCGCCCTGACATTCAGCCATGGAAATAGCTGTAGTTGGGAAGGAGAGGCTCTGTTTCCTGGAAGATGGCTAATCATAGTGTTTTTTGGAAGCCAATTTTGAAGGAACTGATGAAATCATTAAACTGTGCTAAGGGTCCTTTCATGTTTTTGAAAGCTGAGAAGCTTTGGGGATCAGTATGGCTTGGGTGAGGTTTGTCGGGGCAGAAAATGGGCAACAGTAGAAGCTTGCTGGGTTTGCAGCAGCAAGAGGTGGCAGCTGCCACCTGGGAAGGAAACAAGGCCAGCTCAGCCCCTCCCTGCCTTGCAGAGCAGAGACCAAATGCCTTACTGACTTTCTGACACAGTCCTTCATTCTCAGCTCCCAGTGCCTTTTCTAGTCCAAATTTTGGATCTGGATCATAGAATCACAGAATGGCCGAGGTTGGAAAGGACCTTTGGGAATCATCCAAAGGACTACCACACACAGTTGTTTGCCCAAGACCATGTCCAGAGGGCTTCCAGGGATGAAGATTCCATAACCTCTCTGGGAAACTGGTGTGAGTTCTTGATCAACTTCTCGGTGAAAAAATGTTTCTTGATATTCAGAGGGAATCCTGAGTTTTCATATGCACCTACTGCCTCTGGTCCTGGCACCAGGCATCTCTGAAAAGAGCCTGTCTCCATCCTTTTTGCATCCTCCCTTCAGGTATTTATTAATATACATTGATGCAATCCCACTGAACCTTCTCTTCTCCATGCTGAATCCCAGGTGTCAGCCTCTCCTCATATGACAAGTGCATCAGTCCCCTCATCATCTCTTTGGGTCTTTTCTGGAGTCTGTGCAGTACACCTCTTTTTGTCCTCGATGGGGGAGCCCAGAATTGGATCTGGCACTTCAGATGTGTCTCAGCAGCACTGAGCAGAGGGGAAGGATCACCTCCCTTGACTTGCTGGTGGCACTCCTCCTAATAAAGGATAAGGGAGGAAATGCCAAGGGGCCTTATCTTCACACGCAGAGAAAAATTGATGTGTGCATCATTGTTCAAAACTCCTCCAGATTCTTCCTGCACATTTCAGTACATGTTTCATCAAAATATCTAACAAAAGATTGCAGTCAAGAGCCTAAACTTCACAAAGCCAGGGCATCTTTTGTGTTCAAAAGACAATTCTCACACTGCAAAATTAGCAACTTGAATTTACTTTACTGGTAGCTGAATGAGTCATATGGCTGATAGTATCACTGCCCCAAAAATGCCAACCTACATCTCAGATTGAATTCAGAACGTTTTTGTTTCATTCCTTTTTAAAAAAATCTGAAGAATAGAAAAAGATTGGAAGTTACGTGAGAAAATTAGTAATAATTATGGAAACAATCCTCCTCACTGAAGTCTTAGAGAGTCTTTGTTCTTTTTTGGACAGTGACCCAGTTGATGAATAGGAAATGTTGCGTTATTTTTCTATTTCTCAAGACTTCTGGAAAAGAAATTACATTTATGCACCCTTCTAAAATTCAGGATTATATTGCAAACATTTACCTGCTAATATCATGGTATACCATCTGAGGATGACTTATTTTTACTAAGGACCCTGTACAAATCATCATAGTATAATCCACAGAACTACCTAAAGGATGTTTTTATCTTTGCCCCTTAAATAACAGTAGAAGATTAGTGACTAATCTCATTTGAGTGAAATCAATACTCATTCACTTACAAAAGAGTCTCGGAGGGTTTTGTGGGTTTTCAGCCAATGAAGGCCTTGAAATGGGAAAAAAATCTGATCAAGAGAGAGGCCTCAGGTCTCTGTTACCAGCATCAGCAGAAAAGGCCCCTGTGATGACCATTCAAAAAGTAAGGAAAGGCAGGAAGAAAAAGTGAAAGATACTCTAAAGCTTTAATACTTTTGGAAATTAGGTACTCAGCTTTGGATGGATCAACATGCCTGAAGTTTCTGGATTTAGAAATTCCATGTCTTTGGAAAGCAGCATCTTATATCAGTTTGCTAAGTAAAAATGAGTTCAGATTGCAATCTCAAAAAGAAACAAATATCTAGAAGGCTGCTAGCCAGGTGAATGTGTTTGTACTGGTTCCTGTGATATATGTTTCCTTTTTTTCCAATGATTAGAAAGAAACCACAGACAGATTGTGGCATGTGTAGTATCAGTTCACAGCAGGACCTAAAGATGAAAATCTCTAGAGTCAGAGTTCATGATGAGCTCTAAGAATCCTTCCAGGTGTTTTCGTGGAAATTGATATAATGGAGCACAGAGATGAAAGAGCAAATATATATTATTTTAAAACACAGCTTCAGGGCTTAAAGCTAAGCTCAGCAGGTACTAGGAGACCCAGCATGGATTTCAAAGCAAATGTACATCTAAAGAAAGCAATTTTTCATTGGAGTCATATTCTACACTTAATTTGCTTTTTTTTCTTTCTTTTCGTTCACAGTTTTCCTACACTATCGAGAAATATTCTTCTGCTACTATTTTGTTAAAAAAATCAGAAAATGAGAAATGCGTTTCCACTTGTGCTTGTGGCCTTTTCATTTATTGTTTCCTGACTATATGCAGAATTCAGCCACAATTCAATGTACAACTAGGCAAGCCAACAGCTCACACTTGGCATTTACAAAGGTCATAGTGATGTAACAGTAAAAATTAATGCAAAATTTTCTATGACATATGCATGGTATGAAAAAAAAAAAAGAGAGTGAAGAGCCAAGTACCTTTTACATCTAAAACCTGTTTCACTAAAGAAAACAGCATTGTGAATGCACCAGTTCAGTGGTGACAAAAGGACAAGACTTCTGTCATATTCTGATAGCCATATATACAAAAATAATGGGTTCATCCAGATTTTTTGTGAGAATATGTAATTACTTTTACATAATAGTCTGCTCCCTACTATCTTAGAAAAGCAAGTGGAATCTGTGAACCACTTGCATCACTTCTCACACTTCTACACGCAAAACCAAATATATTTGTACAAAATTCTCCAGAAGCACAGTATGTGTTTTACATTGTCAGAGATACGACCATCATGTTTGGGTGGTTAAACTCTTATTTGTGTGTGCAGGCAAAGATTTTATAGACAAGTATCTGGAAAAATGTAATTATGGTTCAATTTGATTTCAGAGAGCACTTTATTGATATTTTTGGAAAACCCACTTTATGTCTTAGATCACTTAATACTTTATGTCAAGTATTCCAAGATACTTGATGGTTTTTATAAGGATGGATACTATTTGTATGTATCAATATGATATTATCTGTATTACAGACCTTTGTACTACACAGAGGAGACATACAGTCTATAGCACTGCTTACAAATGAGTATACAAAGTAGATTTTTTAAAATTAGCTATTTCTTCTTTAAAAGGGGAACAAATAACATTAATTTCACCTGAATAGCTTAATGCAGTCCAGTCCTTTGTTCAGTTATGAGCAAAATTACTTTACAACAGTTCCCTTTTTAGATTTATAGATTTATAGATTTTTCCACTCACAAGTAAACTGTTTTAAAGTTGTTAAAAAAAGGTTAAATAATTAGGAATTGAATTACCAAGAGAAAAACTTCTTTGAAAACACATTGAGGACAGAAACCATGCTTTTATTGGACTCTTCCCTGGGTTTCTGCTACCCTGGATGCCAGAACTACAGCCACAGAAAGAGTAATATCAGGAAACATCAGCTTTGCAATAGGGAACACAGAGCAGTTCTTTCCAATTCCAGTTTTATATGAGTAGAGCACTGAAAGAGGGAATTTTTATTCGTGCACAGGACTCAACAAGGGAATAAATTCTTGTGCTCTAATAGAATTCCAAGGGTATTTCCACTGTCATATTCTGCTTCAGATAATTGCAAAGCTATGATATACGTAAAAGAGTACTTGGATATAAGCAAAGAAATCTATACAAAGAATATCAGCAAACAAATGTACAGAAACACATTGATTGGCCCCAGATGGATAGCAACTTTGTTGTGGCAAACCATAATCCTGCACACTGATTATCAAATGCATCTAGGTACCAGGTGAATTCCATATAGGAGTGTGTGAGAAATTGTAGAATAAAAGTAGAATGCATGCTTTATTTCTATGAGCAATAGAGATAGTGGCATTTTGGATGATAGGGGGTGAGACAGAACTTGAGGAGAAAGGAAAAGAGAAGAGGGGGAAAATATAAAAGTGGTTTGGTTTAGGTTCAGAAAGAAACCCAGAAATCAAAAACAAATATAAAAGCATGAACTAGATATTTTTTATTATTATTATTCCATACTACAATGGTACACGCTTCTTGAAATCTTCCAGACAAAGATTCTAAATTGTTAATGATCTTTCAGGAGCTAATGGAGGTGAACAGCAAGGCCACTGGGCAGCAAATTGAGTTGCACAGCCGTTGCGGGACTGATCAAAGGTCAGGCACAGAAATGGTGACATGTGGAAATTAAAGCATGAAGTTTCCATTCCAGCACCCTCATCTCACTACTATGCTTCATATAAAAGTTTCCCTGTTTCTCATGGACATGCTGGAAGAAGGTGAAAAATGTAATAGAGCAAAGCAGTACAATCTGTTGGGGTATTTTAAGTCATATTTTTCCATCTCACCATTTTTTTAGGAAGATTGAGTAAAATTGCCTGTACTGCTTCAATAGCAGTTGGACAGCTACAACTGTGGATCCTTTAGACATGCAATCAATATGACCAAGTAAAGTAGAATCTACCAAAATCAGAGGTATCAAAGAAAAAGACCGAACTTTTGTTCCCCTTGTAAAACTGACTTCAATATATATACATATAAACTTAGATACATATTTAGATAGAAATAGATCTAGTTTTAAATTCAACATTAGTTAAATTATCCTCTGTCTCCACTAAGCATGTCTCACTAGGCACCCTCCCTCTGATGATCTCTATTGTCCTGAGCTGAATGCAAAAAACAAGAACAAGTTAGTCACACAAACCGAGGCTACCAGTGATGCCATGTAACATGAGCACCACTGCAGCCACACTTAACACAACAAACAAGCTCTGCTGAAATGTAGTGCTGAGCAATGCAACCACATTAACCATTTCTGCTGACTGCTGCTGGCTGGGAGCACTGGACCACAGAGCTATCCCATGAGTCTGTGAGCAAGAGAAGCTGCATTCACACACTGAGAACAGTGGATTGCTGTAGCTAGCAGAAAGAGAGTTGGTGGTAAGGGTCAGGAATAAAAACCTCAAAATGTGCCATATATCTTGGAGGTTTACAGAATCATCAAAAGTTTTTTCATTATTAAGTGAGCCAGATCAGTCCCCTGATTGCCTGTGGTTTGTCTGTCATCATTTTCACATGTGCCATGATTACTCCGTAAAAAGTTGCCCAACTGAAAAGCTAACCCCTTTATTTGGGGGCAAGCTGACACCATATACTATAAAAGCACAGGGAACAAACAGAATCAGTTTTCATCCTTCCAATGAAAAACCTAAATGGCCTTCCCCTCTTGAACTGTTCATGTGAAACAGCGGACATAAGGGACTGTCAGTTGCTCTCTGTATGTTGCCAGGGAAATCTCCATAAATTCTTCCATTTTATCAAAGACCTTTGTTTCCTGTACTAACCTATATCTGAACTTACATTAAATTTTTTTTAAAAGGTTAATTATCATCAAGACTAATACATTGCATTTAATTTAAACACCCGATGCCTGCTGGATCCCCATTAGAAGACATGCCACGATTGTAACAGGTAATATTGACTGCAATTTCCACACCCATTTCCACATTTTCACCATGACTGTGGCTGAATCTAATTTGCTGTGTGCTTTGACAGCTATAAGCTGTCAAATTGTAGTGAGACTTACTGGCATATCCATCAAGTGTATCATGAGCAGTCCTGCATTCAGCCACCAGTAGTATGAGCTAGTATTCTTCATATCCTCAACTCACTGCAGCCTATTGCTATTTAAATAGGTCTTGGATGTGTAGTTATAATGCTTAACTGCCTTTATAAAGTGTTTGAAGGTCTACAGGAGGAAAGGCTGTATATCTCCAGGACTGCTCTGTACAAGCAAAAGGCCTGTTGCATGGTCACCTGTGATTGCAAGGGATAATTTCTGTGACTCAAAGCATTCCTGGGACTTCCTCACACTTTTGAATAAATATAATCTTTTCTAATAATTTCAACAGGTAATCTGTGGATCCTGTTACTAAAAGGTAGTGCAAAGTGGGGGTGGATAGCTTAGCCACAGTCCTAGATTTTTAGAATAAGAAGACACTGCTGTAAAACTATGCTTCAGAAATCAGCAATGGGTAGTCAGCCAAATTCTGAGCACACTGATATTTCAAGTAACTCCAGTGAAGTAATGAATTTATACTTGTCCCAGCAAATGAGATCAGCAACAGGCCCTTTCTCAACAGAGCAGACCCCAGCTGGTGTTATTGTCACGGCATTGTAAAAGTTACCAGTGTAGTTTATGTTCTGACTGTCTGTAGCTTGAGTTACAATGACAGTGTGCTGACAATTCTTTACCACCCAAGTAATTTAGATGATCAAGACAAACCATTGATCCTCTCATACTTGTCTTTATTGTTTCTAAAGGTGCAATCCTAATTTATAATGGTGAGTGGGAACCACTGGCATATTTCTATCAGTGACATTGCCACTGATGTCACTGGTAGGAATACACGTGGTATGCCACAAACTCTTAGCAAAGAACTATTTCTTATAAACACTCCCTTCTCTCAGCTGGATTTTCAAGTTGCAAAGATGGAGCTTCACACAATCAGGAATATTTACTGTGGTTTGTCATCTCTGCAAGCTTACATACAAGGTGTTCTGCTTCAAAAAAAAAAAATTATTTTGGTTACTTGGATTACTGCCTGGAAAGGAAATGATAAAGCAGATGTCAGGGAGCCAGATGAGTAATAGAATAATTTCGAAGAGTGATCTGAGCTCTAAGAAGATGACACTTGAGAGGTCAGAGGCACAAAACATTCTCCACTTTCTCTCCTTCTGCACTCAGAGCTTGTAGCATAAGCTGTGTGTGCTTCAGCTTTGTTGAGCTGACATGATCAGTGCAGATATTGTTTAGATATATTCGACTATTACAAAGGTCTTCAATGGAGCCATTTTGATGGGGAGGGGGTGGGAAAAAGAGATTTTTTTAAAGATCAGAAAATCAAAAGCAGGAACATGTATTGCAGCTAGAGAAACTGTTTCATTTGCTGTTGGGCTGTTACAGACACAGAATTTCTGGAGTGGCTGAGAAACCATTAGCTACCTAGCTTCTCCCCCGTGCACAGCCTGCACCACACAGCTGTGCAAACTTCCCCTCCCTCCTCCCTGCCTCCCACTTAGTGGAAAGCTGCAGTCAGGGCTATACTGGTGCTAAGTGGATGTTGAATCATTATTTATGCTCCAGCGATAATGACAGCACTTCTCTGTCTGGATCCCCAGAGTCTCCAGCCTAAGATGGCAGGGCAGAAAAAAGGTGTGTGAGTGAAAAAAAAATGTGTGTGCTGTTATCTCTCCTCCAAACTGGGTAAGTGGGGCACCCAGACCTGAAGGAATTGGCCTGAATTCACAAGGAAAGTTTATGACAGGGCTGGGAGCCAGTGTTGTCTCAGTCCCCCCAAAACCGTCTTCAAACAGAAGTTCCCAAAACTAATAGCTCTTTGCCCAAATATGACTGGCCTAGGTAAGTAACTGTCCTAGGTTGCCTTGTCCAGGGCAATGGGGGCACATACAGACCCCCATGCTGAGCAGCCAAAACACAAAGAGCTTTGGAGGGTATGCTGCAGCTGCAAATATACCCCAAAAGACCATCCCACTCCCAGGGTTTGTCACGGCAGGCATGCCACAACACTGCCGGGGACAAGTGACAGCTGCAGTTAGAGGGCTTCTGTAACAGCATTGCCACAGAATTAAAATGCAAATAGCAAAGTATTCAGTGACTCTGCTTTTACAACCACACTTTGCAAGTTATCTGTGGACAACTAGCAGTCTTTCTGGGGACACAGTATCTCACACTGAAAACTTTTTTCTTCAGAAAGCAAGCACAGAATATGTCTTCATTTGCTCTGCTAAAAGGTGCGTCTGATGTAGAGAAACTACACAGTATCAGATCAAGCCACCGCACAGTCCAACGAGACTGAAACTTTCTACGAAGTAAGATGCTGCCACCTTCGGACCAAACAGAGGGTTAGCGGAACTCCCATAAAGGGAAAACTCGCTCCGAGAAACGGACAGGCAAGGAAAAGACAAGAAACAATGGAGGTGTTGATGACGTGCTAATGATACTTATTTACATTCAACATTCACCTTTGAGTTGTAAGGAAAAGAGCAGATTAAATGGTGACCATGCTTCTTCAAAAGCTCAATAACTACTAGTATTTACTATCCCGTAAAATGCTCTTTTCTTATACATAAAGGCTTAGAAAAAGCAAATGTAGGTTCTGTGTATTGCCACTTTCTGTTGCAGTAAAAGACAATAGAAATGAGCAGGAGAACTGCAGGAAGCTAGAAATTAGTTGCTCAGGTCAGATTTGGGCTAACACATGGAGCTCAACATGTTTTATTGCTCATTACAAAAAGAGCATGGATTTCTTAATGGATATAAATTACATGAATGTGATCAAGGAGAAGAAAAACATAAAGGGAATTTTCTTCCAAATAAACTATGGGAAAAGCTGTTTTTTCTTTTCCTCCTCACCTCAGAGGAACTCCCTGAAATCCTCTGGTATTTGTAAGGTTTTTAGGTATCTGGAAGCAACTTGGAAGTACTCATGAGAATGCCTTTTCTCTCAGCTTTCAGATTTGACTGCCCTTCTCTGCCAGCTTTGTGGCAATGTGACTCCATTGGAGTCAGGACCTCCAGCTGACCAGTCAAAAGAGGCTTACAGAGCCATGTCTGAGATAAGATTCTGAAAAGTAGAGGGGCCTACAGCAAAATTAAGGAAGCCTCTGACTATATTTACTTTGCTGAGTACTTGCACAGAGGTGGGATTTTTGTATACACTCTGGTTGTAGCCCAGACAAGTCTCTCTTGTGGTTGAGGGCAGCAGAAAGTATGGCTGTCAACCTGTGCAAATCAGCAAAAATGAAGTAATCACTGGTGTAGATGAGCTCAGCTGATGCCACAGGTGGTCAGGAGCTCAGAGTCCACAAGATGGTAGTCACAGCACTGTCCAAAAAGGACCTGCTTCCTCAATCCCAAGCACTGTTTCCCAGGAGGGTCACAGCATGGTAATTAGCTGTAAGATCAAAGCACACTGTTCTGCAGCTCAGCACAGCCTCTGCCTTCCAAAAACACAGCCAAGTTCCAATACTGTGTTTCCCTCTGAAAATCAGAAATATATCTGCAGCTTCATAAGCAAGGCCTTCCAAAAAAACCCATTTTTATGTGGGTACAAATACATTTATAAAAGTCAGTAATTCTTGTTAGCAGGGTTTCTTAATGATGACTTTAACTTGTTCTCAAACTTCAGTTATGCTGAAAAATGTTAGCATAGCAAAAATCAGGCTGCATGGGAGTCTGCACCAGTCTTTTTATGTGCAGGAACTTCAAAGGGCTTCAAGGGGTTTAATAATGGAACTATGACAGCCTGAAGAATAAACAGAATTTGAGTGGACAGATGCACAGGACTTAAAGCTTAACCTAGAAGTCTGCAACTTGCTGAAAGGAGCCAATATTAAAGTAATTATGCACTTAAAACAATTACTATTTATTCTTCAAAGAGTCATAGTCAAGTGAAATAACCCATTTTAAATTATTTCTGGTAATTGCATTGCATCCCCTGATTATATGCCTGCATACTCTTTGAACTAGTTTTTTTTTAAAAAAGAGAAACCAACCTGTCCCTGCATTTTTGCTTAAAGATTACCCCACATCTTGAATAATTCCACAGTAGCTTATCATTTCCTGCAGGCAAAATATAGGGTGTTAAACCTGAGTAAATCCGTGTAATTTCAGTTTCTGTATCTAGGCCAGAAGTCAGTTTAACAGTGAACAATTGCAAATGCCTAAATTGTTCACTTACCATTAACTTTTGATAATCTGGGAAATTCTATAAGAGTATCAAGGCATTTTATTTAAAACTGTGGTAGCTTACCAGCACATAGTTGTACCTAGCAAAATGACTGAACACAAAATTAGGAAGGATCACTGTTCTGCTTTAGATAGCATAAAATAGCTTTCCATTCTGTAACCTCAACATGTAAAATCTGATTTTAAGTAGTTCCCAGGGCACTCACAATTTCTACTAAGATGTAATCACATTATTGTTGTGTAACAGAATATAGGAAGCAAATTCCATCATCTAAACCTTCTACTCATTTGCTAGGACAGTGGTGGGAATTTTACTTCTAAGTATACTTAACATAGTTTATGATCAGTCTGTGGGGAGATTTCCACTTAAGAATACGTCTGGCCCATATTTATGGACAGAGGCTAATTTTGAACTTGCTTGCTGCAACACTGCTGGCACTGCATTTGCAGCAGAGAAAGCTCAGTACAAAACATGGGAATGACCTCTAAATATTTACTGGATCATCTTAGAAACTACTTCTTCGTTAGTTCTAGGTTTTTACAGAATTTAATCAATATGGGCATAAAGCTCAAATATCTGATAGCACCTAGACATCTTTAGGATTTGGTATATCCTTATTAGGACTTATTTTCTTAAATAATTTCCTAATATAAAATCTTTCAAGATCAACCTATTTCCAAATGTATAAGCAAATGTAGACTGAAATAAATTCATAAATATGGACTGGAAACTTGCAGACAAGGCTATAAGGGTGGGTAATATACAAAAGATTTTTTTGTGCAAACTAAAACTTCTATCTCTACTGTAAATAAATTCATTGAGATCCTTCTCGCCACAGGAAATAATTAACATGTTATTGCAATGAATTCCAAAAAATTAAGCCATGTAACATCAGGTGTGGAGTTTAGGAACAGTTCCTTCTGTTATATCTTTGATTTTGGACGTGGAAAGATTGCTTTCTCCAAATGCAAAAATCTGCAGTGATGTCGTGCTCTAGAGCACGTGTTTATAATTGATGAATATAATTGCTTCACTCTGACTGCATGCACTTAGTAAGAATATTGTGTTCTTATTACCACAATTTCAGCCCTGATATTTAGTAATTTATTAAGCATCCTTTGGGCTCATTTCGATAATTACATAACAAGAAGAAATCTGTGTGAGTATGAATCCCCTCTCAAGTGAAGATAAAATTATTTGTAGACCATACAAATCCTTTCCACACAATCAAGAAATATGCAGTTTGCTGTCAGCTGAAGAGGATGGTTTCTGCCTGAAGAAAAACAAAAAAAATGTGAGTCTTGAGTTGCTCAGTTCAGCATTTCTGAACTGTCAACTGATATCTTGAGCTGTCTCAACCAAATGTGTGCATTAGGATTCAGTCAAGTTTATTTTGTATGTAAAGTGAGGTTCATAACAACCCACAGCCAAAAAAAAAAAAAAAAAAACAAAACCCTTTACTCCAAGGCCAGTAACTGATGCAGCTCAGTTGTTATCATTACCTCTAAAATATTTTAAAGAAGGCTGACAAATATCCTTGTTCTGTGAGCCATATAACAAAATCTTCACCTACCTGAGGTAGGCGAAGACAAGACACATCCCACACCCCTTGAAGTGGAGAAGAGAAGGAACTCTTGGAATAGCTCACAAATGGGACAGGGTAATGGTTCCAAAGGGGACCAATGCCAGATTAGGCTGGGAGGCTGGGAATGCCACTACATCCCCATAGTGCCCACACAGTCTTTGCTGAATAGCACTTGACTAATTTCTTCCATTTGTAAAAAGAGAGATGTCCTGAATGTGCACTTGAACTATGCATGAAACATGCTGCATTTCAAAATCATGCAAATGGGCAACCTGTTTTAAAATAAGGGAAAGACTTAGGTTTAGAGTCAACTTTTTCAGTGCTTAGAAAATTCTTTTAGAAGTTTTACTATAAACAACTTGAAAGAGAGAGATTCCTTTTTATCTTTTTAACAAAAAAAATAAGAACAATTTTTGAAATACAGTTGCAATTCCCATTTAAAAAAAATATTTTTCTGCAGAATTCCTCTGGAAAAATATTTTAATGGACACATGCTAACAGACAAAAACACGCATTCTAGTCACTTTACAGCAGCAATTTTTATGTCTTTACACACATAGATTTTTGAAATTAACACATTGTGGTGACTATGGGTGGAATACAGATATGTTGCTTATAAAAAATGCATTGTGAAAAGTGTTTTATCAAAAGGTTAGTGGTTCATGTTGCCCATACCCAGTGGTATTTTGCCTGCATTTATAAGGCAGATATATAAGAATTATTTATGAACAGAACCTTTCATTTTTTTGTACTCCTATGTGATATATGCTCATGCTTGTGTCACATCCAACCTGAGAAGTCAAACATCATCCCAGGCTAGAGTTATCTTTTCACAGTTTCTTATCAAAAACTGAACCTTATCAGCTGGAACTGAGTTGCTTGGAATAGTACCTCCAGCCTTGGTAGGTGAGAGGTGAGACAGGTTTGTCAGGGAACTCCAGGAAAATGAGCTTGTGATCCTGCTGTACCTGGCTGGAGAATAATAAATGTTTCCTTGAGTAGCTGCCTTCTCACACATTTTGTCACACTGTCTGACACCAGCAAACTTGATCTTCCCTGTCTCTAACACAGATAAGCTGAATTAGGGATTTGGAACAATTTTGTCAAGAGCTGTTGTAGGTGATTGACTGCTTTGCCTCCATCCAGAACTGGCCTTGCCTCTCACTAACACAGGAAGTAGAAAAAGAGCTCCATTCCCTGGAAGCCAAGCTGTGCCCTCTGTCCCTTATCCATTCTTACAGTAAAAGCAAAACAAAACAAAACATTGCCTGTCTTTTTATGGAAAGATTCCTACAGTAAATCATAATAAAAGCCAATCAGTTTGCAGATTCTGTGTTTGTTGTCGTATATTCTGACACATTTTGCCACCATATTGCCATAGTATACATACACCAAACTTACTCATTGGCAAATACTCCTTGTGGGGATCAAAGCAGTTTTAGAGGAAGGAAAAAAGATCCAGTCCATTAATTTGAATGTAGGAATATTTATTGACGCTTTAACAGGTTTCAGAACCACTCGTTCCAAGCTGGCTGCTCTGTCACAATGCAAGTATTAGAAAAAGCATGTGCCATACCAGACAGTGCACAAGTATCTTCACTCAGCTTGGAGATGTCATTTTCTACTTAGATTGTAGAAATATTCCAAATATTATGAGAGAAGCTGTCAATTACAGCACCTTTCTCTGGGCCACAGCTTATGAAGATCTTGTCAGTAAAAAGCAGAAAGCAGTTTTTATGTGCAGTAGTTACAATGCAAGCGTATTCCAGTCTCCTGTCGGTAACAGTGCCTCCGCGGCCACCATGAGCAGAGGTGACACTCAGAATTTGGGTAGGTTATAGAAGTATCATTAAATGAAGTGTGAAGAAAACAGACCTTCAGTCACATAGCCAGCTGTATCCATTCTCAAGCATACTGAAATTACAACTCCCAGGAACTTTCCAAAGTCCCAAACATATTGCTTTGGAAGGAGATTGGAGCTGCGTTCACCACATGTGTAATGAAACAACCAAACAACAGAAATAACCAAGCTGCTATATGAAACATTAATGAATGCAAGTACTTCAACACTATCCAGTCACTCCATAAAAATTTTTAGCTACAGTATTATCTAAAGAGCATAATTTAGGAAAGAGTTTAAATTTTTCCTTGCTGTTTGCTTACTGAGAGCATACTTTAAGATAAGATTTACAAAATTTCAGAAATTTCATAGCGAAGAATGAATACCAACACTGTCATGAACAGGATTTATTTTTTATCTAAATCATTGCATTAATTACAGATTGATATTATGCTGTTATCTTAGCCAAACAGAACAGAATTCAGCCCATAAGCATATGTCTTCCAATCCAGTAAATATACATAGTTTGTGAAAGCACATTCTAGATCAATGACATTGATCAAGAAACCAAAAATTGAGTAATTAAACTGTTATTTACCTGAGGCTGCAGTCATACAGCAGTCTGAGAGAGCAGACTCACCCCTGTGAGAGGCATCAGCAAGGAAACATGATAACTCTGGATGCCTTTTTACACCTGGATCAAAACACTCCAGTCAGAGTCACTGCTTTCACTTGAATTTATCTCACACTCTCAGAGCTGAAGCTACACACACAGCAATTAGAAGCAGAGTCCTTCACAGGATGTGTGCATTTCATGATTGCTTTAGCAGTTGATTTTTAAATGCCTTGACTTTCTAAGTGGATTCTCAGTTTTATTTCAGTTTCTTACAAAAATTAATCAAATCACTGACAAATTCACAGATCTTTTTTCTCCTCATTGTGCTTTATATGACTTACTGAGTTTTAATTGCTCTTATTAAATAAGCACAAGGTACTTTTTTATTTTGATTCCATCCAGGAAAACTTAAAAGTAACCTCCAATTGTTTCATTTCCTTACAGTCATTTTAAAAAGTGAAGTTGGTGGGCCTGATGCCTTCTTCCAAACGTATTAGGAGTGCCACACACTGTGATTGTAGGAATGCTGGATGAATGCTCTTTGAAAGCTTTTGCTCTGAATCTGTAACAAGGCACATCAATGGCTTCTTTCCAGCAACTCCCTATCATATTCCATTCTGACAGCCATTTTCCAGCTATATCTACAGCTAGGATCTAACATGAGGGAACAAGAACAAAAAGGATACTAGAAGATTAATGATCTTTGGCACTATACCACCACAATCCCAGCGTCAGTCACCATAAACAGAAACACATGAACAAAATCAATATATCATGTTGGCCCAGTCACTGAATATGCTTTCTATAAACTTCAGAGGAATAGCATTAGGCTAACTTGGGCCTCTAAGAACCACTCTGAAAATCAACTACAGCATATTCAAGAATCTTTTCAGAGTACCCCTTATGATGAAGATCTTCCTCCCTGACAATCTGTTCCCACAAGGAGTAGTAAATGCTCTTCCCCTGAACAAAGAACAATTGCAAATGTTTTCTAGTAGAGCTGATGTGTCTGCTGTACTAGAAAACCCATTTTGTCCCATTTTCCATCCAGTCTGCCCTCACAGAGAAGCTGTGGGCATGCAGTACCTGATAATGCTCCGTACCTCGAGCTCCTCTGAGTAGCCAACAACCAACCTCACAGATGTCTACACAGACCTCAACCTCTGCACTTCTGAGATGTCATGAAAGTAACTAAGATAAAGTCTGGACACACACCAGGTGACTCTGAAATCTTAGTAAAAGCAAAGACTTTTCTCCAAATTTCTGGCCTGTTGGGCTCAGAGGTATGAATGGTCCCAGGATTGAAATCCATTTATCGACACCTAACACTAAAAGACTTGAAAACAGTAATGGCTACATACAAATATAGCTCTGTGCAGTGTAGCTGCTCAAACCCAGGCTAAAGACCCTTTGTTAGTAAATGGGATAAAATTGCACTGCTGGAATGAACACACTAGAAAATTCCAAAGTATGCCTTAGCAATCACAGATTTTTTTTTTTTTTCCTTGCATCAAAGGACTTAGACCATAAAAGGCTTCTGACATACAAGAAAAAAAAGAAAACCTAATTAAATTGTATGGGAAGTCAGAACGATAGGTGGCCTAATTATTCCCAATTAACCCTGCCTAGGAACTCACACACAAGATGAACATATACAAACAAATCAGTGTTGTGGACAGCTTATTCTACTTAAGACAGAGGCAAACAGTACAATAGAATTAGCGGCACTCTCATCCTGCTACAAATTAAAAAATAAAAAATTACATATGTTGGACATCCCCCAAACACACTTCTTCCTGTGGTTTACCTTCTCTGTTAAGCACTAAAACAAACTTTTTCCCAAAGCTTCATGGTTGTTAGACCTGTCCTTTAAGATTTCCTCCTTCACTATGCTTGATCCTCTTTGCCCTTCAACCCCATTCAGCTCCAAAACTGGAGTTACACAAACACAGTGGTTTGATTTCATTCAGACAGAAAAAAAATATAGGTATTTTCTATCAGTGCCTTCTGGGAAGCTACAACCTTTATCAGGTGCTAATTCTGTGTTGTTGAAGATGAACTAAAATGCAAAGTCTTTTCAAATGAAGTTCATAAGGAGGTAATACAGTCGAGTCAAGCAAAACCAGTAAGGCCGCACATTCAGCCTTGTAACAGATCAGCTTCTGAGCTGCGTCCTCTTTGTCCACTTCTCACTGGAAATGGACTAGTGTACACCAAGGATGGAAAGTGGGATTAGGTGGTGCTCTACTCTGCTTAGTCAGGAGTTCCTTATCTGTCTTGGAAGCAGGCATTTTTACCAAGTAAAGCTCATGATGACAGAGAATGAAATCCATCTAATTATATATTGGCATTCTGCCTTGTGCGTGTCCCAGAAAGATTATAAATTAATCTTGTAATGGCATGCCAGGCTTCAGCAGGAATTAACGGCCTAGAAAGAAGGGTGGTTTTCTTATGATATAGTAAAGCTTACCCCAGGGGAAGTGTGCCCCTTTTTGCTGTGGGATGATAACTCAATTCTGTCTGCCTGTGCTATTAGTGCAGAAAGAACATAAAGCACCCTGTACTTTACAGTAAACCATATTCTGCTGGCAGTTGATACCTATTACATAGACAAATCCTACATAATTTTAATTTATATAGAAACCAAAATACACAAGTGGTGTGTGCATATAGGTATCTTGTTTTAGTTTCATGTGCCTGAGACTAGGCAAATTGGAATTAAGCTAGGGGAAATTTCCACAAAGCAGAATAATCAAACAAGTGCTATCACCAAGAATACCTGACAAGCACTTAGATGGAAACTGCACTTAATATAGAAAGAGACATGAAGCAGTAGTTTCTCAGGGCGAAAAAATAATCATCTAGTTAACAAGTAAGTTAGAAATATTTATAGAGCTTCTTTCAATGTTACACAACTGCTCACAATACCAGTTCAGTAGGCAGACCACATAAAGGAAAACCTAATTTGATTTGTTTCCCTATCAGAGTTAATTCTCAAACGTTTTTAGTGTTTCTGCTGTGATTGGTCTACAGCATTAAGCATTTAAGCATTTCCAGCAGTGATAACTTTTAATGCTTTTAAAAGTGGACTAGATTGCAGGCAGTTTATAGGTATATGTAGGGTTTATCAACACACCTGCTCAAGGAACAGTACAAGAACCTTCATATATTGTTTCCAGGCTTGGCTGCTCAGTGTCAGTACCTTCTCTCTAACCCCAGCATGTCTCAGATTGCTGCCTGCTGGGCCCTTCCTCTGAGCATGTCTGGGAGCCAAGCTGTGGAAGACACTTTGCTGGTGACAAACTGCTCCAATGAAGTTGTTTTTCTTTTTCCCCTTGTTTATTGACAGGAAAATGAAGAGGGGTACCAGTAACCTAACACCTTCATAGGACACCTTGCCTTCTTTCTATTTGAAAATAAAATTACCACTGACTAAAATTGACACACACAGGACAAATGACAACTTTTTACAAGAGTTAATGCACTGACCTTTTACCATTACTGTTACTTTTTAAAATTACCACAATGATATTTCAATAAAAGCAAGGTCCTAGGGGTAAGACTCAAACTACATGTAATAGCTCTGATTTGCCATTCTCTAGAGAACAGTGGATTGCTTCAAAGCAAAGGAAGGAAAGTATTTGACCATTAGGATGCTAAAGGAAGGTGCTGTGATTATAAGTTAGTGAAAACACTTTTAAAAAAAAAAAATCCTTGCAGCATTACCTGTGCTAAATCTTATGGGAAAGCCACAGATACACAGTATTTGCAGGATCTATATAGTACTATTTTCCTGGGATATAATCATAGTAGTTTTCTCTTCTTTTTATCTCAGAAATTCCCCATACCTATCAAGTCTTCCAGTTTTCCAAGTGTTTATGAGACTACTACCAGTCAACCCTCTACAATTAAGTAAAATTTTGGCTGGAAAAATCAAATACACAGTTCAAAGAAGACAGTGTGCACCAAAATGAATACATCAATAAATAAATGAATGTAATCAAACTGGTACTAGGAATACTTTCTCCTTTCTTTCCATTACAAAATCCGTGCCTCCAAATTCATGTAAATTAAGTCTAAAAATATTATATTTTTCCTATAACAACGACAGTATTTTTTCCTGTATTCAAAATGGCCATAACTTAAAATGTTAGCTTTTTGCTTTGTAAGAAAGACTTACCTCACTTGTAAAGAAACATTCAGGAGTTTTTTTTGCATTGGACCAACAAAGTTTCTTATACCTAACCTGTATGCCGTCACATTTTCAAATATTACTGAATTATTCTGAGTTATATGAAGGGAAGAAGGAGGAGGACATATGATCATCTTCAAATTTCTATACGTAGAGTCACCCTAGCAAAGATATAGGTGAATCAGCTTTATAAAAAGTTTGCAAATTGTTTTGAATACTCCTCCAATCATGTTTTGCTATTGTCATGGTATATACTCATAAAAAGGATTTTGATGCAGAACTTAAAGTATTTATTGGTGAGTTTAGGTTACCTAATCTAATTCAAGTGTAATTATTTTTTTCTTTCTGAGTCAGATGATAGTATCTCCCAGAAAAGTGTGGCTAGCACAATCAAAGTGTACCAAGCAGGTCACTGACTTGGTCTTTTCATCCTGTAAATGAGGTGATGGAGATAGAAAAATGAGAAGCATCTAAATAATCCTGAAGCATGGCAACAAGACAGTGAACAGGGAACAATTTTTCAGTGTGCCTCATATGACAGGAACTAATAAAACATCAAGCAGCTGGTACAAACAAGTAAAGGCAGATCTTTTCTCACTCACAATATAAAACTGAAATTCATTGCCAGGGGATATTGTGGGTGGGAAGAAAAATCCATCAAGGGCTATTAAACACTAAGATATCACCTCTGGCGCAGGAAATCTCTGAGCCATAGATCACTAGAACCTGAAAACTGTGAAGGAGGGAGACATAACAAAATAAAATGGCTGTATTGATGATTATTCTTCCATAGCCATCTGCTACAGCCACTGTCAAAGAGCAGATGCTCCTTGATACAAAAGACAGGTCCCTAATCTGAACAAGTGAAAGCATCTTTATATATATGAGGGAATTTGAAAAACTGTTTTAGTTGTATCATCACACATTTCCCCTTTCTGCATATAGGTATATACACACACATATACATATGCACATGTACCCATGTCTGCATATACACGTACACATTCCTGCAAAAGTGACAGCCATGGTTTTCTTTGGTTCCAGGGACCCATTCAGCAGTAAGTAATGACACAAACTGCTGTCTTGGGAAAGCCTAAGCAGTCCCTTGGTACAGGGACTGTGCCACTGGGACTCATGTTACAGAGACTCACGTTCCAGAGACCCCTGAACTAGCGGAAACTGCAACTTCCATAATGCTTTTTGACAGTTTATTTTTATGTAATGCACCAGATTAAAAGAAAAGAAAAACAACACCCCAGAAACAAAAACCAAAAAGAAACCAGCTCAAATTCCAGCGTGCAGCTTCATAATCAGACCCACATGTGCCTTTTTCAGGGTTGGAACCTCTTGCTCTTCCACACAGACATCCGCCACTAACCAGCTCCTCAAGGCATAATCTGGAGCATCCTTGTCATTATTGCTCCAGTTTTCTCAGGTCTCCTTACCCCTGTCTCTTCAACCAGGGAGCCTCATCCTTTCTGGCTCTAAACCTTGCTCCAAGAAATGTGCCTTTCCCCTTTCCTTTGCTAAATGTTTTGTGGTCTGAACATCATCTGACAGACTTCAGAATTCCAGTTACAGATATCCTTCCTCAATCTCCCAAATCCATCATCTTTTTCCAAAATATGCCTCAACTGTGATCCTACTTGCCCTTTCTCCTCAATTCCTAGCCTGTACCAGTCAGTTTTTGTGCTCCACTTCTTTTTAATCAGGCTTTTGCCTAATCCCATCAGTTTTATTTCTTTCTTGTGTCTTCTCTACACAAGATTTTTTTTCCCATATTTTGCATTTTGATCAGGTAATGTCCTTCTGCAGATTTACTCAGTGGGCCTATACAGCCATAATTTCTTTCCCCTTGCTCAATGAACCAACTGGGAAAATAATTTTCTTCCCTAAAACTAATTTCTGCTAAAGAGGAAATACTTGTTCAAGAACATTATTACACAGCAGTTTTATGACCTAACAATGAATATCTGGGTAGGGTATAGCTTTTTGTTTCCTTTGTTGATGGCTTTTGGTCTGAGACTTTGTTCTTTTGCTTGGGTCACCAAAAGTGTGTCATCTTGGCCTACTGCTCATAAGGCTCGTGCTTCTTGTCTTTGCAAAATTTCCTGAGTTCTCCTTCTGGTTCTGACTGATAACAGTCACAGCTCTGAGAAGGTATTTTGAGATCACACATGTCTTTGCCGAGTTTGAAATAATTTACCCCCAGGAATCCCACCATGAACCTCTGGCTCAAGTTGCAGTTCCTGGTTGCATACCATCTGTCAGTGGTATGTTCTACACATGCACACACAGCATCTATCTGTCATTTAGTCATTTAGACATTTAGTCTAGCAAAATTTTCCTAGCAACAAAGTTTTATCTGATGGGCAATTGATGACTCTAGTGGTTGCATCAATAGTAAAATTAAATGCCAATTTTTCCTTTGCTGAACTACACAGCACAGCATTACAATGAAAAGGACATTAATAGACATATAGCAGCTCTGCACACCTAATCAAATATTTAAAAACCACCCTATTAGTCAAAGGTAAAATGATAATCACAAAGAGGAACATTTTTTGCATTGCTCTGCAGGCTGTACATGCATTAGGCCTTCTTCATCATGAGTTATTTAGGTTCAGTGTTATAAATATTTTCTTTACCAGCTGCACCCCTAGAAGAGACCAGGCTCTCCTGCTTTGTCTTCAGGTTTTCCCATGCATGCAAAGGGATGAGTGAAGCCACCGGAAGGAAACAACTATACCCAAGGAGGTGTAAGACAGCAACTGGGTCTGGGTGAATGAATGTCATCCCTTTTCCTGTTCTGGGGAGCTTCCCAGAACAGAAAGATGCTCTACAACTCCAGAATGGACTTTTCAGCTAAGAGAACATCTAAACTTGGCTCTGCTGAGAGGAGTGACACAAACCACAGACTGTCAAAACTTCCACAGCAAACTCTCTTTCCACCGTAGAGTCAGTTTGCTGTCCAAACAGTTTTCAGCTGAGGAGAAAAAAGATTTACTGTTTTTCTCCTTTTTTTTTTTTTTTTTAGGAGGGAGTGGGATGTTTAATGAAAGTGACCAACATTACAGAACTAGTATCTGTCTCACCATGCTTTTAATCTAATGAAAACTAAATCAACTTTTAATCTTTGCACTGTCTTACAGTTCACATTTACTAAAGGTCATGAACTATGAACAGCTAAAAAGCGTCGCAACAAGTGAAACTATTATCACAGCTATATCACAATAAGATGGAGGACTTTCTTCTTCCTTTTTTTTCCTCTTACTCCAGGTTACTAGAAAATATGAAACTGTTAAAAGAAACATAAAAAGGGCAGCCAGGACATCCTGTTCACTTGTCCTTTAATCTTTCTGCTGTAATGTTAGTGTGATAATTGATACCAATTGATTTCATAATTCTGTCTGCAATTCTGTACGTATTAAGCAGATTCATCTAGTCCTTAGGAAAAATTAGTGCTGCACTTGATAATCTCAAAGGGAAAGAGCCATTTTATGATTGGCATTTTTTCAAGATTTCCATCCTTGGCTTGGGAAATAAGTTAAAACACTGCAAAAAAAGGATAAAGTCCTACCTAGAGAAAATGAATTCTACATAAAAAAACTGAACAAGTAAAATTTATTTATTTATTAATACAATCACAGAAACACTGAATTATCATTTCCAACCTAAAACTATGGAGTTCTGGCATGGCATGGAGATACATAATTGCAGTAATTTAAGAATGCTTTCAGTCTCAGTCCCACATCATCTTTCTCAAAATAAAACTTTGCTTGCAAAGAAGACTTATAAAAATTGTACCCACAGCGTTTTCTGGGATTAACAACTTGCCTGAATGAATTATCTTTAACAGATTCCAGTTACTAGAGAATATTAAGAGGACATAACAGAGAATACATAATACAAAATCAAGGTTGAATATATGTCTTTACTCTTTTTTACGTTTGCATTGCATTCCTATCTTTAATCACAATGACACACAATGATATATATGTTGCACCCTCTTGCAATTAGCTGCACATGGGTAATCTATTTTAGCATGCATATTGTTTTGTATATGCCACACTAGACCACAAAAGTTATTTATATGATATGTAAATATAAATTGCATTTATACAATATGCTACAAATTAAGGACAGCAATGACGAAAGTAGTAAATATCTACTAGCATATTAGGCCAAACAAATAGTCAGCCAAGAGTTGTCTAGATGGAAAGTTATATGCTTTGCATGTAAGGTTTTTTGCATATAAGGTTTGCATTTAGTTTAAACTGATACCAAAAAAAAAAAAAAGTCATGCAAAAGCTGATTTCAGTTTACATAAGTTTATATCTTTGTTTTATATTATTTAGAAATAAACCTAAAGAGAATTTGATCTTAAGGTAAAGAGAGTTTAGCTCTTAGCTTGTTAGCTACTCTATTTTAGACAGTGAGTTCTGTATATGAACCTTATAGCCACAGCCTTCATTATACAAAATAACCATAAAAATTATTTTGCTATATAGTATGCTAAACATTAATAAATAAAGTTAGAAGAAATCCATGCATTTTACAATTACTGCCCAGTAAATGCAGTGATGAATGCAAAAAGGTGTAAAAGAAGCAGAGATATTAAGGAATTAATTTAATTTTAAATTTTTACAGCACAGTTTACAATCCAAATTATTTTTTGCAACTGGGGTACAAGTTCAAACAATTTCTTTCATTTATTCTTCTGAAATATGAGTTGTCTAAAGAGCACCAGATGACTATATACTAGGCACTATATAATCTACTGTATCATTTTCAGCTACCTCAGATTTAAGTGTATTGAAACAATAAATTTTGAAATTAAATCTTTTACAATATACTCAACTAACAAGAAAATAAGTGACTTTAAATAAAAATATAAATTATGAACAGTTTTTTACCACTTTCAGAATTCACAGCCATTTACATTTTAAAATTAATAAACACACACAAACACCATATACACATAAAGCATGACAAAAATTCAAAAGGATGTTCTACGAACTTCTATCTACATACAAAAAGGGGGAGAAATGCTGTGCAAAGTTAAAATCTTCAACTAGTTAATTTTTTTTTTAATTAAGATGTTAACTTAGTTAATTCTCAGCTTCTTAATTTGTTCTGCTTGATAAACTAAATACAGGCCTCACTTAATTTGTTTGTTAACTTTTTTAAAACCCCAGCTTCTGTGTGAGAAGACACTTCCTCAGTGAAGTAGAAAAAGTATAACAAGATGAGGCATATACAGAAACTCTTGCAAATATTCTTACTTATCCCTCTGTTAAGCATGCAAATATGCTGCTTAAAGCCTTCCCCTTCCAGCCCTGATTCTCCTAAGAAAACATGTAAACTCAAGTATGTGGCTACCACAACCAGATGATAGATTACCTAAGGGCCATTCTCACCTTCCAAGTACTGTGAAGCATTTTCTTAGAAAGAAACTTCTATGGAACAAGTAAAAAGGAAAAAAAGAGAACCATTTATTCCCAGAGTAAATCTATTTGCCTATTAATGCTCCCAATTTTTCAAGATACTCTCCCAGGAGTTATTCTAGGCTTGCTGCCCATCCAGGGCGAGAGCTTTGTTTCTTACTGAGTCACATGCCACAAACCCAGAACTGCAAAGTGAATTTGAAGCCACATAGCTGAAAATCAAAGCTTTACTTCAGGCCCACTGCTGGGGAGCCCTCGGTCTCATCTGCTCTCAAAAGGCACACTCCTGTGAAAATCAAGGAAATGCTCAGATATTTAACACATCTTTCCAGCTTCAGCTCTGTGTTGTCAAACTTGGCTGAGGTTGGTGAGTTCTCACTCAGACTCGGATCTGAATGTAGAAAAGGTTCAGCATTATTAGCACTGAATATTCAAGTTTCCCAATGCTGATTTCTGAGATACAAAGTGGATATCTAAATAAAGATCTAGCTATAAATCTCATGTTTTATCAACAAAACAGCCAAATAAAGACATCTTAATTGCCATGCAGGTGCAATGATCTCAGTTTTAAAAAATTAAAAAAAAAAAAAACTAAAGAAGTTATAAAAACCTGTGGTCGTATGAATTAGTTCATATTTCTTTCTTGTCAGATCTCAAAATTGGAATGGGATCATCAAAGGAAACATAATTGAAATCACCAGCAACATTCTTTCCTCGCATTCAAGATAAACCAAACACGTGCTGTACAAGTTAGGGCCCAGTGTTGCCTAATGGACACAGTATTGCACTGAAACAATTTTTCTTAGTGGTCATAAAAATATCCCACTGCATAGATGTTAAGTCTAATGTCCTGGTAAGATTCAAATTCAGAAAACTGCAGCATTCTGTTTTCCTGAAACTTTGTTTCCTTCACAGTAGTACTGTTTATTTACTGTCCTATGATGCTGTATGGTCTCACTCCATGTTCTTTAACATTTTTTAGCAGTGCCTTCACTTTAATAATGTACAGATTACTTCCAAAAATATTTATAGATCTTAATGTTATAGCAACACACCTTTTATGAACTCCTGTATCCAGAGTCACCTTTCCACAATACCAAAACCTATGACAAAAAAATCCAGACCTGGATATCTCCTCTCTTGGAAAGGGTTTGGGGCTGCAATCGTTCTCCCAAAACTGCTACTCTCAAGCCCTGGGAAATCTTCTCATCAAAATCCAGCACAGGGCTGGAACTAGAATTCTCCAAGTACCTCATGCTGGCAATCAGCACTATATACAGGGTAATCTGTACCATGGGATGTAGGGTTTGGGATAGGCCAGAAGTTACAGGCTCCATGCTCTTCATTTTTACTTTTTACAGTAACGACACGAGTGCAGACATTTTCTGTTGCAGAGTAAACAAATTTTATCAGTGCTGTTTTAAAGGACATAGACTTCAAAATATTTTGTGGCACAGGCAGTCAATCAGCCTGCGGTGCTGGTTTCATTGTGACTGCCACCCACAGAGACGCTCTGCTGTTGCACTAGTGGGAGAAGAAGAGTAAATAAGAAAGTTGCACAGCCAAGCTGCTTCTGCCAGAACCAAAGCCAACCACTCACTTTGATAAGCATTCAGTAAGGACTTTCATGTTTGCACTGTACTTTCCTTCTGCTGCACTGTTGAGGGATAATTGTGTTTGCATTTGTCCTAATGATGTGATTATGAATTGTGTTTGCCCTTTCCATGTGATGGCAAAGGAACTAATGGCATCCCCTCAGGATTCAGCAAAGCAGTAAGCAAATCTCAAACCAAGCTATTTCTCTGCAAATAAATATATCTGAAAGAGATGGGGAGAAAAGAGGCCTGGCATCCTGCTTTACCTAGTGGAAATTGAATTTTTTGCATGTAGGGTCTGGTGAAGAGGGTTTTGAGGGTGGAGGTGTTCCAATACTACGTAAATACTTAAAAACTAGTTTACATATTTATTTAGATAATAAAATAGTCATGTTTAGATGTGCCAAACATCTTCAATTTTAATAAAATGAATCCATTATCTCTAGATATACTTGCAAATTCTGAAAGTTTATTATGGATCTTTATTTGAAAAAGCACTTCTTAAAGAGCATCAGTCTTCCTTAGCTTGGGAAACCTAAATTCAAATCTAAATATGCACAAAGCTGACTAAGTAACATTGACCAGACTCCCGTCTTTCTTTCCCATATCAAATGAACTGGACTTTGTATTTTTATAATAAAGGATAACGGGAGTGCCTATTAAGAGGATTTTCATTGCCTTTCCTTCACATCAAGGCAGTACAGCATAAATGAACAGCTTCACAATTGAAGGGCTTGGGTTTTTTAAAATTAGTGGCTATTCTATTTTTTAATTTTTTCAAGTGAACGGAAATTGACCTTCATTGTCTCTTTAGTCATTCCAGCTCAGAATCAAAGAGCAAGTTAATTATAACCATTTAAAACTTAACAGTTGAAGCCTTTTGATGTAATATCACATTCATTTCTAATTAACTGTACATATGTCTTGCTGAGTTATCCAATAACTCTTGAGATCTGTCAGCATAAAACCTTAATAAAAGCATGAACACTTTAGGATGAAGCTCAGACAATCCTTATATAAGAAGAAACAGAAGGTGACAGGGAAGAAGAGTGCCTATAGGAAGAAATCTCTGCCTTACTGCTTTTCCCTTATGTTCTTTAAAATATGGCTGCTCCTCTTGCTGCTGCATAGCAGCTCACTGTCCTGAGAGTCTGGGTTGTCACTTTTGGTTTTAGAAAAAAAACAAAAATATGAAAAAAAAAAAAATTAAATCAAGCACAAACTTTTTTTTTCTGTGGCTAAACCTGGCCCTTCAAAACCATTGAAAGCTATCTCAGAAGCTCAGTGGAGGAAGTTAAAGGCAAGAAGATGCTGTCCATCTCCCAGTGAAACTCTTCTCTCCAATGACTAGATTTACTGGGTATTTAAGTTGGGTTGTGGGCTTGGCAGTCAAGATCGAGCAATGTTCTGGGCCCGTTTGAGATCTTAATTTTGTTTCTCTGAAAATGAAATTACTAATTCATAAAGATTAGCATTACCATCATTATCCTTAATGCCTTTGTCCCAAAAATAAGTCATCTTGAAAAAAAGACTTCACACCATGGTCCCAAATAGGACTTTTGTTCCATATGACATTTAAATTCTAAAGAGGGCTCAGGAAAAGATCCAAAGTCAAGGCATGCCTGCCTTATTCAAAGCTGCATCTATCATCCAAGGGATAGATTTGTCTGTTTTAACTTGGTGTGGGAACGATAGGAACAGGTTGATTGTCCACTCTGCTTCTTCCATTCAACTTTTATCCCTGTATGAGGTAGGACAAAACTGAACCAAGCTCTATCCCCAGAGCTCTGTTCGCCCCATTGAGCCCACTGCCCACAGCCAAGGAATATAAAATGGAGAGCAATCTCTTTGCTCTGAGTAGTGACACTTAGGGGGTGGAGGTTGTCTTTGTCTTTGTGGTAACCGTAAGGTAGGGTAAGAGTCATAGTCATGACACATAGTCACAGAAACCAGAACCGAATGACTGGAAACCCTTTGGAAAGAGGAGAGGAAGTTCTATGAGAGGATACTGGAAAGACCAGAGCATCAAGACCAGAGAGAAGAGGCTATGCTGGTTTTTCTTGATTATAAATTGAATGCTGTTCGGAGGTTCCTCTGGGAGAAGGGTTTACAACAGAGCTTTGAGGAAGGTCCAGCACAACTGAAAAAACATTGTGGACCCACATGATTCTGAGGGATGTAATTTATTATGGGTTATTATGCTACCACGGGAAGGATGAAAATCACTACGTATTGGATAATTAGAGCAGTCAGGAAAAGAAGCAAGGAGCAATAGCAGGCACCATTGAAGGAGGTCCATATATTACATTTTCATGGATGAAAAGTCATAAGTCAGGCTACTGCACATTCTGCTCTGCTCATCTCCATTGAAATCAATGAGCAGACAGGAGCGAAGAAATGCCAATCACACTCAAAGTATGTTTTCCATAATTTTCCCACAATGAGTTTTACTTTATTTTATTTATTGGTAATCCATTGTACTTAGTAGATAAGTGCGTTATTTAGTTTTCAATTCACTGGGTATTTTGTCCCCACTGAAAACTGGTAAGCAGAAAGGTTATTGCTGCCAAAGTCTGGGAAGAATCAGACAGAAGAACTTGTGTTGCGTAATGCTGTATCCAGTTAGACTTAAAATAAAAGTATATAATTGACCACAAAAATTAGTTTTGTCCTCATAAAATCTTTCCAAAAAATACTGAGAGGAAATTATGTCACTGAGAATATTTTGTATTCAAATGTTTTTGCTTAACTTCCTGTCATAGCCAACTAGCTGTCGTGAAAGCACTTTCATATTTACAATGTTTCTCAGCATGAATGAACCCAAAATGCTTTGGGTTTGGTTTCTTTTGGTTTCTTTTGGTTTATTTGCTTTTTCAAATGAAAAAAAAATCACCACTGAAATGCAATCCCTTTGGCCTGGAAGAAGGCAGGCAACTAAACAAAAGGGATATGGAAAGGCCATATAATTATAAAATGAATTAAATTATGGCCAGTGCTTTAAAGCAAAACTATAGACAATAAAAGTGTGTCCAGAATGAATTTAATATCCATACAATGTTTCTGTTTTGAGGGTCTACACTGAAACTAAACTTTATAATAGAAATTCACTTAGGAAACTAGATGCTCTTGGTCAATATGGCTTTGGGAGATACGAAACCTAATTTATCAGCCTTTAAGTTCTCATTGCTCTTGCCCTAATCAAATGTAAGTTGAACTTGGGATAAATTCAAATGCAATTCTCCAATTTGAGCTACCTGTAGTGCAAGAAATTAGTATAATTAATTTATCAGCATGTTGGCCATTTCCTCAGTGTAGCTATACCCAGTGTCTGGTAAATGGATAGTGTAATTTACCTTTCATGGGTCTGAGAAATTAATGGTGGAATCTGCAGGAACTTTAGCTTTTTTCCCCTTTTTTTAGCTCTGACAGCAGCCAAAATACAATTTATTAATGTATTACCTACAGCTATTCAAAGACCTCTATGTTCATTTTTTTCTTGCTTCTAATCTCCACTGGAAATTGTCCTCTCAACATCAGCAGAAAAACAGTCCCTATTATTTACAATGTCCAGGTTTAGTCCAGACTACTTTAAAGGATTGACTATAGATACATCCATCACTTTTGAAGTGTGATGGCCAGTTTAACAAGTAACTAAAACTTTTTTCTAATAAATCTTTCCTACATGAAATGCCATTCAGGGATTCCTTGCCGATGCCAAGCAGAGGTCACCAGCTTGCATGATGATAAAATCATCATAGAGTCATTAAGGTTGAAGAAACTTTCTGCACAAAAACAAGTTCTAGACAAAAATGCAACAGCTACCCATTATGAAAACCTGGAAGATTGTGATGACAGGACTGAAAATCAAGAAAAGAAACTTGCATTGGAAAGGAGTTATCTAGACAGTCACTTATATTTAATGAATATGAAAACCCCATTTTGTGGGGAAAAAAAAAAAAGCCATGGGACGCTCATTTAACTCCTCATTTTTTCAAGCCAGTAAAAGACAAAGCTGGGAAAGGAAGCCTGGGAACCAAACATCTGCTATCACACCCTGCCACATCTTTCTTTTCAGAAATTCCATCTGAAGCAGTTTGGGTTTTGGTCTGTGTTACTTGTCCTAGCAGGTTATTCCAGAGCATCCAGACTCTGACAGAGACCGCATTCTCCATTCCTGGATGAGTCTATCTGTGTTTCTTCACAGACTTTAGTGCTCATCTTACACAGGTGTTCCCCTTTTTAATATTTAACAATCTGTTGTCTTTACAGACAACATAACCCTCCCTCTCACCCTTTTGCTCCCTGAATATAGTGATCATCACTTTTTGCATTATGAGTTACTTCTTCTCCCAGTTTTGACCAGTGCAGCTGTAGCTGTCACCCCTAAAGAGATGACAATCACTACACTTCAGAACTGAGAAGAAACAGCAGTTTTTGGTCTCCCAAAAACTCCATGTACAGTTTTTCAAAACAACCCAAACAAATATGATGACATGAAACTGATGCTGTGACCTTCCAGAAGCCTGTTAGCCTGGGTGTTGAAAAAGGGTGTTTTCAATATCTGTCTTTTTCACCTGTGTTTCCCAATACAGAAATCTGTATCCAAATACTTAGATTAATTTTTAAATTATTTCCTTGCCTATATTTTGACCAGCAGTGTTCTCCTCCTGTCTGGCTGCCAGCAGCAAATAGCTGTGTGGGTCCTTGGCCAAGTGCTGAGGCAAACCCTACACATATAAACAGGGTGCACTTCTGAGGTAAAATAAATTTCTCCAGTCATCTTTCCGGTACTCCAGTTGAAAACTTAAACATTTAAGTTTACC
This sequence comes from Vidua macroura, assembly GCF_024509145.1. Lineage (NCBI taxonomy): Eukaryota > Metazoa > Chordata > Aves > Passeriformes > Viduidae > Vidua > Vidua macroura. Next base: position 64,407,242 of record NC_071573.1, on the reverse strand, counting down.
TTCTTATTTGTGTTTGTCTGTAAGGAGCCTGAAGGAAAGAGTTTTCTGCCTTCTACAGAAGTAAAAGGAGATGATGTCCAGGAAGCAGGATTTCTTTCAGACAGAAAGAAAAGGTCTGAAAACAGAAGAACATAAAGGTAACATTATTTACTGCAACTGAAAGCAGAAAATATCAAGTTTAGTAATACTACTTTAGACTGAGTCCCAGTGAAGTGTCCATCATCAGATCAAAGACATCACATATCAGCAGGTCTGGTATATAAGATGAGAAATTTCAAAGCCTGCAATTCCCAGAACAAGAAAAAGGAAGAAAAGGGGATGGGGTTAGCCTTGAAAGTATGATCCCATAAGCTAGATGTTCTCAAATCTGCTTGACCTTATAGATTTGCTTGTAAGATGCCAGAGTTCTATATTCCTGAGAACTCCTGGAGGAAGGGAGAGGCATCAGAGGCCTAAGAAATGAAAAATAGTGCCACTCGTTAAAAGGAGATAAAAGGTTTAGTTGACAGAACTTCAGTTCTGTTTCAGATTAAAAAAAAAAATAATAAAATTACCATGTAGAAAAAAAAGAGGAGACTGGAAATTTTTCAAGAATGCATTGTTTGAAACCATTCTAAAGGGCAATGTAATAACTGACTTTAGCAAAGCATCTATTTCCTACTTGTTCTTACCAAATAAATTCTAAAGTTCTGTAAGGGTCTTCTCTGGATGCAATATATTCAGTATTCATATTAGCCACCTCAGGGATACAATACAGAGTACACTTAATACAAACACTGGCAATACTAAACTGGAAGAGACTGAAATCACTTTAGATCAAAAAAATGATTTTGTCCAGGAAAAGTAAAGTGTCATTCAGGTATGAAACATTTTATAAAATAATTTATTTGAAACAGAATTATAAGCTGCTGAAAACATCGCAGTTCTGCGGGAGCTGATTGGAAAGCTATAAAGGATAACAAATACAAGTTAATAACTTCATGCTGTTGCTATAATAAATTTTTTAAAAGGATAAACAACACACAAGATTTCTATTTATGGTTACAGATTGCAAGATTTACAAAGGAATACTTCTGTTCCATCCAACATCAAGAGATTTGCTATAAAATGTATCTGTTGACCAAAATTCAAGGAAGATTCAGAACAACCAGACAAGTGTAGAGCAGAGCAATAAGAACAATGAGAACTAGAAAACACCCTTGGTTAGGGAAGCTAGACAAAATTAGAAGAGAGGGTGAGGTAAGATATAGTAAATCTTTCAAAAGCAGAATAAGCTGAAAAAACCAGAAAAGGATTAGTTTATTCTTTTATGTCATTTGAGATGTCCTAATGTATCCCACTTGGCCTCAGTCACCTGTACAGGACAGCATCCTGTAGGATTTGTTCCACAAGGGCCAAGCCCTCAGAGATGCCATAGGGCATTTGAAATGTCATTAGGCACCTCTGACAGCAATCTCCTTTTCTAAGGGAAGATGACTGCCATAGAGATTATGCTGTGGGCAATAGACCTCAAGGCTAAGTGTGAGAAGTGTGCCTTCTACCTGTACCCCATTACTTCCAAAAGTCTTATATCTGAAATAAATCAGATGACTTGCACTCTAAGTATTTACTCGGCTCCATTCTCCACAAAGGGTGACCAACTAAGGCAGGTATACTGTAAAAAAAAAGCAGTAATATGGTGTTAGTTTCCTCCATAGTACAAATATTAACTCCTAGGTCATCCAATATTTTCACTCCATCACAAGTAATGATGCAAGAAATACAGACTGAAGTACTACAAGCTATGCTAAAAAGGTCAGATAGTAAATTCTTTGATTATTCTTTTAACCTCTTCTGTTTTCTACTCTTCTGCACAGAGTCCCATTAAACTTCCTGAACTCTGGTAAGAATCACCGTTACACACTACAGGAGTCATAAATCATGAAAATAGCATGACTGTTCTGAAGGTTATATGACTCCTCCAAACAAAAGGAAAGGAAATTTTAGCTGTTATGCATTCAACAGAGAAGTCAGTAGGTGCACTATAATATGGTTGTGCTTGGCATTTTATCTCTATATTGTGTTTTAAACTTCATTGTCAGATGCCATTAAGAAGATCAAATGAAGACCATATTTTGGCTTCACTAAAAGATGAAATGTTTTCCATCTCTGAAAACACTCATTCACAGTAATTGGCCATCCACTTAGAAAGATATAACCCACAGCATTCCAAATTGGTACATTTCAGTTTCATCTGCGTTTTGAAGGAGGGAAAAATATCAAAAAGAAAAAAAAAAAACAACAAAACAAAACCGTTGCTTCTCTGAAGAAATTAATTTCCAGCTTTCCCATCCTGCCTATTTACTCTGTGTCAAATAGTGCATAAATGAAAGAATGGTGAGACCATTGGTGTGACTTTTTTCTCATCATCTGGCAATTCCATAAAATAGAACTCAGTACATCTGGCAATTGCAAACTGCTACTGGCAACAACTTCTTCAAAGAAGTTCTCAAAGTAGTCGATACAATAAACAAATCTTCTATGACTCTGATTTACTTAAGCAGGACTGTGGTAATATTTTCCAGAAAATTTTGCCCTCCTTTAGTAGCATGGTGAAAAGCATGTCTAGGATGAAATGCATGACAGACTAGTCCTGGGCATATGTATGTAAGCTATCAGCTGACTTGGCTTTTTGATTCCTTGTGAAGTCATTGATAGACTCACTTATAAACTATTGTTGAGCTTCACCTTCAGTTTCTGGCTAAATGGTGAAGTTTACAGTATTTTTTATGATCTTTGTGGCATGAATACAAGCAAAGGATACAATCAAAGAAATTAAGTGAAATAGAATGGATTAGGCTTGAAAACCCTTATCAAATATGAAGTAAAAAGATCTTTTCGACATTTGGATACCAACTTGTATTTTGCTTTAGCACCATCCTATAGGCAGTGTGATATTCTGGGATAATTTGTTTCTAACACAGAAAGCAGCTGAAAAGTTTACACGAGTGTTTACAAAGCTCACATTGTATGTAGGGAAAATTAAATAACAAATAACTGCATAATACTTTCTGTTCTTCATTTACCTCTTGGATATCTACAGATCTGAGCACAGGCACAAAATAGTTAGGCTTTTTGCAATACTCTTGTTGGAACAAGCTCAGCATGCAACTTCATAATAACCAATGGTAACTGAAACAAAATTGATTTCACTCACGTGGACCCCCATTCTCATGTTCAAACAGTCTGGCTAGGGACACTTCAGTGACAAGACAAGGGACACTGGCTACTTGTGATATCACCTGTCTTAGACTGACAAGCATGTGCTGGTTCCCTTATTTGCCTTTTGTGCCTGTTAGGGCTTGACAGGAATGCTGGTGTTTTGCCTTTTCCAGCAAGTAGCACTCCCATAAGTCATCAGGTAACACTGATGATTTTCACATTATTCCTTGGATTCGATTTCCATGTGTAGCCTGTCCTTTATCTTAGCCTGTCCTTCATCTTCCTTCTTGTGATGTCTTGAGAATATAGAAGTAAAGGTACTTACCAACTGCTAATCTGGATGCCATCAACATGTGCCATTCTCTTATTCCTTCTTGATTTTGGGGTTTTTTTTAAATTAATTTCATTGGTACTTTTATATATAGACACTCTCATTCATGTCAGTCTTAACATTTCTGTTGTGAATCTCTACATTCTTAATACTGAAACCCAGTAGGGAATGGTAAACATCAGTTATTTTATTAGCCCCTTCCCTGTTTATTCATGAAAACAGTAGGCCAAAATCCCGTTCTTACCTGAATGCATAATACAAAGAGCAAAGCACAGCATAAAAACAAATATACAAAAGACCTGAATGACAGGATCAAAATGAGAGTTAAGAAATAGTTCCATTTCATATATGGAAATTCTTTTGGCAATAAGAAGAAAACATAGAGGTGATAATTCTGAAATGTTCAGGATAATCACTAATTGAAGAGCAATTAAAAATCTAGGATAAAGGGAAGTGCTTTAAAAAATATGTTTTCATAAAAGGCAATTTTCACTCAATCAGCATGACTTTAACTATTCCCATATTTAATATGATCCCCATCACTTGCCTGATATACCAAAACACCATAAGGCAGGCATGTACTTCCAATAACTTCAGGATACTTTGTCTAATTTTAGTACTTTTCACTCTGCCACAAGAAACATAATAAGTGCAGGGTCTTGAAAGATGTTTTTCTCCCTGTGGCTGGAAATTCACTGCAACTCACAACTGCTCAAGGGCATTATGAGTGCTGCTACTCCTGCACATCAGAAAAATAGCCATTTTCAAAGGCAACAAAAGAATGATGGATAAATGGTTTAGTATGAACTAACAAATCTTAAAAGGCTTTTGCCCTGTCCTCCACCTGCCCTTTTGGAAAGGAGCTTTTGTGTTATCCTTATAGCTTAGTTACAGTGCATATACCATTTCAGTGTCGAGAAATCTTCAGAGATATTCACATTCTGTCATTTAAGTGAAAGAATGGAGTTTTTCAGAGCATAGCTATTTGTCAAGGGATAGCTGTCATATCTGAGATAATAATGCCATCTACTTTATAAACCTAAAGGTGGGAGTTTCAAAACAGCTCATAGTATCACTGCTCCTTCTTTCTTTTAAAATGCTGCAACACGACTAGAGAAAGTGCTACATATTGGAGCAGTGTAGGGAGAAAACATGGCAATTCTGGGAAAGTAATGGAAAATGTCTGGTGGGTTAGGGCGTCCTTAATTTTTTCTAAAAAAGCTACCAGGGAGCTTTGTTTTAAGTGTTTGTATCCCAGCAGAGAGGAGAAGGAAGATGGTTATGATGGACAGAAGTCTATCTCCTCTTGAGATGAAGGACAAAAATGAAGCCCCAGAAAGTATCACTGCAAGCGGCTGCCTCCACCATAGTCTGAAGTCCTAAGACAACAAGACCTGACTGCCCAAACAGCCTCAAAAACCAGGAACACCCAGGAACAGGTGTAGCTCACAATATTTGGTGCAATTCTATACTTACCTTGTTCATTACTATAGAAGATTCAGGCACTCATCATCAGTTTTGTACTAAGAATGCACTAAGAAGGCCTACAGGTTACCCTTTGTAGAATATTGTGAGCAAAAAACGTCTAGAGAAAATACAAACATTAAGAAACCTTCTCATTTAACAACAACAACAACAAATTAAATGTTAAGGACTAGAAGGTTAGAATCACAATTTAAGTTTCTGGTGTTATCTAAAAGACACCTTATCTAAAATTTATTCAAATACTAAAATCTGAAATAGGAACAGGTAAAGGGTCTTCAAAGGCACATTCTTTGTATCCCTTTATTCCTCACATAGATGGGTATCTCTGGTTACTTGAAATGACAACTGGCATTCATGTGGAAGGAAGGAGTTTCTTTTTTCACTATTACCTCATTGTATATACAAAAACGTTCTTCTGAGAGATTATGTGATTTGACATGAAGTGAGGCAATGGTAAAAAGATTTTTTAAAGGTTTCCTTCAGCTTGGGTGATTCCTGTCAACTTACAAGACTGCCACAGAGCAAAATGTTTTGTGAATAATTAGCAGGTTAATTACCCATAAGCAGTGAGTAATTTGTATTACCTATGTGGTTAGCTCACCACACTCAGACCCATGCTGATTGCACATGTTGTACTACAAATTAAAGGATCAACCCTGCAAGGCACTGTCTGTCCTTGAGTCCTATTGTTGTTCCAACAGTGCAGAACACCTAATCCAAAAGAGATTCCTAATGGATGACAAATGTGTGGTGGAATGGATGGGATGCCCTAGGACAACGTACTTTTGAAAATAATGGAGTCAAGAAAAGTAAGGAAAGGCAAGTTTAAGTGAATGAGCCCCACCACAGCAAAACAAAATACTTGTTCTTCTGGTTATAATAATTTTGCTTTATTGTCTATTCAGTATTCATGAAATCACAGGAATCATCTGCTGTAGGAAATGAGACAAACAATACTGCTGGAGTGGCCTCAGCTGCTGACCATAAGCATGCCAACATCCCCTGCCTGCACCTACCCCATCCTGGGGCTTCAGGAAAACAAGAAATTTCTCATTTTGCCCAGAAACACATCCACAGAGTTTCTCTGAACTTTCTTTAGTTCATGTCAGTTGTTTTCAGTCATACAAACACTTACACATGCAATTTGTAGGTCAACAGAGGTTGTTACCCATGGTTAAATAAACCTTATTGATTAAATTTGGAGAAATTTGTGGAATTTTATTATATTGACCACAGTGAAACCAAAACTTCCCCTGACAACACTGCACTGCCAAGTTCCCTGGTGAATCCATAAGGTCATTTTGTGACCTGAAACAGATGTGTGGCAGGAAGGGAGTGGGTTCACAGCCTGTTCATGCTGAACTGCACCAGGCACAGCCCCAAGCACAAAGCACTTCCTGGCTGGCACTGGATCAGGGTGAGTTTAAGGCACATCGCTGCCACCCAGCTATCTCCTCTCCCACCAGGCTGTGCAGCCCACCTGCATCTCACAAATGAGACACTGCTTTGAATAGATTTCCTTTTAATTTAATAAAGCATTGAGGTGAGTTACAGGACAACTTGTCTCTGAATGTTGCCTCAACTGGAAACTGTAATGCTAAAAAAGAAAATTATCAGTCAACAACAGTGACTCAGAAGTGAGTTCCCACTTTTTGGTATCCAAAAGCCATTAAGTCAGCATCAGAATGCCAAGTATCCTAGGCTGCCAAGGGAAGTATGTGTGAATGAGGCAGGAGGATAAAAAAGTATCCTGAACTATGTAGAAATTTTACAGTACAGTCCAAAGAAAACATGTCTGAATGAATAATCATGTCTTATTTAGTATTAAAGAACAGAGTACTTACTGTAGGCATAAAAGGCTTCTTCATTTTCTGCATACTGTGCACAAATCTCTTCCAAAAAGAAGAGAAAAAAAGTTTTGCTTTGCTTTTTCACCAAAATACTTAAAGGCTTACAATGGCTTGCTTTCCCAAAGGCCTTAAAAATGTTGGTAGACAGAGCTGTGACTCTAATGCCACAGATCCTACAACATGAGAATTACTCTATCCTACTTTCAGGCAAAAGCAAAACTGCAAGCTGTAATATGGTATAAGCATGATCTCAGTCATTAGATTAGTGCTTGTGTAAGATGGTGCTCCAAATAGCAAGCAAACTAATATCCAGCATGCTGTAGCTCTTTAATTTGACATTTGCTTAAAGATGGGCTTTTAACTCCATTTCTGAAACAATACGCTTCTGTGGGCTCGGACAAGATCTTTAAAATATTGAAACCCATTTATCAGATATTAATTGTGGGAATACTCCTTAGTTGCAAATCATCAATATGCGGTCTGTTGCAATGATGCGCTTCACTCTACTCAAAAGCTGTGGGCAGAAGTTTTTCGCTGGGGCTTGAAATGTTTCCTAAAAAAACTGTGATTTTAACCACAGGAATAGCGTTAGCACCACCTAGAGGCACACGTAAAAAAGATGCTTACGTTTTGCTCAGAAAGACTAATTTGAATATGTCCGTCTGTTACCCAAAAAGACTTCCATTTGAAATTGCCTTTATGTCATATCTCTTTAGTTTAAGGAGGCTCCCTTGGGCCAGTTGTTTTGAGGGCTTTTTCATATATAAAACTGTACTCCAACATCTTTACCAAATATGATACTTTTAATCACAAAAAAGATGAATGTTTGTTTTGCTTTTATCTTCTGCCTTGAAAGAAAGAAACCTAGAAAGAAAATTAATTCAGATTTATTTTCATATAATTTGAATGGAAAAAATCTCCACAGCAATGAGAGCCAAAACCCACAAATGCTTCTGTTTTGAACAAATTAACAAATTGTACTAAAACTGCACTCTTAGTATATGTGATTTTGAACACAGCTGATCAGAACTGTCTTTTAAGTAAGCTCAGCCACCTTCAGCATCTCCTTAAGGCTCAGATATACTTTGTCTGCTGTCTTTTTCTTGGTCCATATCATGTCAGTGACTTCAAGGCATCACAGAGTGTTCCTGGTAAAGATTTAGTCGTTCTGATCGAGGCTCACAAGAACATTTTGAGAAAGAAAGCTGTATAACAACTTTTCTTGTCAATTCTACTCTGCTTTCTCTGCTTTTGAAAGAATATTAACAGAACAAAATTAATTAATATAGGAAAGTGACAGCCTTTTTTTTTTTTGGTCAGTTTAACTAATGATGTCACATTGATGATTCTTTTTAAATAATGTATTATCTTCTAAAATAGATAAAGACTGTGTGTTTTTAGGTGAAAAGATAGTAGCCAAAGCACTCAGTGCTTCTACACTATCATTCTCAATCAGAGTACTAAATCAAAGTGGAAGTAATCATCCAGAATTGGGTTATAATGTCAAGAAGACTGAAAGCACAGTCTAGTAATTTAACCTCCACATTGAAAAGGTGAGAATTAGTTTGCTTTTTGCCTTCTAAGGCAAGAGATAGGAATGAAAAATTGAATGCAATTGTATGGACAAATTACTGGATTGAATGGTGCTTTTTTGGTTTTTGATTTGGGTTTTTATTTTTCTGGGTTGTTTTTTTTTTTTTTTAAAGAAACTAAACTGTACAAACCTAAAGTCATTCTTTTGGCACAAAAGACTGAAAACAGAATATATTTATTAAATGAGCTCTCAAATATGAGGCCCAAGTTGTTAGATTAGCAATGTGCTATTCTGGGCATTTGTATTACCAGCTCAGCAATTCCACTGGCAGGAAAGGCCAATATGAGGTTTTGAAAGTTGTGCTAAGCTTTCTGACAAGTGCAGAGAAAGAATGAAATCACATAATTGGCTCATTTTTTAAAACTGATTAGTATTATTTAAAATGTTACATTACATTGGTTATTTCAAATAATTGCTAGTAATGAAGAGTTACTAAAATTCTGTCTTCTGTTCTGTCTTCCACATAGGTTAGCCTTCACCAAACTAATTACTCTGCATCTCTGTTCCTCTGAGATGGTGCTGATTGTTTTCCTGTGCAAAGATTAAGCTCCTACATGCTGAAATCTGGCATTTTGAAGTTTGTGAAAGACTGTTACCATAGCCCTAAAAATATATTGATTTGTCTTAGTCACATTTCTATCAGATTTACTGTAGATATATTATATCTGCTTGATTGTCTTGTCCAATGTAGTATGTCAGAGCCCAGGCACAGAGGACAATTATTAGTTGCATAGGCAGGATTTATCTTTACAGCTTCAAAGCCCAGTACTTAAAGCCATGCCTTAAATCCTTACATACCCTTGGGACAAAAAGTACTTGCTTTGGTCTAAAGGCTTCTATTGTTCACCAGTCAGTCAAATGACTGTTCCTCTTATTTTTCCTGCAGAAAAAAATGCAGTGTTTCCACTTACAGGACAGCATGTGTACTGTCTAATTTATTAATGTATTACAGGTTACTTTGTATTCAATGAGATCTCATTTATCTGCCAAATCTATTCCTACTTTGGTGTTCTCCCCTTACAAGATTGTAACATCATCTTTTTATGATAACTTCTCACAGTGTTCTTTCACATTAGTTTTCCTACCTAGCTTCTCTTTGTTGGTTACAGTAAAATTTAGGAGCATGTCATACACATGTAAACTGCAAGTCAACACAGCAAAAATGTTTTACTAACATTTTACAGATAGATTTGAAGAACCTGCTGTGATTCTATTTTCTTTTTGCATAAATTGTCTGAGTAATCAGTCTGTCAAATCCTAATGCAAGAAAACAGCTCCAAATATTCTGACAAGTTTCATAAATATTTTTATTTACCCTAAGACAGCATAAAAGTTTTTGTCTTTGGGTTTTGGTGTTGGGGTTTTTTTTTTCATTGTTGCTGGTTTTTCTTGGGTTTGTTTTTTTTTTTGTTTTGTTTTTTTTTTTTTTTTGTCACTTGACTACTTCTGACCTTAATTTTTGCATTCATCTTAGCTTAACAGGTAAAAAATATTTTATAGGTTATGCTTGGTAATTCAGTGGCAGAATTCAGAAACAGATATAAAAAAAGTTTAAAATAAATTGAAAAGGACTTTGTAGTTACTAAAAGATAAGATTTTGGGAGAGGAAAAAGAATGAATTTGCATATTTACATTATGTAACAGAAGCCCTTCTGATTTGGCAGAGTACAATTGTCATACGTTCATCTTTCAGTTCCTTTGTTAACTTTCTCCTCTAACTGTTTTCTGCCCCCAAATAATATTCTGTACGTTTTCTTTACTGTGAACTCTGTCCTTTTCAGTTCCTCAGTTGTTCAGTTTGGGGTCCTTGGCTAGAATAAAGGTGTGTTGTTCTTTTCTAAGCACTCAGTTATTTAGTCTAATGCTGAAGAACTTTTATATATTAGAGACTGTGTTCAAAGTAGTTCCTCAGGAGTATCAGGATCCACAATGCAGTTTACTTGAACTGAGTATCTGGGTACTATCTTTGTACAGAAACTAAGAACATAGGCCAAAGACTTTAGTAGGGCATGTTTTTGTGGCGAGTGGGAGATGTTTGGGTTTTTTCACTCTGGGTCTTTGTCAAAATGTGAATACCTCAATTGTCATGTAGACTTTAGAATATTTGAAAAGGACCTTCAAATTCAAAAGGGAGATTTCTTTCTCTCCTTCTCTCTCTCCCCCACTCCTAGTCCCATTCTGGGAAAAAAACTTCAGTCTGTTTTGTTGGTTTTTGTTTGGTTTTTTTTTTTCCTTTTTCACAAAAGATCAAAATTTTGGCCACATCTGTGTCCAGTTTCAGCAGCTGAATGTGCTGTTCTCCTTGCTAATGCAAGTCTTAACTGGGGTTTTTTTTGCCTTTTTATTTGCACACAAAGCGATGCCATTTACCTTAAACTTTGTGTTTGTTTTTCATTACTTTTAAACTACTTTCAACAATTTATATCATATGAGTGGGGCTTTGCTAAGCAAGAACAATATGGCTCTGGAAAGCAGCAACATCTCCTTTTTCAAAAAAGGTCAGGAAAATTTGCTGTGAAAGATAAAAAGAAAAGTAACTTCAATTTAAGCTTCTAGGTAATAATAGCTTGAGTTTGTTCCTTGGTTTGAAATATTACACATCTGCTTGGTCTTAGATTATCTCACAGATCAGATACAGTTATCTTCTAGCCTTGGACTCTTGGTCAGTCATATTCATATTGTAAGGTATGAGAAGCCTTTATGGATGTTGCTGGAGAGTGTCAGTATTGCTACTATGAAGTTTTTCTGGTTGCACACAGTGTGCCTACAGCCTCTGTAGTCCTCTGTTGGCACTGTGGTACAAAAGAACTTTTCATGGTGAGCCACCTGACATATTATCTTTAGTTAAAAATGTAAAGACTCAAAGGCACAGACTGCTGTCTCAGAAGGCACAATTTGTGTCTGATCCTGAAATGCTGACAGCTCATGCAAATCAAACTGCTGTGTCTAAAGAGTTGTATAAACAGTGTTCTTATTTTGAAATTTAAAGACCTCATTTCAGTTAATGTGAATGTTAGGAGTGCACAAACTTGCTCGTTCTGGTTCTTCAAGCTCATTTTCCTTCTGTTCTGTCAAAGGGGACAGACAGGTTCTTTTAAGGATCCTGGGCATAACAATGATGACAACTAACCTGTAGTTACAATTAAAACATTATTTTCTTCACAGTCTACTATGATTAGTATAGAACGGAATTTACAATTAGTATGGCACAGGATTTCTAGAAGCAGAATCAATGTAGTACAATTTATAATTGCATAATACAGCACTTGCAATGCAACTAATCTTACAATTTCCAATCACTCAGACCCTCTGCAGGTTGAGTCAGGTCTTAATATGTGGTTTGCTGTATCAATATAACAATCATCATCTAGACTCACATTCATATACAATAATACAAGTGACTCCCTCAAACCTCCAGCAGTAGAGGTATCCCTGCTCATGGGGAGGTGTTGAGTCTCACAGTCCAGCAACAGTTTGGGTCCAAGTTCTCCACTTAGGACTTGCTGATTTTACAGACAGCTCTGTGTGCTGTTAGGCTTCCCTCAGAGTCAACATCAGCACCTCCCTGGCTGGGTGCCTGGGGCCTCCAGGGCTGGCAGGGAAGGCAGTAATTTTCATGGTGCCCAGCAACCTTGAGACGGGTTGGAAGGGGAAGAAGAAATCTCTTTGCTTTGTCTGCTTGGTTCACTGGACCTTTGGGACCTGATAATGGGGGGAAGGGAATGAATTCTCTGCTCAGACACAGAGAGTGGTGGCCTGACTTACCAAATGCAGTTAGTTAGTCTAACCACAGTGGGGGATACTGGTCACAGATATGTGCCTTCCTTTCCATGAACCTTTTGAGACTGTGAGGGAGATGATATGGATGCTGAGAACTGGTCAGAGAAGAAAGTCAGATAAACTTTCCCAGGCACTGCTCTGTGAAGTTTTGGGAAATTTCAGAGAAGGAATTAAAACAATTATTAATCTTTGCAGCTGGTGTTGTTTACAAAAGGGTGATGTGTCTAATTAGCCAATGGTGTGAGAGATATTGATTGAGGACCAATTAGGTCCACCTGTATCATAACTGTCTATAAAAGCATGTGGTTTTTTTTGCCTTATGTGTTGCTTCATTTAGCTGTCCTCAATACAATAATGACAAGATACTGAATAAAGTTGTTAAGCATTTGTTTTGTCTCTCCCACTGCCTTTATTCAGTGGGAGCAACGGTTTTGGTTGTTTTAGGGACTTTTACCTTGTATAGAAATTGGTAAGCATGATCTAGAGGAGACTGACGAGGTGTTAGTTCATCAGGTTCAAGGAAAGCATGATGTAATGGATTCCACAGTTTGATCATTAAAGTAGTATGTTAAATCCTCCTAAAGTTGGTATTTATCAGAGCTGAGCATGTGCGTTCTTTCTTGGTTTATTGGTGGGAGGTTACTTGTTTTCTTTTCTCTACCATCATCTTGCACAAAAGTCAAAATCTTTTTATGTTTGGGTACTGCTGGGAAACAGTAATTAGGATTTTTCTCTGGAAAATGATCCCATTATAAAACTGCACCTCTGTTGGTTGCCACAGGGCTCTGCTTAATGGGATTGGACTGATTTGCTAATGAAATGTGGTAGCTAACAGCTTACTGTGTACTACATTTCATAGGCTTGGGCCACTGCATCTGATTTATGTAAAGCATTCCCCTTTTTTACCAATGTTGAACCACTTTACTAAATAATATTTTTAGGATCCCAATACTAACCAAGTTAGTAATAATTTTCTTTGTGACCAAATATCAAGCAGGGTAGACAAGAAATAATCTAACTACTAAACTGAGGAACTCTAACTTGAAAATTAGATCTCTAAAGTCACCTTCTTCCAGTATGCAATAAATTGCTTTTAGATGTTCATGGCTCCCTGAATCTGGATTCATTAGCTTAGATGTCACCTTTTGAGATGCCTGAAGGTGGCTGAAATGTAGCATGCCTGGAGTGCCTTATGCCAGTTGCAGTTACTCAGTTAAGTCTGATGTGCAACTGATTTATGAGAATGCATTTCTTAAGCAGAATTTAAAATCTTGCATTGTAAAAGAAAGTCAGGGAATCTAAACTGCCTAGCATATTTTTCTACAGCTTTTTTTCTTGGAGAATCCCTAGTGGTGAAAGCCAAGGATCCAGCTGAGGACTGATACCTCACTGAGACCTTTTTACAGCTTTTGAACACTTTCCTGAAGCGTTCTCTTTAAAGCTAATTCAGGAGACAGTGTCAGTACCTTGGATGTACATAATTGCTACTTCTTTAAGTGAATCATCTGTTCATTATGACTGTTGGCTAACTTCCTCTCCCATGTTGCTTCTTGTTTTCTAAGAGAAACAGCTTCTGTAATACAAGAATTTCTTTTATTAAACACCATTGAAATAATGTTCTTCCCTGTCCCTAGGGACTCAATTCTTCCTGCTGCCTTTTTCCACAGAATTGCATTACAAAATTAACATAAGAGTGTAAGGGTGCTGCTTTCTCAGTCTAGGGAGTTCCTAAAAATGTAATGCTTTCTGATATATCAAGGCTTTTTTTTGTTTTGCCTAGATTTTTTGCTGTGCATGACATTTTGATGAAGTGCTGTAACAGTCTTCAGTGATTCTGCATTGTGAAGGTACGTGAATCTTGCTAAACCTGATTTTTCACTATCATCTCTTTGCAGAGAGTAAGTGTGGTAAAATTATATATATCAGCTGAGGTTTGTGGAGGGAGGTAGTTGTCTTTTATTACACTGGTTTATAATGGGACAGGCTGCCACACAAGCTTTGGTCACATGGTGACCTCAGAAGGCTTATGTGCCCAGACACTCATCAGGGTTTTTTTCCAGCTATATTAGTTAATCTAATAAAAGGAATTACCTCTCCATAGAAACACTGCCTGACTTGCAGCCTTCATGGTCTAAATGTACATCAACATGGCAACGATTATCAAATCTGAAAAACATGTTTTTCTATGTAATCACACCAGTTCCCTCCTCTCATGCTTGCCATATGAACCTTTCTTTCCAGGTCTAGGGGGTTTTATACTCAAGATGTAAAATCCTCTTTAATCAATGTGAATTGTAAGTAAATTGGGAAACAAAATGTGTCTAAATTGAAATGGAAAATTTTGCTTTGCAGTGCCTCTGGCATGTTTCACCATCAATTCAGTGCATGTTTTTGGTAAGCGAGACCCAGATTTATAACTCTGGGAACCTAAAGGTCATCCACATTTCAGGTATAAGCAGGTGTAATCTATCACCATGTCATGTTTGCTTTAAAACTAATTTGTGTGCACGAGCAGTACAATGCTTCATGGGACAACATTTATTTTTGCCTTCCAGTTACTGAGTGAGGGATACTAGAAACTTGTTTGTGAGATCTACTTTATGCAAGATTATTTCCTATTTGAGATAACGATTACACTTAAAAGCAGTTTAACAAATGAAGTGCTAGAATGCCTCAGTAATGATCTCTTTACTTGCCCTGTTTTTTCTCCACAGATCTCTGTTTTCATGTAAATAGGTTTTACAGAAGCATTCATGATTGTTTTAAAGAGTTTAATGTTGTTTAAATTCCAATTTCCCTTCACCTTTTCTACTGTAAATGCTGGGCTTTTTTAAGATCTACTGAAATACTTCCCTTGAGCTTTCAAGGGAAAAAGAGCCCTTTGAAAGGAAATTATTGATCTTAATGCAGAAACAATGAGGCATCAATAGCTCTGTTGAGGCAGTGAGTAACCATAGCTCCAGAGGGAGGCTAAAACATAAAACTTGCTATGGTTTAAAATTGTGTGATTACATCCAGATTACTTAAGTACTTCTGACACAGAGGAGCATACTGGTGTCCACCTGTGTTTGCCAACTATATGGACTTCCAAGACAAATTTTGGCTTAAACAGGTAAAATATTGTAGGGGTTTATATTGCTTCTTCAGAATTTTTACCTGATTATTCTGAGTTATTTCAGGTTAAATATTTAATGTCTTTCCTTATCTTTTAAATGTGTGTGTTTGCATATAAGATGTATCAATATGACATATCTGTCTAGGCAGTTAAAATGATCAAGAGGAGGGAGCCAGCAAGACACTTTTGCTCTGGTGGCTTTTATACTGTCAACAATCCCTGTAGTACCTCTGCTTCATTAGCTTCTTTTTTTTTTTTTTTTTTTTTTTTTTTCAGGCAATTTAAGGCTAATGGCTGTTCAGTATATAAGTTTTTGTGTTTTTTTTAAATTGTGATCTAATTAGTTATTGAGAAACCTGATTTTTGTAAGAGCAGAAAATATAGTCATAGTGCCCAAAAATATACATTTTCATAAACTGTGTGCATTTACTTTTCTATTAAAATATGCAGCCACTCCTCAAGTCTTCTAATGATTATCTGAAGAAGTCAGATTTCTGTGTTTTCAATGTTATTGAAATGACAATACTCTCATAAGTAACATATAAACCTCCAGCTGGAGCCTTTTCCAAGCACTTATGGCTTTTACTATGGCTCTTGAAAATTATATATTAAATGAATTTTGGTCATTTGCTAGTAGGTTATCCTTACCTGTGTATCAGTACTCTTCTGATTCATACCTCTTTTGTTGGTTTGGAAGTCCCAGCATTCTTAATGTTAGGACAGAGGAATTTGATGCACTTAATGCCACCTCATGGTTCTGAGGTTTTGTCTTATGATTGCAAACAATAACTGACATGTAGCTTATCTTGATTATGACTGAATGTCTGGAATTCGACTGATGTAGGAAAAATTACTTTTACTAACTGGAGTGGCAAGTGGTCTGTTCTCCAAATCACATTCCCTCCCTCCCCCCAAAAATATCACATTACAATCTTATAGTCCAACTCTTAGCCTGACATGAACAAACAAACAAACAAAAACACAAATAAATGAAAACAATAGTGAAACTTTCACTTTCTGAAAACATTTGAGCCAGGTGTTCTGCATTGTCTATGTCTCTACTATAGTATCTCCTATGGGTTTCTCTTAACATTTCAGTCTCTTTTTTCAGATCCAGTTTAGGAAATTTCATCTCTTGATATTCAAGTAATTTAAATGTGAGGCTAGTGAGGTTTAATCCTTTTGCTTCATAGCTATATGAGTGACTTAGATTTTATACTTCTACACAAGTGCTTGTAAATGAGAGACACTTTTTTCAGAACCTTTTTTTTTTAATGTAACACCTTGTGGTGTTTGAATTCTATGTCTGAATATGTTTCAAGCCTATTTCTGAAAGGAGCTCCTGGAAAATTTGTTAACATAGACTATGCAGATTTGCAAGGAACCCACCAGGATCATCAAGTCCCACTCCTGACCCTGCACAGGAACCCCAAGAGTCACACCATGTGCCCAAGAGTGTTGTCCAAACACTTCTTGAACTCTGTCAGACTCGTGCTGTGCCCACTTCCCTGGGCAGCCTGTTCCAGTGCCCAACCGCCCCCTGGGTAAAAGACCTTTTCCTGATATCCAGCCTAAACCTCCCCTGACAAAGCTGCATGCCATTTCTTCAAGTCCTGTCATTAGTCATGAAAGTGACAGGTAAGAACATACACATACAGCACTTGTAATATTAATAGATTTAGATTTGATTTTACCAGATGTCTTTTGCTAGTCCTTTAAAAGTAATTCATGATCCATACACTTGAGATGGAATTTGAAAACTAGTGGTCTCTATTCCCATAAAATTTATGTTTGTTTGTTTTCCCTGTATTCTCAGCCAGTAACTGTTCTATCACAAACCCCAAGAACTTACAGCTTCTCTCTAAGACCAACTGGTGATGTTCAACACAAATTTGTTCTGTCATGCCTCCAGCTCATTTGGTCTGCACTTGAATTCATAGCTTATGGATAGATGTTACAATTAACATAATAGTTAATTCATTCAGTCAGTTCTACTCAATCCTTCCTGAAGATGTTGAGAAAGGAATTCTTCCTCTTAGAGGTTTTTCATTTGCCCCTAGGTTCTAACTCTTACTAGCTTTTTAGCTTAGTAATAACTATCATCATTTAACACTGATGCAGCTAATGGAGTTTTTGAAGTGTTTGTTTTTCTTATTGCCAGTGTAGGATCTAAGTAACTCAATATGAAAACAACAAGGAGTGTATACACTGAAAAATATGAAGTAACTTTTGTAACCTCCCTGTAAGAGTGCTTTCACTCCATTTTGCATAGTACCAGTGCAGTTTTTAGTCTCAGTAGTCTCAGTTTTAAGGGGTACGGGTGTTTAAATGAAAAGGAAAAACTAGGTGCTTAACTGGAACAGTTCTCATGTGTTCTGCTGTGTATTTTTCAGGGTAAAACATCTGATTGAAAAAAGCATATTCTTCATGGCATTGTGAAAATATGTCACATATGACAGTAATTCTTACTGCCTATACATGGTCATTCTAACTTGCTGTTCTTGAAAATATGTTTATTTTTCAACATTCAAGTTAATATCATGCAGTGTTGAACTGACATTTGTTCAGTCTTGAGACAAAGAATCTCAAAGTTTAAAAAAATGTTTTAGTAGTCACCCTATACTTTTAGCACAGTAATCTCAGTATTTGGAAATTGAGGAGTTAGCTTTATTATTAGACTCATCTGGAAAATATTCACTTCCTGAAAGATATACTACATAAAGTCTTGCTATGCTACTTAATATCTGAACTTAATATTGAGAAAGAATGTTATGCAACTTGAGTTTAATCTTTTGCACACTAGTTGTAAGGAGCTGTAATTCAGCAAGCATGGGTAAAATTTTAAATTAAATGAATACTTTTTTTTTTCATATCCTTTGGATTTTCACCTGGGAGCACTCATTTCCCTATTGAATTTTATAGTGCCAGATCCTTTTTTGTGATTAGAAAAGATCAATTTTCTGGATTTCAAAAGATTTATTTATTTTAAACTTCTGATACAATTAAAATATTGAAAGAAATGGAGTTTGGACACTTCAGAGAGGAGAGGGTTTTTGAGGGACTGTGTAAAAATAGTATGCCCTACTGAAAGGGCCGAAAAATTAATTGGTGGCCTCAGAGCTGCAATCATCAGAGGACCGTGTTCCTTTCCCTGACAGATATTGAACTGTTGCTGGTCAAGGTGTTTGGATATTGAGGTTGATATTTTGCCTACAAAAGTTCCCGTAAAAGCACTAAACAACCCTTTTGACAAAAATGATTGTGTTAAATGTAGTGATGATCAAAATGTCAGAAAATTTACTTTTCTCTGAAAAAGGAATTTTGGTAAAATCAATGAATCAAATTTCTGAATTTGAAATACAGTGTTAGGAAAACCATTCTTGATCCTTGTTGATGTTAATCAACAAATCTGTGTTACTAATGACTGAAGTTCAAAGCTCTCATATGCTGTGTAATACCTACACTTAAGAGCAAAGCTACTACTGGAATGGGCTGCCAGGGAGATGGTAGAGTCACCATCCCTGAAGGTGCTTAAGAAAAGAAAGGATATGGCACTTAGTGCCATGGTCTAGTTGATAAGGTGGTACTAGGCCATAGGCTGGACTTGATGATATCTAAAGTCTTTTCCAACCTACTCGATTCTGTGATTCTACAAAGATCTACCCTCTCTGTTGTCCCTAAGAAGTGCTGAAGCAAAGCCATTTTAGAGGTTATTCAATACTGTCATTTCCCCATTTGTGACTGTAGCAGTCTCCTCTTCACATTCCTTGCATAATCTAAGCTAAATTGGATAATTCCTTGCAACATAAATTAAATAGGGCCAAACAATTATGAATTTTATTTTGATTTACACTGAATAAAGATTTAATTGTTTTAAAGAAAAATGCAGCCTTGTACAGGGAAAAGTTTGTGGATGGGATTTTTTTGTTTGTTTCTGTTTCAGTTTTTTTTTTCCCTAAAAGCAACCACTGAGATGCCTCTTTTTTTTTTTTTTTTTTTTCCTTTCAGAGTTTGGAAAATTGATGTCATGGGACAGGAAGCAGAACCAAAGTTGAAGCTGGAATTGGTGGTCTCGGTCAATGAAGAGTTGGAGCAGACACATCTCAAAAAAAGAGATAAAGAGTAAACGGCTAAAGAGTAAGAGCAGTGTATTTCATTTTAGGAGGAAAACAGTAGCAGAATTTTTAGTTCTAGCTAAACAAGGAAGCAGACTGGTCTTGAAGTTTAGCATTATGTAACAATGAGGAGAGAGCTTTTCTGTAACCAAGTTGAACTAATGTCCTTCCTTCTTGTATCCTGTTTGCCTTCAGTTGTGGCTGAAGTTGTCCTGATTCATGATATCTGGTTCAGTATTTTGAGCTTGTGATCATAGCTGGTTTAACTGATTTTGAACTAAAAAGGGGAAAATTAGTAGTAGGAGAAAGGAAGAGTATTCTGTGGGACAGGAGGGCATGTTGGGAAGGACCAGTAGATATTACATATATTTGAATCTTGAAAAAGAACCATGAGATGCCTGAAAATAGTGTGCTGCTCCATAACCCTACCTGTCCTTTCTATTAATGAGTTGAGAACAAGAAGTAGAGCTTTTGCCAGTTCTATTAAGATACAAGGAGGCTGGGAACAGTCCCTTCTGGTAACAGAGTAAGAATGAGAAAAACCAACGTTTTTCTGGCTCTGCGGAGACTTGTTCCTTACAGACCTGCTGGTTCTCAGGGTATTACTCATTTTTACTTGGTAGGTTATGAGTTGTAAAGTGAATTTTGGGGTTTTTTGTTTGCTTGTGTTTTCTGTTTCTGTTCTAAGTGCAGTTAAGGCAGAAGTGGGCAGCGGTGAGGACAGTGTGTTCAGTCACTGTAAGTTGTTGTGGTCAAACAGTTGCTCCAAGTGAGTCATGAGACAGATGCATTTCAGTTCTTGCTGTTGAGTGTGGAGTTCTGCTATGTACAAAAGCAAAGGTCTAAGAATGGCAGCTTGGGTTCAGTGCTGGTCTGCAGTGGGAATGGGTTTTTTTGGCTCCCTACCCAAGGAGTGCAAGTGCTAGCTGACACTGCAACTTCTCTGTTAAGAGCAGATATTCTAGTTAGGCTTTTAAAAGGGAATTTGAGTAGTATTAAGCATATGGATATGCCAGAATTAACATACATTGTGGCCTCTGGAACTACCATCTGATATGCTAATGAGATACACCTTCTTGAACAAAGCAAAGACATGAAGTTGTTGCTGTTTTGAATCAACTGCAGTTCTTTCAGATAGCTCAGTAATACTTGAGACATGCCAGGCAAAATCCGACAAATTTGAACTGGGCATCTTTTGGTTTAAAGCTGCCTTTCTAGAATATGCTTAAGAGTGTTTTAGTCTTTGACATATGTTTTTGCTGATGTCAGGTTATATTGCAGAATGGTAATTTAATGGAGCTTTTTAATATGGATAAATTTTCCTCCATGTTTTCTGGTGGGCTGCTGTTGAGAAGCTGTTGAGCCAATGTGTCCTGTTTTGATGCCATGCTTTAACTTCTTTGCTAAAGATCAGACGACAAAGTAAGTTGATAGGCAGACCACAGTGTTTTGACTCCAAGAGAACAGAACAAAAGTTTAAGAAAATGTAGTGATTGCAGTGTGTATGCTCCAGGAGCTGGCTACCCGAATAGTATGAGTGAGCACTTCAGGAAGGCTGAGATTCAGAAGCTTGCTGCCAGTTCTGAGGGACTCAGAGTGTAACTAACTGATTTCACATCTCTGCTACACGGTATACAAAACAGCCACCACTTTATAAACAAACTGAAAACTAGATCAAGATTTGCACAAGGTTGTGGTGTCATTAAATTATTTTGCCCACTTCCCTGCTACAGTCAGTAGAATTTGTCTACTCTGTTGTGGTTTGAAGCATTTCTGTTGTTTAAAAGATTTACCTCTCCTAAGTCTCCTTAGGCCTCTCTCCAATTGCAAGATCATTAGCTGAAACATTCTAAGAAATAACCCAGTTCTGGTTCCTATTTTCAGTATAAAGTTATGGGAAAAAATTGTTTGTTGACTATTTACTGTGTATGTACCCAGAGGCACCCATGTTGCTTGTGACTTCCAAAAAATGCTGAAAATTAACATATAGTTGAAATGACATGATTCTGTGGTATCAAATAATATGACTAATAGGATCCTTTGCTTTAGTGAAGAACTCTCCTTTTTTACACCTTTGCTCATGCAGTTTGAGAGAGAATGTGCATCAGCACAGTAATATGAACACAGGAGTTAAAATGGAACTTACTCCATAAGAAGTTACTACAACTGAGGTGTACAACAAGTCAGTCATTTAAGAAAAATACAGCTGTGGGCTGTGTACAACCCAAACATTGCTTCATCACTTGCATTTCCACTCCTGTCTGGCATGGTTACTAATCGTGTTACCAAGAAAAACTCTATGACTGGATGAATGTTATCCTAGAGTGTGCATAAAATCAAAGAAACTAAATTGTTAGTTAAAATTTCTGCTTATTTTATGCAATGAAACATGTGACTGGCTTCAGTCACTTTTGGTTGTTTCTTTCAGTAGGTTTGAACTTTCATCATGGTTACCTTTTATTGGAACATTTCTAAATAATTTGGGGTTGCACAGCACATGATGAGTTAATGCTTTCTTTTTATTTTTAGTATGCTAGAACTATCTGTTCCACACTACAGCATGAGCTAGCTTTCCTTGGTCACATTCCTTACAGTTCATCTGCCTATAAATGTTTTTAGAGTACATCAAATGATGATGCTAAGATACTGTTGTGTGAAATCATTAACAATAAAAATCAAACATAAAATTTTGTGGTTCATTTTGCCCAAACGCATTCCACTACTACTAAAAAATTGACCAACCTCTATTTTTAATAAAAATCTTATTTGGAAGCTTTTAATCTAAAATCAGCATTTGTGACAGTTGTTGATATTGTGTTTGGGGGAAATTTTTTTTTTTCTGGTAAAATGACTTGTGGTTTGTGGAAATCAAAGAGCAAAAGTTTATTTGTGATTAGGGCAGGCAGTGTGAAATGTCTCAGACTTGGGTAGAATCTGAATATGTTTTCCAAGACACTAGGAAATAAAGGAGCCTAAAAGAGGCTATATTCCTGTTCAGCTAGCAAGTTATATTTTCTGAGAGTGGATGATTTTCACTTGATAATCTTCATCCAAAACAACACCATTATTTTGGGATGTTGTGGTATAAAGCACTTTATATTTACAAAGCAGCAGAGGTTGCTACTTCTTGCTTTACCTCAGTAATTATTGAGCTAAAAATACGAACAAACTTACAGCTGCCTGCAGTTCACAAACTGCAGATTTTGCAGCAGGCTCCCTAGGATTTCTGAACATACTTCACACGTAATGCTTGCACTGGTGGAGCCTTGAACTTAAACTACTTTTAAGCAGGAGTCATAGATCTTGTGATCCCACAGTGGAAAAAGAAAACAGGTGGTAGGGCTAGATGTAATGGCCCTTTCCATTTTTACCAATGCTCTGACAGCTTGCCCTAGGAAGCTTTCCCTTTAGAAAAGAGATTAAATAGTACACAGAACTGGCCAGGCATATACAGTGCGTGTCAGCCTCTGACTCTTGCCATAAATCTTTAAACCATAAATTAAGAGTTGGTCTTTTACTTGTTTATGCAGCAACAAAATATTTTATTCTTCCTTAAAAAAAAAAAAATTGTTGTCAGTGTATGACATGCTTAATTCAGTAACACTGTAGTTAAATTTGTGTTGTCTGACAATACCTATGCATGGCTTTAAAAAAAAGTCTTGAGTAATTGATTCAATGCAGTATCTCTGTATTCTTTACCAGATCCAGACCAGTATCTAAATAGAGCTGCATACGCCCACAGTCTTGTATGTAGTAATACTTATGTATTTAGTACCTGTATCTTCTAACACAGTTCCTTTTTCCTCATGGTAGAAAAGGTTTTGAAATGAGAATTCTGCATGTGTTTGAGTCAGTATAAACAGCTTTGCACTGGTATTGTTCTCATCGACAGCCACTCGGGGATGAGCAGAGCACCGTGTCACTGGCACAAACCTAGATTACATCAAGAAAGAAGGACCAAGCAGAAGTGATGCTACTTCATCTGGATCACCACAGCAGATACTATGTTAGGACCCTTCAACACTCAAATGAGCACTGCATCCACATTTGGATCTTCTCTGTAAGAATGCTCAGGAAAATGAGTCTTAAATACCTGTGCATAATGTCACTTCTGGCATGTCAGTATCCAAATCTTGGTGGGTTAACCAAGCTTTTTTGAGAAAGAATGTCCACCTACCTCACTGCTTTCATATGAATTTCTTCTATGATGAAGCCTTTTCTTCAAACACTTGTGCTAGTTAAAAAGTATAGCAATGATGGTTTACATGAGTTATCTCAAATGAGTATTTAAAGGGTTAGACTCTTTATTCAAATCATACTGATTCTATCCTTTAGATAGTGGGGTGACTCAAAATGCCTTTGTCAGATGTCTTCAACCTCTCCAGCTGTCCTGTCAGTGAGGATGAGTCAGAAACTGGAGTCCTACAACTAACACTCCCTAAATCTGGAAAGCTCAGCTGTTGCCATTACTGATTTGGAAGCTTGGAGCAGGATGGGGAGTGGTATATTACTGAGGTGACAGCAGCTTTCCCAGAGTGCTCCTGCATCTTTCAGAGAAGAGAGGAAAGTCTCGTTGTCCTTTGTTTTATTCTACACTGATAGTAAAACAGTATTTTCAGGGGAACTGAGCTGACAGGGCTATAGTAGAAACAGTGACTTTGGTAACTTCTGAGGCTGATAGTATGGAACACTTTGTTCACTTCCTACATTGGCATTTGGGCCAAGGTGCTGAATTTGGAGAACATGTGTGGTACAGGATGTGATTGGTCTTTGGTCCCCCCTTGAGTCTGAAAGAAAGGTGTCAGATCCAGGCAGAGAGGACTCCATTAAGAACTGGGCATTCCCACTGCTTGGTAGATATATATATATGGCATACACACAGACTGAATTCATGTGTTCAGCCCTGAGATATCTATACCTGTGTCACCCAATGCTAAGGGGACAGACAGGTTCTTTTAGGGATCTTAGGCAGAATGATGATGATGATAATAACCTGTAGTAACAATTAAAGCTTTATTTTCTTAGTAACCTATTATAATTAGTATATCAAAGAATTTATTGCTAGAATGGCACTGCATTTCTAGAAGCAGAATGAAGGTAGTCCAATTTAGAAGTAGTCTAATACAGCATTTATAATACATCCTAACTTACAATTACATCTCTGTGTGCTGTTAGACTTCCCTCAGGGTCAACAACAGCAGCTCCCTGGCTGGGTGCCTGGGGCCTCCAGGGCTGGCAGGCGAGGGAGTAATTATCCTGGCGCCCAGCAACCTCGAGGCAGGTTGGGAGGGGAAGAAGAAATCTCTCTGGTTTCTCTGCTTTGGTTCAGACCTTCGGGGCCTGATAATGAGGGAAAGTGAAAAAATACATTACCTACTTGGTTACAGAGAGCAGTTGCTTGCTTATAGAATGGCATTGGTTATGCCAACCACATAACGTAAGGTCAGGAGCAGGGGGTACTGGTCTCATACACATGATGGTTTTTGTAGCACTGTCCTATGGATGTTAAGTAGAAATACCCTTCCTCACAGTGAAAGTAAGAAAATACTTCATAGAAAGTCATTCTGTACAAACTGTAGTTAGAGTAAGTTGCATTTGTGGCCTTTGCTCCCCTGAAGCCTTCCAAAGGGGATCTCTGCACTTCATGATCACCTGGCAACTGCATATACAACAGAGTGATTTTACCCTTTTCAATTAGCCATAGTTATAAACTGCTATGGTAATATATTTTTTTCTCCTGTTTCAAAGCAACTCCACAGATCTAACAGCAACTTTTTTATTTGTACTTCTTTTAAAATTTCATTTAAAAATTCAGGTCCATAGGCATAACGCAACAATGCTTTCCTGAGACTGTTGATGGTTACTATGGCTGCATATTCGAGTAGATTTGTGTTTTGGTTTTGCTTTCAGGGTAATGTTAAGACTATTGCACAAACAATGCTTTCATTTTACTTCCACAATATCTACTACAGGCTTCAACAGATATGTACACAGGAAAGGAGATTTAGTTCTAGCATTTTCATTGTGATTTTTTAAATGCAGCTTTTACAGTGGTAATAATAAAATTTTAATCTGTTTTTGTGTATTTTTTTAGCTAGCTGGATTTTGAGTAGTCTGCTGAATAGTTGTGAAAAGGAATTAGTCTGCATAGCAAAGTTACTAAGCCTGAGATCTGCTTTAGTCATGATCTGTTTTCAAGTACTTCAAGTACTTGAAGTACTTGAAAACATAATTGTCTTGTTTTTATTGTGCTTCACCTCTCTTCATAAATCCTTTGCTGAGAGGAGAGAATCTCAAGGTATAGTGTGCCCTAACTCAAACTTCTTAGCTCTTCACTTCCAGTACTAGGACATTGTTTTGGCTGGGATGCTGCAACTGCTTTTGGATCTGAATTACTTGAACTGGATTATAGAACTGATACAGGATAAAAGCTTGCTCTCCCCCAGGTGTCTAAAGAATTATTTTTGTGTGTTTTTTTTAATCCAATTTGCCTTTATCTAATAGTAATTGCAACCTAATGCAGGAGGTACCACAGTAGTAAGGGAGTGAAAAGCATTGAATAACACCGCATTGTAAGGGGAGACAGAGTGGGGAGAAATTGTTATTGAACTAGAGCTTTTCATACCCTTAGGATTCTTGCAGTGTTCTCTCTGTGAAGGAGAAGCACTTAGTTGAAGTTAAGAACAGCAGTTTCTTAACAATAATGTGGAGAAAACCCTTTGTTTCTTTAAAAGAAGTATTATTATGTTAATAGGACTTCTTCAGTAATATAACTAGTAAATGTGCAAGTGGAATGTCTTAGTGTGTGTACTGGCTTGGTAAAAGAAGAACTTAGGATACAGCTCTCAGAGTACAGATTCTGGTTCATAATACTTGCCAGTAATGCCACGCTTGTATAAGAAATAATGTGGCCAGCAAGACCAGAGCAGTGACTGCCCCTCTGTACTTGGGACTGATAAGGACACACCTTGAGTACTGTGTCCAGTTTTGGGCCCCTCACTACAAGAAAATATTGAGGTGCTGGAGCGTGTCCTGAGAAGGGAAATTGAGCTGATGAAGGGTCTGGACAACAAGTCTTATGAAGAGCAGCTGGGGCTGTTTAGCCTGGAGAAAAGGAGACTCATAGGAGACCTTATCACTCTCCCTGAAGGGAGGGTATAGCCAGGTGGAGGTCAGGCTCTTTTCCCAAGTAATAAGCAAAGGGACAAGAGGAAATGGCCTCAAGTTGCATCAGGGGAGGTTTAGATTAGATATTACGGAAAATTTATTCACTGAAAAGGTGGTCAAGCACTGGAACAGGCTGCCCAGGGAAGTGGTGGAGTCCTCTTCCCTGGAGATATTTAAAAGACAAGTGGACATGGTGCTTAGGGACATGTTTTAGTGGTGCACTTGGCAGTGTTAGGTTGATGGCAGAACTTGATGATCTTAAAGGTTTTTTTCCATCCTTCATTTAGGTTGAAAGAAAACCATGGATTAGGAAAACCATTAGGAAAACCATCATTCCATGGTTTTCTCATTTTCAGGTGCTTTGCTGCTTTATGATTACAATCATAATTCCATGATTTTCAGGTGCTCTAACAGAGCATCTGACACTTGTACCCCAGCACTGAAGGATGGACTTTAATGATGAGGAGTGAAGTCAAATGAAAATTAATTTATTTGTTATGTCCCTAAAAGATGTGTTGCTGGGCTATGACTGTAGCTCTTATCTAGAGCAGGGGAGAGGAGGAAGAGATACAGTGTTGAGACTACCTTAAAATACCAGGATAAGGCACCAAATATGTGCAAACCACAGACAGAACCTGCCAGAACTGCGAAGTCAAGATGCTCTGTGTTGAGCTCTTACATCTGCATAGTACAGAAAACTACCAGTTGCAGGGGGTTCTCAACTTAATGGTCAATTTGTGTGGGGAAGAATAAGCAGCATAGCACAGCAGGCAACATTGATGCACATTCAATAAGGTCTTGATTACATTTGACCAACTTACCAAAGGTGATGACAGCTGCAATTGCAGCTACAGCATAGATAGCATTTCAGTCACCAGCTGTCCACTCAACTGTGGTGCATGGCTGCTACAGCATTACTTTTAACCAAACTGGGAAGGAAATAGCAGAATCCTCTGGAAACTGCAGTCAGTCATTGCTTTTTTTTTTTTTTTTTTTTTTCTAGTATCTCTGGCAATACAGGCAAACTAGTAATTTGGGCCATGTTTCTGGAAATCAAGTAATTTTTTTTCCTTTATAAAAATTTACAGGAGCCTGAACAAACAATGAGAACAGTAGATTAAGCACAGACATAGGATATTACAGTTCCACCTATTGAGATTAAGGTAAATTAGATTGAAAATAGCCAGTTTGGTTTGTTTTGTTTTCGGTCTCGGTGTTTTATGGTTTAATCAGGCTGAAGAGAGTTTTTAAATGGAGATTAACACAGGGAGACATGACATGACAGATTCCACACCCACAGAGCAGGTGTTTTTTATCCATTTAAATTATACCTCTGAATGGCTTTGAGAGCAGACTAATCTAATTTATTATTGACAATAATGTTAATTTTAAAACTTAATAAGAACATGTGCTTTTGATAAGAATAAACCAATGCAAGGGACATTCTGCTTTGAAGAAAGCTTTGCTATGCTCTGGAATTGAGCTGACAGAACTGTTATTTTATGGAGGTCCTAATGTTTGGAATATGAAATTGCACAAAATGGAGGCCTTAGAATAAGTAAATCATGGATGTAGTATGTGGTTTTAAACTAGCTTCCGGTGAGATTAAAGTTTCTTTTCATGCTTTACTCTGATTTATGAGCCCTTCATTGCCACAGTGTTCAGAACTTCTGTGTAACAAAATCTTCTTTGAAGCAGAGAAAATTGTGCTAACAGGTTTTTGTATCTACTTTTCATTTTAAAGTAACACAGTGCTAAGTTTGGATGACCAAATGAGCACAAATACTTTGGGGTTTTTTCTTACCAATGAACTTCCATAAATACCAACACATGGTCACAGTAAGCTGCTCTAAAACTTCAGTAAAGTTTTCTGCCAGGTGTATGGCCCATGAAACCCCTTCCCTCTTTTTTCCAAATCTACCATCTTTTCAAAAACTTCAATATAAAGATTAAATTTGTAGAAAACCCTGAAAATCAGGTAATCTGGCCTGAACTCATTGTTAGCAGGTTAAGAAATGGGTTTCAACTCAGATATTATTTTGCCTCCTTTTTTAAGATGCGGCTTTTTAATGGCTTCAAGCATTTTAAATCTGGAATTTTTAAAATACACTAAGTTTATCTTGAATGCTATCTCAACTAAACAATGCTATAGCTTGTTTAAAATATACCTTTTCCAAGTTTGTAACTTTTCCTCATATTACGAGCAAAACAATCTTTTAAGAAACACTGAGCATTTTCAAGGTGTATGGAAGATCTTGTCTAATTGGGAAAGTCTGTTTCAAGTATTCCTCACACATAAGTAAATAAGAAATGGATATCACTTCTGTGCTATTTGCAAAGCAAGCTGTCTTGGAGAGTTTGTAGTTAATATGAATGTAGGTCTGAATTTTCCTTTCAAGAAAGAAAAAACATTGATCATGAATGGTAGTTGGTTTCAGTCATCATAGCTTAATTTTAAATATACTGTGGGGAACAAAACTTACCAAAACTTAATTTTGAAACTTGATGCCAGCCTTTGTTTTATCACTGTCTATTAAATGTCCGGTGTGCTGACTGTGCCATCTGTTCTTCCTGTAGAGCGCAAGAAGGCAAATGAATCACTCAGCCATCTAAAACGCTGCGTGGTACTTGAATCAGATGCACAAGAATGGCATAACACTAACTGAATGGATATTACTTTGGAAGATTAATTGTCCTAGGGTGACTTTATGATGCTGAATTGTATCCCCATTTGTCTGTTTAGCCCAGAAATAAGTTTTGCACCTTTAAAACCAGATCCGAGAGTGAAGTGGGGGAGAATGAAAAGCAGTGGAATGTCTGAGGTGGTTGTTTTAAAAACATAGCTTCAGCATTTTTCTCTCCTGGACTGTGTTGTCTGCAGCACGGACAGACAGCGGGAGAAAGCTCTCCTTTTTAGTTAGGTTTTTTTAGCTAGCTGAGGCGCTGAAGTTCCCTGGACTATGTTTTTTCTTTTTCTTGGAACTGATCCATCCTGCTCTGGACTGAAAACCCAGAAGAGCACCGGCGGCTCACATGAGTGGCCCATCAGGACCTGGGACGCAGCATTTTCCAGTGCAGGAGGGACTGATGAGAGACTGAGCGAGCCAAGTTACAGCCCACAACAAGGACTTTCTGAATTTGCCATCTCTTCAGAACAACAAGAGGTTTTATTGTTTAATATTATTTATTTATTATGCTTGTTCACACTTTGCTTGTTAAATAAACCGTTTTTTCCACTTTTCTCCAAGGAAAACTTTTCCTGAACCACTTGGGGGAGGGGCCACTTGGGTTTGCTTTCTGGATGGACCATTTGGAGGTTTCCTCCTAAATTTGCCCTAAACCAGAACATTAATCTCTATAGAAGCTCTCTGAAATGTCATTTACCTTGCCTACTCTAGCTGGTTTCATCATAAATACAGGTATCTCATACCATCCTTGGTTCAAGCAGGATTAATTTAAAGCTAGGCCTCTTAGGGCCACTTTTGATTCAAGGAGATCCTAGTATGTGCAGAGCTGGGACTTCCAGGAACACTTTCAGTTATTTAAATGGTATAATAATTTTTTTAAGGTGGAAGGCATGCATCAAATTTGGCTATGAGGTGCTCTGCAGTGTTTGATCCAGGATGACCTACTTGTGGCTGGCTGCCTGTGCTTGTTCCAGGGGTAACATTTGTGCAAACTCAGTGTCTGATTTGTCTCTTCCTTTCATATGGATCAATACAGATGAATCAATAAAGATAGCCTTCAAATGGTGGCCTTTCAGGCAGGACAAATCGTGGTTGCAAAAAGAGGGAGGTATTGCCTTGAAATCTGTCACCCTTTGTCTCTCCTGTCATTTTCAATTTCTTGTTTTGCATCATGCTCTTTGTCTTAAGGAAAATCTGCAGACTGCTGTCCCTTGGGGAGTTGACTCAGGCTTTACTCAGGCTTTACTCTGTTGCAACTGGAGTTCACAGTTCAACTGCACTTCAGACTTACAAGAGCCAGACCAACAGCACAAGCAGGCCTGTTGTCCCCTGCTGCATATCCCATTATAGGGGAAGAAAATACGAAGTCAGAGAAGATAGGTTAAGTTCATATCAGAAAAGTGTTGTTACATGAGGGCTGCTTTATGACCCCTACTTGTAAATGTACTGTGGAACAGAGTCCCCATCCCAAATCATTATTCTTAAAGCACATCAAAACTGGACTATCAGTGGCCAAAGCTCCTATAAGAGTATGGGAGTGCTATGGGGCTGCCTGCTGCTCGAGCATGAGAGCAGTGATGGATGTGATTTTTAGGCCTATGGGATGGCAAAACGAACAGTGATATGAACAGCTATCTAACTTTATTCTTTGGCCTCCTGCCCAGATTTGAGGTGCTGCTAACTATGTAGCCTCTCTGTGAAAGCTGTGGAAAAAAAAGTGCTGGAAATCAGATGTTTCCTGTTGGCAGTGCTCTCTTAGTCCCTGAGCACAAGGTCTTAGTTGGAACTCTGACATTTGGGGGAACTATGGGCCCACGGGAGGGGGAATGAGGCTCAGGAGGAACAGAATCTATTGGGGCTTGAGGGGTTAGTTCAGGGATATGGGAAGAGATCTGAATTCCCAACGTTTCACAATACCTGAAGAGTTTTAGAGTGATATGTTTTTCTGGAGAGGGAAGGGTGAGAACTGCATCATGGAAGATTTAAATAGCTTGACCTGTCTCAGAGCTGATAATTACCAGATTTCTGCAAGCTAAGTGGAGGAAGATTTTACTGCAGTGTGGAAAAAGGTTACAGCACTGCTTATGAAGACACTGGGAAGTCAAATAGCCCCAGATTAAAGACTGATGAGTTTTGCAATGGCAGGATTGTAAAATAATGTAACCAAAAGCTTTATAAACAGGGACAAGCAATTACCTTGTGCTCAGACCTTGTAAGACAATAAAATAAAAAACTAATGGAAGCCTTATTTGAGTCGTACATTGCTAACACTTCAAGTATTAATAAATAACTTCCAGTTCTTAAGCCTTAAGGCTTCAGAAGAAAACTTTTTTCCTAAACTGAGGTTTAAAAAGAAAGGTTTAAAGATTTGTCTCAACTGTAAGACATTGGAAATCAACTTACACAGCAGTCTTTTTCACCATGCTGATGTCTACTAGGGAAATGAAAAAAATTAAGTATGTGGTTCCACGTCTGTCTCAGCCAAAGACATCAATATAGGGGTTTGCCTTTTGAAACACTGTCCAACAATTCTGCAAATCAACTTCTATTTTCAAATGGAAGTTGTAAACAAGAAATATAAGATGCAGAGCAATACTGAGTCCAGATTAAGTCACAACCATATTCTTCTCTCTGCTTTTCTAGCATTTCTATCTGGATAAATGGAATCCATTAAGAGCTTGCTGCACATGCATGTATGTCAGGATGAAAAATTCCTTGGAAAATTACTGTAAATTTGTGCTTAAATTCAAAAGGCATTCATATGAGTTTTCTCATTCCAAATATTGACCCTGAAAAGCTGAGCCATGAACTTAGCAACTGTGACTTCTCTCAGGAATGATCCAGTGAATGTCAGTCAAAGGGTTTCTTATAGGCTGTGGTAGGCTACTAATGATGTGACAAAAGGGAAGTTGTGTGACATACAGCTTGAAACAAATATTGAACTTAATTTTCCTGCCGGCTACGCCGCTAAAGGTTCTGTTATCTTCCCTGTGCCATTGTGCTTCATTTTCACTGTAAATTGAAGCGAATTAAACTCACCGAGATTGAGACTTCAGAAATTTCAACAAAAATATTAGCAACACTACTAGTTGATGAACTTTTGTTATGAAAATAGTAATTTAAGTTCCATAGAACAACTTCTTAAAAACCTACTTGCAGTTACTATGTGATTAAGTTTTGCAAAATACTTCTTAGAGGAGTAAAAACAAACAAACAAAAAAAAAATAGCGCATTTCACCATTCACTAGGCTGTTTGCCTTGAGATACCCAGTTTCTTTTCACAGTTTCAGTAGCTGCTAAGTCTGAAGTCTAAACACCAGTTGCCTTGCAAAGGGGTCTGCTGAGGGCCTGCCTGAGATGCTTTTGTGGGGAGTTGGCTTGGATGCTCCTGTTGCGCATACGCCCTGCGTGCTCATGTTTTTGAGCTGACTAGCTTTTTTCCACCTTTCTCCCAGTCGGTTCGGAAACGCTAGGCTGGGATAAAGCCTTGGAAAGCCCGTTCCGGGCACTCGCCCGCCTTTCCCTGGGATGCGGAGCGGGAGCGCTCCCTCTCACCCGCCCGCCTCCCTCCGCCGCGCCCCCGCCCCTCGCCACGCGCCGCTGCCCCGCCGGGAACGTGCGCCCGCGCCACGCGGCCCCGCCCCCCGCCGCGAGACGCGCCCCTATTGGCTCCGTCCCCCCCGTGCCGGCGCTGTTGTGACACGTGAGGGCGGCGCACGTGGGGACGTTATGTAAGGCGCAGGGGGAAGGGGCGGGGCCGGCACGCGCGCGAGCTGCGGCGCCGCCGCGCATGCGGAGTGGGGATGAGGGGGCGGGGCCAGGCCGGCCTGGTTGTGCTCCTTCCCGGACAGAGGCCCCGGAGGCTCCCGAGCGACAATGAAGCAGCAACAACAGCAGCAGCAGCAGCCGCCGCCGCAGCAACTAGCAGCAGCCCCGCAGCCTCTCCTGCAGCCTCTCCTGCAGCCGTCGCCCCCCTTCTCCAGCGCAGGGGTCCCGGCCTTCCTCATCAAGCTGTGGGCTCTGCTGGGCGAGACCCCCAGCAACCAGCTCATCGCCTGGAGCCAGGTCGGCTGCCCCCCCCCCCCCCCCCCCCAACCTCCTACCCGGCCGCGTGTGGCGGAGCCCCCGCCATCACCCTGCGCCATCGGGGCCTGCTGGGGACCTCGCCGTGCGCGTGGGGAGGACGGAAAATCAAGGCACGGCCACATGGCTTGGTTGGGCTCGGGCCGGGCCGAGCCGAGCCCAGCTGAGCTGCTCGGCAGAGGCCGGCTCGCTCCAACCCTCAGCCTCTCCCTTGTTTTGACCGTGGAGTAGGAGCTCCGGTGCGCGCCCTGGGGCGCGTCCCCAGCACCCTTGCGGAGGGTGGGGGTGTCTCTCTGGCGGCTCTGACTGAGCAGGCTCGGGCGTCCATGGGCGGTGGGAAGGGGCCCGGGAGCCGGAGGATTTTGATGTGCGGTAAAGGAGCCGGCGTGCGGGGAACGTGGGGCTGCGGGGGGGGATTTCCCATCGCGGGATGCTGGGTGCGCCAGGAACGGGGCTCGCCCTCCGTGAGCCGGGGTTTCGGGAGAGCTCCGGAAGATGGGAAGAGCGGCGTGCTCAGGCCTGGTGTTGTTTCCTGTGTGCTGCTCGCGGGGCCGGATCCCGCAGGGGCAGTGGGGGGCGGCCACGTGGGGGATGGCCGGGGACTTCCCGGGCTGGGTGTCCTGCCTTCCACCTGCTGGGGTGGCGGGAAGGGGATGGGCTACGGAGGAAGTCGAATTGGGCACCAGTCTTTTTACAGTGCAACGAAGGACTGGCAAGTTGCTACAGTGAGCATCTTTGACAGTTGTGCTAAAACCTAAGCACATACTCTGATAATTGCTGCTTCATTTTTTCCTTATATGCTGTTTTCAATAAAATCTTGTTCTCAAATCGTATCAATATCTTTAAGTAGTATTGAGTTAAACTCAATTGAGAGCTCCTTATTTTAAATGTTCTAGAAATATTGAAATGTCTTAAATATTTTACTGAAAATGGTTTACCAGTACCTTCAGCCAAAACTTCCCAAAGAGGGAAGCAGGAGGCCTCAGTAGATTACGGCAGCTTTTCTTTCTTTTTTTTTCGTTTTGTTTTGTTTTAGGGTGGGAGTTTTTTGTGGTGTTTTTGGAGTTACTTTGGGTTTTTTCTCTGCTTTTTTTTTTTTGAAGAGAAATACTAAAGGCTGTATGAAGATTGGTATTGTCTACATTAAAAATGCTGGTTGTGCTGCCTTATGGTTTTAATGGAGAATTTCCAAATCCATTGCTTATGTTTATCTCAAGTAAACATATAGATACCTGTTAGGTATCCTTGTGTTATTTTTTTAATTGAAACAGTAAAAATAATTGTTTGAGATTCTGCAAGGCTGTTTCTAGAGGGGAAGGTCCACCCATCACAGTTGATACTCTTAGCAACCAGCAGTTCTTGTAGGGGGAGGTGTTGGGATTACTTGTGATATGGGTGAGGAGTAGCAAATGAAGCACTTGGAAGACTGTTGTATGCTGTAGTCATTGGCACTAGGAGTTGACAAACATATTTACCTGTGTAGTGAAGCTTACAGGCTTAACATCTGTATGGCTTTGTGTAAATGACTATCAGGACAACAAGAGCTCGTGGATGTGCTTGGCCTGGACAATGTCAAAGTGATGATAAAGTGAGGCATCACATGGAAATTGTCTGTTGGTGTCCCAGGTCACTCTAGTGTCACCTAGTTCAGCACCTCACTTTGTGAATTTCACATTGGCTAAAATAGTCTGTTCTTGCTGTTTCTTTGCTTCCCCTTTTTCTTCCACTGATTGATTCTCAGCAGGTGGTAGGTAGGCATTACTGGAAGTTTTAATCTCCCTACCTTCCTCTCAGTGTTAAGGCCTAAGTCATCCAGTGGAGAACCATTTGTTTCTGATGCTCCCTGCTGATTTGCTGGAGCAAGCTGTTGTGGTTTAACCCCCGCTGGCAACTAAGTACAGCTCAGCCACTTGCTCACTTCCCCACACCCTGGTAGAGATAACTATTTAGAACTGAAATTAAGTAAAGTATATGATAACAGTAATGAAATAGAAAGAAAACACAAGAAAAAGAAATGCCCAATACAGTTGGTTACCACCTGCAGGCCAGTACCCAGCCCATCCAAAAACAGCAGTTGGCCCTCCTGCTGAATAACTCCCCCAGTTTATATATTGGGCATGGTGTTCTCTGGTATGGAATATCCCTTGGCCCAGTTTGGGTCAGCTGTCCTGGCCATGCACCTTCCCAACTTCTTGTGCACCTGCTTGCTGGCAGTGCTTGGGAAGCTGAAAAGACCTTGACTTAGTGTAAGCACTGCTCAGCAACAACTAAAACATCAACTTACTATCAACATTATTCTCTCACTGAATCCAAAACTCAGCACTCTGCCAGCTACTAAGAAAAAAATTCATTCTGTCCTAGCTGAAACAAGGACACCTGCCTTTGGACACCCTCCTTCATGTGGTCTTACAGTTGGTTCTTTAAGCTTCTTGGGATCACAGAGCTGCTGGCATTTGAGGATAAGAGAAGTGGCTCATTAAACTAAAAAGACCTCTTAAAAAGATGTAGGAAAAGTGTTGACATTTGTTGAAGATAAGACTTTTTATTAACTACAGGGTGAGAGTATTGCAGATGTGTAGACAAAACCTAAACCATTTTGAAGTAGGTAATTTGCATTCTGCCAATTACTTGCCCTGTAGTTAAATGGAGTGCAGTCATTGAAGAACAAAGAGCTCATCCTTCCATTTTAGTTAAAGCCTGTGGATTAAATAAAAGATCATTCTTTAAATAAAAGATCTGGCATTCCAGAAGGGGAATCTTGCTTTAGGTGGCTACCTTTTTGGTAACTCCAAAACCGAGTGGACACCCTCACCTCTTTGACAGCTCCATCTGCTCTACAGGTCTTATCAAACCAATCATGCTTTTTTACTGAAAAGCAGATGGGACTGTCAGCTGGCTGTTGGTATTTTTTCCTCACTCAAGTTCTTTGTTAAGATTCTTTACCAGATCTTCAAAACTACATTCAAAATTGATAGTATTTTCCTGTAGTGAAACTGTGATAATTGCTGGTAAACAATTATTTCATATCTTGATAAAGCAGTGTGTAACAATAGAGATGTTCCCCTTCTGATACAGGTAATGATGTAAATTGATAGTGCTCAGTTGCTTTGCAACTGCAAGGTTTGTATGCTTTCTGTTTTGGAAAATTGTAGGCAAGCAGATCAGTAATGTACTGCATGCACAAAGGAAGCATTCCAATCTGGTGATTAATTCTAAAAGCCCAGTGTGTTTTCTGCTATGGTTTTTAAGTAGCTTAATGTGTCTCTCTCGTTTTAGAATGGAAAGAGTTTCTTGGTGTTTAATGAACAGAGATTCGCAAAAGAGATTCTTCCCAAGTACTTCAAGCATAACAACATGGCAAGCTTTGTCAGACAGTTGAACATGTGTAAGTTCCTGGATTTTTGCATTCTAGCACAGTTCTAAATCTTGTACATAAAAGTTACGTTACAATTTCTTTTGAGCAGTGGCTTTGTGTTCTCTGCAACTAGGATACTGTCTTATCCTCAAAATTGGTAACAGGATAGTTGGGACGGCATACTTGGAATTTCTTAATGTGGGTTTTGAGGTTTTTCTTTTCTTTTGTTTTTTTTTAAAGATGGCTTCCGTAAAGTCGTCCATGTTGATTCTAGATTTATCAAACTGGAGCGAGACGGTCCAGTAGAGTTTCGGCATGCATATTTTAGGCAGGGCCGGGAGGACTTGCTGAAACACATTAAAAGGAAGGTTAGTGAAAATCCAGTATGTGGAAAACCTGTACTCTTAAGTATTGATGAATAGCTAAGTTCATGTCAAGTTTAACTGCAGGATTGTGAGTGCAAATAAGTTCAGAGTTTATGGAAACAAACTGCCCTGCTTTCATTTATATCTTGATCTTGTTTAAAGATACTTTGGGGGATTTGACAAGGCTTTTTTATTTACTTTGTTGTTATTATAGTAAAGTTTCACAGGTGGCAAAAAAAGTGTGAGTTACGTAATATGACAATTTGCAAATGAGTATTAGAAGTGCAGAGCATGCTTTGACTTTACCATCAGCAATATAAGAAACTGCTCATTTATGTAGCTTGTTTCAGAGCAAAGCTACTGTAAGCATTAGACTTTACACCCAAGAGAACAGGGCAAACCTATAAACACATTTGTTATGCTTCTGAAATGTGCTCTGCTGTTATTGAGTCAAGTGGATATAGATAGCAAGTGGAAATCTGGCAGATGAAACTGGATGTCATGGTTAACTCCAGCCAATAGCTCAACCTCACACTCGCTCACTCCCCCCATGCCAGGATGTGGGAGTGAATTGGGAGAGTAAAAGCGAGAAGACTCATGGGTTGAGATGAAGGCAGTTTAATAAGTAAAGCAGAAGCTACACACACAAGCCAAGCCAAACTGGGAATTCATTTACCACTCCCCATGGGCAGAGAGGTGTTCAGCTGTCCCCAGGAAAGCAGGGCCCCATCACGTGTAGTGGTGACTTGGGAAGACAAATGCCATTATTCTGAACATCCCCCCACTTCCTTCTTCTTTCCCCCAGTTTTATGTGCTAAGCATGACACCATGTGGTATGGAATGCTCATTTGGTGAGGTGGGGATAACTGTCCAGCTGTCAATTTTTTGTGCAGCCCCAGCCAACTGGCTGGTGGAGTGAGATAAGAAGCAGAAAAGCCCTTGACTCCATGTATAAGCACTGCTCAGCAGTAACAAAAACATCTCTGTATTGTCAGCATTGCAGCTGACACAACTGCACAAGTCCAAAACACAGCCCCATGTTTGCTACTATGAAGAAAATTACCCCATGCCAGCCAAAACCAGCACAGAGT
The DNA here is from genome assembly GCF_024509145.1 of Vidua macroura. Taxonomy (NCBI): domain Eukaryota; kingdom Metazoa; phylum Chordata; class Aves; order Passeriformes; family Viduidae; genus Vidua; species Vidua macroura. The sequence continues at coordinate 64,369,023 of NC_071573.1, read as the reverse complement.
GATGTACTTGCTATCACCAGGTTATTGTGATGCAGTTATCATGAAGTCGAGCACTTGGGAAAATGCCTGAAGAGTTGGGAGTGTACACAAATATTTGTAACAACTAAAGCTAATAAGCTGTGTTTCTGATTTTGGGGTTTTTGGATGCTTGGTTTATTATTAAATTAAGTGCATATTTTGTCAACATTAGTAAAACAATATTCTTGATACCCAAAAGAGAATAATAGTTAAGCATGAGTTAAAGGAAGTGTTGTTTCTGGATTCTAATTTTTTAAAGGTTTCTTCTTCGAGACCTGAAGAAAACAAGATAAGTCAAGATGATCTCTCTAAAATAATATGTAGTGCTCAAAAGATGCAAATTAAGCAAACGGCTATTGAAGCTCAGTTGTCTCTTTTGAAGAGGTAAGTTGCTTCATCAGTATCTCATCCTTAATGCTGAATAATAGTGATACTAGGTACTGGACAGAGAACTAATTCTAGGTGTCTCTTGATTTCTGGTTGCCTAATTTAAATTATTGCTTTAGAAACATAAACTTCCATAGAAAAATTGCTTTAAAATTTAAATTTTTGTTATTATTGAAAGTTACAGGCAATATTGGTGTTTGCAGACCTGTCTAGTAGTAGGCAATTAAATAACACCTTTAATAGTTCCATATAGATGCTGAGTCTAAATATTTAAATCAGCTCTTAGTATAAAGTATGCTGGTTTTTGTCTTCAAGTTTTAAATATTTACTGTATTTGTTTTGAGGCAGAGTTCGGTTTGTGCAGTTTGCATATAATACTTCTGTAGGATTAGACATTAATTAATGTCTTTGCTCATTGTTTTTATTTTCCTATTGTTTTTGTCCTCATTCCCCCACTGTTTAAAATTGTGGAAGAGTTAATACCTATGAGAATATGTTTGGAAATCTAATTTGGAAATTCATTAGTTAGGTCATTGACAAAGAAACAGAATTGAAGATCCAAATGTATATAGAGTTTTTGTAGAATTCCATAACTGTCTGCTTAGAAATTATGATTTATTCTCAGCAGTGAGAGATGTGGGTCACAAATCACTTAATCCTTCAGAATATGTAGATATAGACAAGATATGTGAGCACAAGGTCATGCACTGTAAGTCACATCACCTCAATAGAAACTCTTATTAGAATTTCTATTTCTTCTTCTAGAAGATGGTTTCATGACAGTGTACCTCTGTGGCAGAGGTCACCGATCAGTTCAGGTTTTACGAAGTAAATTCTTTCATTTCTAGACTTCAGTTCTAGTGACTTGAGTGGTAGAATATTCAGAGGCAAACTTCTTTTGCTTAGGCATAGTCTGTGTTAGAATCTGACCAGTCTAGAATAAAAATCATATTTGCCGTGTCGAAATCCTAGATGAATTTGGGTTGAAGGAACCTCAGAAGGCCATCAGGTCCAAACCGCTGCCCAGAGCAGGGCTGGCTTTGATTGAAATGACAGCCAGTTGCTAATGAGCTGACAGTTTGTAGAGATGAAAACATAGTGGTTGGTCTCGGGCATCCATGTTGTCATCCCATCAGTTTAAAGTGATTGAAATAGAAACTGGGACTAAATCAGAAGACCTGGACCTACAAAACATGTTGATAAAGGTAGTGAAAAAGCTGAGAAAGTTCAGAATTCCTCACTTCTGCTGTTAATTTTGTGATGGAACTGTACTCTTAAATTGTATGTTGGATATAGGAGCACATTGATGAGCGAGTAGTACCCTGCATCACACTGCATATGAGTGCTGTTTTTGAAAACTTGGTTTAAGGTTTCCTCAAACCCCATGCACCAGTGGAGTTTGCTTCTTTGTGTTGAAAATTAAACTACAAAAGGAGGAGTGTAGTATGTTGTCTACCCATATTTGTTGAAGCTTTTGGTACTCATTATCTGCCTCTTAGTATGACATACACTGTGGAAGCAAAAAGGCTTGTGGTTACAATAGGGCAGTTTTTACACTGTCTCAATAACTGGAGTCCTGTGAGTACTAGAAGAACCAAGGTTTCTAAAACGGCAGTGTTTCATGAAAAATGCTACCTCTGACATGCTCCTGTTATTTTTTTATCACTTAACATGCCTGTTTGCTGGAACTAATAGAGGTAACTGTTAAATGCTGATAGTTAATTTTTAAATGCTAAATGTATGGGTGACGATTATTGCCAGATTTGGGAATTTAATTTTTTTTCCCTTAAAGGAGATGGAAATTCTCTGCAGGCCATTAGTTGTGTTTGGGTCTCTGTTTCACAGTTACTTTTCAAGGCTGCTTGCTGCCTGTGTGACACTCCCACACCAACCCCCAGTCTAGAAACACATTTCAGAGTTTTAATGAAGCCAAATGATCTTCAACAAAAATTAATAACTAGTTTTAGTGTGACTTTTAAATCATCATTTTTAAACAGGGAGAATGAATCCCTTTGGAGGGAAGTGTCAGAACTGAGAGCAAAACACTTGCAACAGCAGCAAGTTATTCGAAAGGTAAGGCTTCATTCAAGTGTCATGTGTGCTTGAGTGAGTGCTTCTGAAGTAGGAATGCTTTGCCATGTTACCTTGTCTTGCCCTTACTCAGTTTATGTCAAATCTCTTTTTAATAGAAAAAACAGCAGGGTGGTATATGATGAACAAACCCTAGTGATACAAACATTCAGGGTATTTTATTGCATAAATAGAAAATAAGGTCAAAGTCTTGTAAACATTTTCAAAGAGGCTCAAGAACATCCTACGTCAGTCGCTAAGTTACCCTTAATATGGTCCTTCCATTTTTTATTACTTTGGGAGTCAGATGTCTAATTCTCTGTCAGCTGCTCAGGAGAAACTTTCTCACTGCAAGAACTACAAGATTTTGTATTGGAAGTTCACTGCTGCCCCACTTAACTGACCTACTGACTGTATATTCCTAGTTACCAAAGGAATAGATAATTGAGTGGAACTTATTGATAATATGTTAACTTAGATTATTTAACAGTTAGATTTATGATCTACCAAAACTGATAAAAATGCATAGATCTATTTTTTTAACATACCAGAAGGGGCATCACTGCAAGTAGCCTTGTAACAGAGACTTAGTGAGTTTTTTCCCAGTTTCTTCAAGACAGATACATACTTTAAAGCCTTAGATTTAAAGCATAAGAGAAGGAAGGCTAACATTTCTAAAGGAAAGACAGCTTATGAATACTGTTAATTGCGCATGTATTTTTTTTTTCTGAATGTCAAAAATGCATTTCACCAGAACCAGTATTTACAGATAGAGGTTATGTATATGGTCCACATCCCTATATGCATTTTGTCATTGCTAATTAGAATTCTTTTATCATTTGAGTTGATGCCTGTGTGTTTTTCTGTGTATTGTATGATGTCGTGTAAAAGCTGGCTCTTATCACCTGCTATGTGAAAAGTCTTTCTTTAACAGTTGTTCTTTAACAAAGTCTTTCTTTAACTATTTAAATATTATCAGCACTGGTTTTTACCTTGATTTTTAGGTTTTCTGAACAGCTCTGTATAAAAGTTATTATACAAAGGAAGTGTTTCGCTGTTTATAGATTTTATTATTGGTGTCTTTTGTTATAAGATGCCTTGGTACTCCAGAAAAACAATTACAAAGTAAATCAACCAACAGTAGTGTTCTCTTCCTTACAGATTGTACAATTCATTGTTACCTTGGTGCAGAATAACCAACTAGTGAGCCTAAAACGCAAGAGGTAAATATGGTATTGAAAACTTTCTGTCCACTTGATAAACTGACAGGCTTTGATGACTAATTACCAAAGAGGTGGGTTTGAGATGGCCTTCTTACTTTACTCTTTCTGATGTAGGCCTCTACTTCTGAACACTAATGGACCTACAAAGTCGAATGTATTTCAGAAAATTGTGAAAGAACCAGCTGACAGTAGCCACCATGTAAGTTTTCTATTATGGGTACTCTCTGTTTGGATGGAGTGCAGGTGGGCAGATGGATCAAATGTATTGTTGTATGAAGACTATAAAGCAGGTCTGTACTGAGAGCTGTCAGCTTGTACAAGTGATAGGCTATGTTGTTTCCTTTCAGAAACTGAAGGTGTTGATAATGACCATTCACTTTCCAACATAAGCACGTATAAACCAGTTACTTGTGTATTAAATACATGATCATGCTGATAGCAGTTTGCTTTTAAGAATGGTGCTATTAGAAATAGCACGTGTAATGTTGCGTTGTTATCTCTGGGAATGTGGCATCCCTGGCCCCATATAGGGACAAGGGTCCAATGTGTTGCTCTGCAAGGCAGCATCCAACCTAGCAAAATCATGTCATGTTCCTGTTACATTTGAATGAGTCACACCACTGAAAGTTTTCTGCTGTCTGAATAATAATTGGCGAGGAAATTGTTAAAACAAGTGCTGTAGTATGGCACTAGAATTAGTAGCTTTATAACAAAGTACTGTTTAAAGAGCAGTCACCGTTTTAATATTTTTAGTTCTATTATCTGAAAGTGTTAGTATAATTTTATTTCTACGCCTGTAGTATTTACCAAATTCTTTTTCCTGTAGCTGTTATTCTCCAGCTTGTTTATTTACTTGTATGGCTTTTCATATTAAACACAGATCTGTACACACAAAGTGTAGAAAAGCTCTTAGACTTCATTAGATGTGAAGCGTTGTAAGATACAATGATAACTGTGAAAATGCTGAAGCTCATTGTCCCTCTGTGTCCTGACTCTTACAAAAATAATTCTCAGGTACCTCTCAACAGAAATGAGGGCTTAAAACAAAGGGAACAGATTTCAGATGACATTGTTATTTATGATGTCACTGAGGATGTGGCTGAGGAAGAACATCCCGTGGCTGAGGAAGAACATCCCATGGCTGAGGAAGAACATCCCATGGCGGATGAAGAAAATCTTCCTGTTACACCAGAAACAAGTGAAGATAACACTTCAGATTCTTCCAAGTAAGAAGTTCAAGAAGTTTGTGTTGATAAATTGCTTTCAGTGTTGTACAATATGCACTAATTCAGATGTCTTGCATAATTTTTTAGTGAAGTGGTTAGAATTATTCAGCACTCCTGCACGTACAGAAACTTCGTCTGTGAATTCACACTAGCTTTTGATTTATTGACCCTGGATTTGTTCAAAAATAGTTAATTGGCTGTTGGAGTTTTAGTATGAGGAGGATAGATGGAAATTGGTGAATCAGCTGGTATTATTGCATAATGGTTAAATATACTATAGCCAGACTAAGAGCAGTCTTCTTACTTTTTGGTTATGTGTACAGACAGGAACAACTTGCCTTGTTTTTCCAGGTTTTTGTAGAGAAAAATTTACATGTGGTGTTAGTCAGTTTTTGGTATGGTCTTTGCATTATGCCAATTAATTTCAGGGTTCTGTTTTTTTTACAGTCCAGTTGTTTTTTGTGATGGTGTTCCTTCCTGTCTGTACTCCAATAGTACAGAAATTCTTCATCTTTCAGCTACAAGCAAGTTGAAACTTGGTCCAGGGATTTAGATGCAACTCTCTTCTTCAGTAGCATTGGACTGATAGGGCCTGTATTATACCTCAAGGAAAAAAAATGTAGTATTTTTAGTTTATACTTGAATTGGCATCATTGTTCTTGCTCGGCTGATGCCTGGGAGTGCATTCTCTGATAGAAAAGCTTAATGGGAAAAAGGCTGTGATATTGAGGCAACATAACTAACAGCTTCTTAAGGGTTAAGAACCAGAATAGGGATGAAAACTATCAGTTGAGGCTTGCTCTTGGTTTTCAGGTTTTGTTCCTAGTATGCATAATAAGGTTAACTACAAACCTGTCGACTGGGATGCTTTGTTATGGGTGCTCCAGAGTTGATGCTGTTCAACAGGAAATAAGCAAAATATAGACTGTCTGTCTGGCTTGATGACTTTGTATGATTTGGTACATACTTCACATTTATATGCAAGCTTACAGTTGTTCTAATGACAAAAGCGTCAGCGTTGCTATTGCTCTTTAGCAGTTGGTTATTGCAGTCTGGCACAACAGTGTCTGCTAACTGATCTGCATTAATTGTATTGATCATTACAGAACTGTATCAATGGAAAACAGGTATTTCGAGTATCTTGCTGTGTTTAGTATTAAAAAGCAGTAGAAAAGTTTATTTCCTGATAGTAGCTTGAATAGTAGCTTGACTAAAGTGAGAGATAACTAAACCTGTGGAATAATACCCATTTAAATGTGTATGAAATGCTGTAATTAATTTATCTCACATTACAGCTGTAGCTACCATTCTCCTGATATTGTAATTGTGGAAGATGATAACGAAGATGAATATGCCCCTGTAATTCAAGGGGATAAAAACACTGAATCAGTTGCTGTCCCAGGTAATGATCCAGCCAGCCATGTCAGTGACAGCACAAGCCCACTCATGTCAAGTGCTGTACAGCTGAATAACCAGTCAGCTTTAACTGCAGAAGACCCAGTCTCTGTGATGGATTCCATCCTCAATGAAAATGGAGTAATTTCACAGAATATAAATCTTCTTGGAAAGTGAGTAATCTGGTCTTTTATATTTTGTAGTATTAGAACTGATTATTTGACTGAAGTAAAAAGAACTGAATAGCAGTTTCCACTGAGAACTTTGAACTTGCAGGCTACTGTTATTCCAGCCAATTTCTGAAGATCCTTCTATTTTAAGTATTTTAAGATGCGACCTCTGATTTTAATTGTCAAGTGAGTGAGTTGAGATGTTTAATCTGGCAGTGTAATGTTGTGGAGATTGTTTAAACTGTCAGGATTTATTTTTGTCACTCCTGCAGGTGGATCAGATCCATTAGGGCTATGCATCTCTGAGATGCATAGAGAATTGCATCTCTGCTAATGTCATGTAATAGTGTTATGTTGGTGTCATTCCTGTGATACTTATTCCAGAGCACCTGTCTGCTGATTTGGGTTCTCCTCTAAAGAGGCTAAAAGTCTCCATTTTTTTCCAGAGGTCATTTCTTGTGAAAGACTTAGTTCATTCTACTTCTGGTTGATTTTTAGATGCATGTAGTACATCTGTGTAAAGCTTACTTAAGGATTTCTCTTACTTTATTAAGGGATACAGCAATAAAATACTGTTTGCCTTCTAGAGTTGAACTTCTGGATTATCTGGACAGTATCGACTGCAGTTTAGAGGACTTCCAGGCTATGTTGTCAGGACGACAGTTCAGCATAGATCCAGATCTCCTGGTTGATGTAATTTTGACTTAAGTATTTTCATAATAGGCTATAGAAGACATTTGTGTGTGTTGTTGCTTTTTAATATGGATTTAAATCACAAATTATCTTTTTTTCCTTCCCTTTACAAAGCAAAGTTTAAAATATTTCTGAGTTTCTGGAGCACTGGTATAAGTCCTAATGCTATACCACTGCTCAAGTAAATGCTTAAGTTTCTTATTGAACAATGCCTTTCTTAATGAAATAATGCTTATATTTGTTGTGATGTGAACTTAAATGTCAAGTCAAGCAATACTCTTGTTTGGAAATAACCCAGCACATAATCTGTGGTGTTCTCAATGAACTGGGGTTAAAAAGAGCCTTCCTCCCTGTAGCAAGACCATGTAGCAAGGCTAGTGGCAGGGTGTTGTCTGCCATGACTCACACTGTCCCCTCTCTGAAGTGCTGTTCCCTGTCCATCTGTTACTTAACCCTAACCTGGGCCCCAGTGCATGAGGTTACTGGGTCCTGGTGGCTTCTGAACCTGCTGGAGTGCCTGTTGGTCCCTCCCACTTCACTCTTAGAAGTAGCTCTGCCCTCCACTTACTGATGGCTCCTTCCAGCTTGGTGTCACTTGCAACTTAAGTTCATCAATATTGTAGGCAGAATTATCCATGCAGCAATATGAGTAGAAATTGGTGTTTTAAGACTGCAGCAAACGTGTTAGATGCCATACAGTTGTTTCTTTTGTGATCAGGGTTCATGGAATTCCAAACCATTGCGATCCAAAGCTAGATTTTCTTTGTAAAAGCAGTAATTGCCTGCAAATAGACTCCAGTCCTCATAGAGGGTGGAATAAGTAAAGGGGTTTTTCTCACACATGCAAAAGCAATGGTCTTGTATTCTTAATAGCAACACTGAGATACCTAAAACTTGGATGTCTTTTGTCTTACTCAGCTTTTTACAAGTTCTGTGCAGATGAATCCCACAGATCATGATCATATCACTAATACCAAAGTAAGTCTTAAATCCATTGCTCAACATACACAGTAGTGAGAGATGCAAAATTCACTCATCTTTTGCTGTTTTCTTTACTGGAATCATGGCACTTTGTGCTCTGGCTTTGAAGACTTGCATGAGAATAGGAAGACTGCAGCTGAGTTCATCCTGTTGGGCTTTAAACAGCAAAGGAAAAAACACCCTAATTAATTAGTAATGTCCTTTAAAACTTGTATTACCTCTACATTATACCAGTCTCTTGACTTTTGTATCCCCGAGATTTTTTTATTTGCAAACATGGTATGCACTTCTATCAGAATAGTTTCATCTGTATTGTCTGGTGGGAAAAGAAACCAGTAATAAGCAGTGAAGCAAAGATGTAACACTTTGAATTTGTCCAGTTCATTTAAAGCATTAGTTTTGGTTCTTGCTTTGTAGCCTGTGTTTCCATTTTGTGTTTTCTCAGCCAAGGTGTGTTAGTGTGGGTAATACTGATTATGCCACTGCATCTTATCACAAATAAAAAAATGTCTGTCGTAGTCATTTAGCTGTTCTCCAGTGGCATTGGAACAGGCTTTAAAAGTCTTTAAAAGTGCATTTTAAAAGTTTGCTTTTGTTCCCAGGTGGAGACAAAGGGAAAAGAAACTAACAAGAATAATGCTGGTCCAGCAGCTTCACAGGAAATGCAAGGTACTAAGCCCAGATCAGATTAGTTGTAGTCATCTATTGAAACATTTCCACAGTTGAACGTTACTCTACAAGCCATCTCAGTTATTTATATCAGCTCCTTATCTGATTTTACGTTATGCTGATAAATAACCAAAACACAATACTTAGTATATTTGCTTTTTAGATTTTTGTCTCTGCACTAGACGCAGAGAAACTGATGTTTTGAGGGTGAATCTGCACTAATGTTACGCATGAACATAACAATTCTTTAAAAACACAAACACCTATCTTTTTTTAGTAATTATTCTTTAAATAAGTACTGTGGGTTGGCACATGTATTCAGTGACACATGAATTGATATTCTGGGGTTTTTTTTCCCTCACAGAGAAGCAGCTGATACACTACACTGCGTTTCCACTCCTTGCATTCCTTGATGGAAACCCAGGCTCTGCTGTTGAGAGTGGTGCCTTCACAGCTGAAACTCCTTCCACTCTTGAAAAATCCCTGGAAGGGGATGAGCTCCTGGAGAGCAGCCTGGATCCCCAGCTCACCCAGAGCAAACTGGTGCGTCTGGAGCCACTGACAGAGGCAGAGGCGAGTGAGGCCACCCTCTTCTACCTGTGCGAACTTGCCCCAGCACCTATGGACACAGACATGTCCTTCATGGATAACTGATGTGAGGGAGGTTGTATATATAGTCATGAAGATGAACTATTTATTTAGAATATTGTTTGGTATGGGAGTTTTTTGTACATCACTGTTTTATGTAACCAGATATGTGGAATCTGAAGTACCTTTCCTATCTTACACAAGCAGTTGTTTAGCTATGGAGGTAGACAAGCCACCAGGCACAGCTGGCACTGCTGAGCCAGGCTCCTGCTGCACTGCTGTGAATTGCTCGTAACGCAAGTAATCAACACTTGTCAATAGCGAGCTTTGGTTTATGGTTTCTTATACTTCTTGTCTTACGTATGATGACATAAACTAGTAGTGTATGGTTAGGGAACACTGACTTCCTGTATTTTGGGGGTTTTATTTTTTACATTTTGTTTAACACACATGAGGCTTTTTGGGGTGGGGGGACCAGGACCTGATGTAGGCTTTTTTTTTCCCTGCTTCAACTGGGAACAAAGTGCCTGTACCTTGCTAAATCTTGGTTCTGCCTTACTTTCACTTCAGTGGAAGTGCTCACACATAGCACAAACTGGGGAAAAGTGATTGACAGCTGCCAGGCCCCACGACTGCATGAGTACTTTTAACTTGGACCATCTATGCTGACAAAATAAATGTTACTTAAGTGTGATACTTGTCAAGAGTTTGTCTCTTATTCTGTGTGCTAGCTGGTTATGGATTTAACAGCCTCTTGTTTTCCTATCGTAGTAGCTGTGCAAGGTCTGCTGTGCACAGTTCCTGGAAAAGTTTCATTACCTCCAGCCTGATGGGTTTATTGATAAGCCCCCAAAACAAGAGAGAAACTGGGTTTCAGTAACTTCATACACACAACACAAAAACCACATTCCGCAATTCTGGTAGTGGATTGAAGATTTTTTTTCCCAAAGGAGTAATGTGGCCACTTGTACAGGGACCTGAATCCAGAGACAGAGCAGTCTGCTAATCTTCTGAATTCACCAACTTTTTGTTACAGGATTCAGGAACTGCTGTAGTAGAAGTGGTGTTCAGGTGTTGTATCCAAATTTAAACAGGTGTAATCCAGTGAGGTGGCAGCAGTTGACAAAGCAGGAATGCAGTTCCAGGTATGTTAGTGTTTGCTGGGACATGGCTGCCAAGGGTATAGAACTGTCAGAGGACTTCACCCAGGGGGTTACCTGTGACCTCCCAAAAGAGCCAGGAGTTCACAGGTGTGCACTGCAGCACTGTCAGCTCTTCTCAGAACCTGACAGTGCTACAAAGTATTTCCCAGAAGAGGGGATGAGAAGGTTACACAAACCCTTGCAAATAGCCAGCATCTGGCAGCACCATGAGACGTCAGAAGTCATGGGACATCTTCATCCAAATTTATTTATTAATAAGGTAACAACATATTCCAAATTATTACAAGCCTTTACTAATCCTTCCATTACTGTCTCAAATTTGACTTGACATGTCAGACTTTTTGCAGTAAAATGTCAGTGTTCAGGTGCAGAATTAAAATAAAAGCTTCAGAGAATAGCAACAGGAAGTCACAATTACAAACACCACGGAAAGGGATGAGCATGACATCTGCTGCAGGCTCCAGGGTCACTCCAGTCAGGCTGCTCTAGGCTCAAGTTGTAGCAAGTAACAGAGAAATTATGCAGCTTATGTACTTCAGTTACAAAGCAGCAAGCACAAAAGCATTTTAAGGTTTCCTAACTGCACAGGAACTATGCCTAGATTTAGACTTTCTAGGCTCAAGTCCATCTCTGGCAATGGACAACAAGCAAAATACCTAATACAGTAAAAGATTTCAAGATTCAGAGCCCCAAATAATTTAAGAAACCTTTCAGTTGAAGCCTCAGTAAATGCAAACCACCTCCTTCTGTTATTGTAACTTCAGTGCTCCATTTTCTTCACTTTTTTTTTTTTTTAATCACAATACTCAATTCCTCCAAAGGGCTTACACAGCTTTCATCACTCGGCTCCTTGCAAACTTCATGATTGTAGTGTAGCCAAGGAAGTGGCACACAAAACAGCAATAAATTACAGCACAGCTATGCTACTTAAACTACTTAAGAAACCAATAATACTATGTAGATGCACATTGTAAACAGGTGCCTTAAAAACATGCTTCTGAGCATTTACACCAGGGTATTTCCCCCCAGGGTGCCTGTCCTCCTGCGTGCAATGGGACACACTGGACTGGCTCCTCTGCAGCTCCAGGTGCAAGTTTCCCTCCTCACATCTGTGCTGAAGGTACTGCTGCCCTCGGCACGGCAAAGGTCAGGCTAGTAGTGTCAAAAGTGCTGCAAGATGTCCAGTGAACGCCAAAGTGCTCCACTTTGAGTCTAACAACACTTACTCAAGGCTTATTTTGGAATCAAGGCAACAGGGATCATCAAAGGCAGACCCTTCTTCACTTGCAAAGCCTGACCTAGCACTGTTTAATTACCCTAATTAACACTTGCACTTTTTTTCCTACAACCATTTAATGCAACTGAGGGGAAAAAAACATACTTCCAAAAGCTCTTGATCTTACATCTTGTGCTCCCAAAGCACTCAAACTAGGAGTAATCCTATGAAAACCATCATTACAGCAATTACCATTGAGCTCAGCTAGAAAAAGTCATTTACTGAAATGACAAGACATGATTCAAGGTAATCATGCAGGATAAAGCAGGGAATACTACCTGGACAGCACACACACATGTATTTACACCCGCACTATTACCCGGAATACTGTTTGTTTCAGGGACATGTGGCGCTAACACAGCCTCTCTCCAGAGCAGCACAGCTCAGTCAAAGTCGCGGTTGGTGAGAACCAGCGGAGCCACCAGAGTCCACACGTACAGCACGATGCCAATCCAGCTGGAAGAGATCTTCACCCACACAGATGGCCACTTGCTGGTCATTGTCTCATAAGAAGAATCCGGACTGTGAACCAAGGAAAAGGAAAAGGATAATTTGCAAGTTCTTTTCAATATAACATATTTGTGGTTCTAAGCTACCCTTCAACACTGTTTTCACAGGAGATCATTCTCAATTCACACATCAAAGGACCCTTCTCCGAGGCAGTTCACACCAGTCTGTACAAGAACACCACTTTGAAGTAGGTGTCACAGGAGGTGGAAGAACAACAACAACACAAAAAATATTCAGTATGAGAAGCTGCCAAAAAGCAGAATTGCAAGGAATCTTTAACAAATCTGCAGAAAGGCAGTAAATGGATAGCACTTAAGAAGAATGTATTTTGCCTTGCCAAAGGACACCACCTAGAGAAATTAATAATCTTGATGTCATATTGGACCCAAGTAGAGCGACAAATCAGTTTCACAGGAGGACTATCTATTAAGAGTTATTGCTGAAGGAAGTACCTTTTAGTGTTGCTTTTTCGATACAAATTGTTCTTTGCCAAGTAAGTAGAGACCTTAAGTTGTATTTTTTAATTCTAAAGAACATCTGATCTAGCTGTTAGCAACAATTCACACACAGGAGGACTATTTTATTGTGAGGATTTTTTTCAAGGATCAGACAACATAATTTCCTTCCACCAAGCCTGGTCAGAGAATAGCTGTGCTTGGAAGAGACCACTGAAGGTTCTCTAGTCCAGCTCCACTGTTCCAGTGGGGACCCTAAATCCAGCTGTAGATGGTTTTGAAGTATCTCCAAGAATGGAAGCTCCACAACTTCCCCTGTGCCAGTGTTCAGTCACCCTAGCAATGGAGAAGTGTTTATGTTCAGAGGGAACCGCCTGTGTCCCAGTTTGGGACCTTTGCCTCTGGCCGTGTCACTGGGCACCACTGAGAAGTCCTGGCTCCATCCTCTTTGCACACCTGCTTCAGGTGTTTATACACAGTGGTGAGACACCCCTTGGGCCTTCTCTTCTCCAAGCTAAACAGTCCCAGCTCTCTCAGTTTCTCCTCATATCACATATGCTCCAGTCCCTTCATCATCTTCGTGGCCCTTCACTGGACTCTCTCCAGTATGTCCATGTCTCTCTTGTACTGGGAAGCATCAGAACTGGAGGAGTTGGGAAGAAACACCTTCCCCTTGACCTGTTGAAATAACATGTCCTTTTTCTAGCTCTCTGTACTAGACATGGGCCTAGTGTTTACTTATTTTTGTTATATAATTTAAGACATGATCCTGTTCACTTTAGCAGGATGTATTTCAGCAGTTCTGTGAATGATAAGTATCATCCTAGAAAACATGACAGGCACCTGTGAACAAGCTTGGCTACAGTTTTCAGATACACTTCCTTGAGAAGGCCCACTCAAGACCTACATTCCAGAGCATGCAACTTGTGCCTCTTTGTCCAGCAAGAGATGGTTTCTTGTATGCTCATTATCAGCACAACATCTAATCAAATGTAAATACCTGTACCAGTTGGTAAGTGTCATCATGATATACAGTGATGCCAGGAAAAGCATGAAGTGGAAGAAGGAGTAACTGTAAGTAACTCCATCCCTCTCATTATCTATAGCTCGATGAACATCATCTCCATCATCAAGGGAGCCATCACTCCTGGGCATTCCATCCTCTATCAGTGTTGACTCATCACTGGTCAGCATCAGCTTGTTAACTTGGCTGTTGTTGGATGTCCGGATGCTGGATATAACAGAAAAGGACATGGCAGAGTTACCCAAATAAATAAATAAAAAATAAATAAATCCAATAAATAAATCCAATTTAGTATCCAACAATAAGAAGTGATACAAATTAATGCATTTTTCTTAAGGAATCTTACCTTGAATAGAGAACACACAGCAGAAACAAAACCAGTCCTACAATCCCTTGTGCATCCCACCACTGCACTACCTGACCTTGGGTTGGAATGGTGGTGCTGTTGTAACCAATGATGCTCAGCAGACTGGGGTTACAGCGCCTGTCTGTGAGGGAAACTGCATTAGAACTTATATAAAACAAGAACAGGACAAATATTTAATAACACATTTTCATGCTGAATACACAGAAATAGAAAGGAACTTCGTGACTGTGACAGTCTTGAAGTAAAATTTGAATTTATTTTTAGCCTACTGAATCTCTCTAGGGGAGGGAAATGACAGTATATGGCATAAAAATCTGTCTCTTCAAGCAGATAAAAGGATTCTGAACTTATGTAAGATATGCATCAACTGCTTTACTATTCCATCGGACATAATTAGATGCAACAAAACAGAAATTTCTGCATAATAAACTTCAGAAATTCTACTTGTAGGAAACAAGTTTGACAAACATATTCTATAGATGGGATACCCAAGTCAGCCCAGAATTGGAAAACAACTCCCTGACAGTAAGTCAGTTATTTATTATAAGTGGTTCCCAACCCACAGCATCCACAGGTAACACTGATGAAACAGCTGAAAGTAGTACACAATCTTATTTTCCCATAATCACTGCCTGAATTAGATGACTCATGTATTCCATGACACAGAAGCACAGAAGATTGTCCACAGCTAAGATAAAAGGGTCAGAGACCCAATTAAAACTACTAAAATCACTATCTGGTGATTCATTTTAATAATCAGAATTTCTACACTTATTTATTTTTAGAGGCAATCAACTGTTTCCAGACAAAATAGACATTAACAACATTTATTAATACTTGTTATAAATCCTCAAGTAGCATCTTGGTCACCTAAGAAATGTGAAACCTGGTACAGAGATCAAAGTCCTAGACTCCTCAGGGGAGTTGCACCGATCTGCAAAATATAAGCTTTAGAATACTGCAGTTCTGCCAGTAAAGAGCAGAAATTCTTACATGCCATACAAAGAGGGGGAAAAGACATTATTTTAGTATGCTGGTTGCAGAGGGGGCGAAGCTCAGAGATGTGTGGGCAAGGCCAGGTTGCTGTTTTATACCTCCTACATCACTGCTGGGAGCATGGCTTTGCGGGGAGGAAAAGGTGAACACACCCTGGAAGAAGTGGCTCTCTGCTTCCCTCTCCCCCTCAAGAGAGCTTGCCTGGACCAGCCATGCAGACCCTGCCCTCCCTCACTGCTGCATATCCCTTCCTACCCCTCAGGAGAGTGGGCTCCTAGCAGCACATGTAGCCAGTACACGCACATTCTATTACCCTGTTCTAATGCTGCCTTGCAAAAGAGGTGTAAGTACAATTTATTGCTGAACGAGTTACCCAAAAAGCTCTACATTGCTACTACACTTACCTGGCTCATTGGTCATGGCTGACCAAGTCAAATACATTGTGTAAATTGTGATCACTGAAGACTGCAGCAAGCCAGACCTTGGCTGCGATTCCTACACAAAGGAGTTACAAAACAGGGAAGTTAGGCAATCAAAAGTTGTAGGCACATTTATATTTTGAAAACACAAGAGGCAACAGAATTAAAATCATACCTGAATCCTTGGCAGAATTGACATTACAGAAGCACCAATGCACAGGAGCATATTAACACTGATGAATGTCTTGTTCTCAGAACAACCTTCTGGATGAGTGTAATAAACATAAAACAAGACAATAGCTACTAGAGACAGTAGATAGTTGACAGCTGTAGCTGAGAGCAGAGCTGTGAAGAAACAAAACCATAGTTAAATTGGTTAATAACAAGGACTACTACAATTGAAATGATACTACATGATACTATAAGTGTGGGATACAATATACGACAAGAGTTCTGGGCACTGAAATGTAAAAGAAGTTCTCAAATAGCCTGTGAAGTATTAAAAAGAAACAATACATGGGAATCCTGAAGCCATGCTTGATTCTCCAGTGCTCCAACAGCAACCAGGAAGAGCAAGGAAGATAAAGGAACACAGTTATACTGGACACTCCTTGGCTAACAGCTTAAAAAAGAAACTGAAGAAATACTTGTCCAACAGAGGCTAAAACAAAATCTCATTTCCAAATTACATCTTAGTAAAAACACTAAATAGAGAAGTGGCCACTGAATGAAGACAGGCCATGCTGTCTTTTGAAACACCTAAATTATCACATCTGAAACACTTTATTAAAATAACATTTTTCCAGTGAGATGACTTTACTCTCCTTCACTACCCTGACCTTTCACTCAGCATATACCTTCAAAGAATGACTAACTGGCAACCAGAAAAAACAGTTGTTTGAGATGATTCTACTCAACATGATGCACTAGCAGGTTACTTTGTTTTTAATCAGCACTGAAGGGCTAGCAAAACCTGAGGCTGCAAAAAAAAAAAAAAAAAAAAAAAAAAAAAAAAAAAAAAAAAAAAAGATGAAAAAAAAAAAAACCACCAAAACCAACCCAAAAAATAAAACAAAACAAAAACCCCAAAAAGCTGCAATTGCCACTTCTCTGATATCATGATGCACAGAACGCTCCACCTGAAAATGAAGAAGAACTTCTTTACTTTGTGTATAACTACACCCTGGAATAGATTGCCCAGAGAGGTTTTAGAGTCTCCCTCACTGGAGACACTCAAGAACCATCTGGACATAATTCTGTGCCATGTGTGCTCCAGGATGACCCTGCCTCAGCTGGGAGGCTGGATCAGATGAGCTGCTGTGGTCCCTTCCAACCACAGCAGTGGTTGTGATTGCGTGAAACTCATGCCCTGCTCCCAGGGAACAGATCTTACTACTCAAAGGTTGCTGCACCTCTCCCTGCTTCCCCTTATTTAACTTGATAACAGAAGGACATCAATGAGCTGAACTACACATCTGAGAAAATGATACTTATGCATGAAGCAGCCCTTTCTGCACTGGTAAAATGAGCTATTCAGTGAGTAATTTATTAAACACAATGCACATTAAATTAAATGTAAAACTTGACTGTAGTACAGTCCCTCCTTACCTGCATACCAGCATCTTGAGTTTCCTTCCTCCATTTTTTCAACCCAAGATTCATTCCAGGAATGGGCAAAGTCAATAAGCAAGACCAGCTGAATAAGAATAAAGCAGAATGCTCCAGCCATACCTACATAAAACCACACTAGAAGAGATGCAAAACAAAACCAGTTAGGAACCATAGGTGATTTACCCCCCATCATAGTGTCCCTAAATACAGAGAAGCACTACAGTTACACAGCTACAATTAAAACTGCATGACATCAGCATGCACTTTATTTAAAACTAAGTATGCTTGCACAATGATACAGAGGAAGACAATATTCCCTCACCAGTTGTAAATGGTCCCTCTGGTATGAAGAAAGCTCCAACACTAATTGCAAGTGCCGTCGCAAATTTAAAGAACCAGAATCTAAAGGGAAATAAAAAATATAAGGCAACTGTTAAGTCTAGTCTAATTCACACATAAAATACACATCTTTAAGAGTTGGGTTTTTTTTTATTTTCTCATTCTTAACTTGCCTCATTTGAAGCAGGATAAAAATTTTATCTGCCCAAGACTTGTGTTCTCCAAAAACTTATGCTTAAAACTGTGCTAGACTGACACAGAGTTTGACACATTTCCCAGAGGTATCTTCTTACTTGTGAGTGACAAATTAGGCCAATTGTGAGCTGCTTTTTTCTTCCTAAAAATGTTTTAAACAAGAGCAGTGAGATTGTTGGATTGTCTGCATATCAGAAAAATGGGTTAAAAAATCCCTTCCTACCTTTAATATCAAAGATCTGATTGTTGCCTACAATGACATAAAATATTATGCTGGAGCTCCCTACCAGTGTTAGTTCACTTCCTACATGAGAGAAACATACAAACCCACCCAACTTCAGATTCTTTAGGCCTACAGCTGATGAGGATTTATCACAAAAACAAAAGCAAAACATTTATCCTGCACAGAAAAGACACAATCAAGTTCCAAGTCCCTGTTTCAGGACAGTGTTGTTGGAATTTTTCTTCCAGTAAAATATATGCATTCACAGACCATGAAAAGACATCAGATGTTTCCAGAAAGCATACAAGGGAGCATCCTTCACCAAAGGTACACCAACCTCACCCCAAATACTAATTGTATAAATATACCCTGCATAGAGAACTTCAAACTGTTATGCCAACAAAACTGTAAGGAGGTAAAGACTATTTTTTCTGATCCAGTGACAGGCAGCTCCAAAAACAGGCATGATGCCATCTACATGCACTTCAAAACTGAATGTAACAGCACAAAGATATATACCACACCCCCACAATGTCAAACACTTGTCAATTTTTCAAGTTTTCTATCCTTTCCCATTTCTTCCCATACTTTGAACAAGTTTAATCTCTCCAATCAAGTGATGGATACCAGAAGAACAAGTTCCAGTTGTGTGGAGAGGAACCATGTGAGATGACAGAAGTGTAGACTACAGAACAAAATGGACTAATTTCCTAGGATATAGAGAAGTGACAAAATCCAGTCTGAAAGTTGAATTAAGTTGTAACATTTACAGTGCAATACAAACCCCACTAAAAGTAGTTTTAGAATCCACTTTTTTAAATCAATGTCATTCTCAATTATAGAAATAGAAATGGGTTCAAGTTTGCATATATTTAGTCTTAAATTCTAGACTTTTTAAAGGGATCTTACTGCTCTACCCCATTCCACAACTGAAAACAATAGTCATCTGAAATATGCTGTGCATTCTGTACAAGCCAGCAACTACCTCATAGATACATCATAATTGATTTTTTTCTGTTGTGATCATAAACCTAAGAAGAAGAAGAAACCACTCTGACTGCCATTAAAAAAGCAGAGAAGGTGAATATTTGCACTAGATTGTATTACTGGGCTTAACTTGCATGCGAGCATGAAAAAGTTAGTACACATATAAGCAAAAACCTAGTATTTTGAATATTTCAAATCACTGACAAAAAGATTACATCTCAAAATATTACTGAACATACAGACAATTTCAAAAATCAAAAGGCATAAAGCTTTTCATAAAGCTCACTGTAACACATATTATTGAAGCAATGAGTTATTACAGAAGTGTTTAAAGTAATGTTATTAAATATTTTACCAGCAACAGTTAAATAGCATTATTTTTTCCTTTTATCCTAGTGCTGATGTTAGATTGGCTAAGAAGAGCAAACTGCTATGGGTTGCATAAACAGTACCTAAATTTGTATTGGAGAGCACAACTCCAAATAAGGTTATCAAGAAGATCCCAAACACTTAAGAAAAAATTTAGTTAAAAAACATTCTTCATCATGTAAAATCACCATGTGCCTTTTTCTGAAAAAAAAAAAAAAAAAAAAAAAAAAAAGAAGAAAAACAACAGATACATTCTGATATACAATGTAGCTGATCCACTTTCTTCTTGCTTGCAACTAGCATGTTCTCCTGAACAAAGCAGGGTGGAGGGAAAGGCTGAATTGAGTTACTCTTGCTAACATATCTTAATACTGTACTCTCTTTTTCTTTAGATCAAAAAAAACCAAAAGTAAACCAAGCAATATTCTGCTCAGTCTTAATTATTTTCCCCTACAGAAATAATTTGAAGCTTTTTCTTGTTTTATGCTAGACATGTTTAATCCTACTATACTGAATATAAAATAAAATTTTTTGGCTTAGCTGTTTATAGCTTTTGTTAAATACAGTCACCTCTAAAAAGCAGTAGTCTAAGCAATCACTGTGACCACCAAGATTAGGCATCATAAATGGTTTTAGGCTTTTTAGCACCATGTTCTCTCACAAATGTTTACATTTCCTTGGTTCAAGGAGCTACATTACACATAGGCAGAACTTGGATGAAAACTACCACTTGTGTCAATATAAAAGCTGAAATTCCACTATATTCTTCCATCTGATAATCCTAACTAAAATGAAATACAAACGGAAATCCACTGGAAAGCTCAGAAACTAGATACATAATTCATTTCTTTTTGCAGAGGGGCAACTGAAAAGATAGCAGAAAGAGAAAAGATACATTATATACATCTATATGGATATATATGTGTAACCACTATAACCTTTAGAAGAAAACTGTTCAGAAAAGAACAAAAGTTCTTATAAACTTCAAAGTTAAGAGGAATATAATTCAGATGAGGCTCTTAAATATTTTTATTTCTTGAAAAAATTTCTCTGGAATGAAACAAAAATTAATCACTAACTCATCTCAGCACTCATTTCTGCATCTTACCCATTGTGCACTGCTGCTCTGGGGTCATTGCTGCTCTTCACTTTGATCATCAGCAAGGAGAAGAGAAGGAAGAACATGGCCATGCCAAAGCACACACGGTACACGGCCTTGTAGCCAACCAGGACATCACAGTTCACGTGGCCCTGCACACCAGGAATACTTGTTCCCAACCCTCCATCACAAAATCCAGGAATCTGTGATAAATACAAGACATATCACTCATCTTTAAAAGACCTCCTGTCAGTAAATGTATATTAATAAATTTCCAATACACAATTCATTAATATTCTAACATTATGTAACTATTAACACTGTGAGAAAATATGATATTGAAGGACTGCATCATGACCTACAGTCCAACTAGGATATCAAACACATGCAAGGACAAAAAGTCCAGCATAGGCACAATAAAATAAAATAAATCTTTCCACAGAATAGTTTGGGTTGGAGAAGACCTTTAAAGCTCACCTAGACTAACCCCTCTGCCATGGGCAAGGACATCTTCAACTACATCAAGTTGCTCAAGGCCCCATCCCACCTGACCTTGAATGTTTCCATGAATGGGACAGGGATCTTATTACCAGGTTTTTTTTGTGCTATTAGTAATTTCAAAACTTCTCAAAGAAATGCAGTTTTCCCTTGTTGATCTGAATCAAGAGATAATCAAAGATCTGGGAACTGGTAAATTTGACTTGACAGTTACTATCAGGCTTATGACATAGCTAGGAGGTGGCAGCCTGCTTACATCTCTTTAAAACAGCCTTTCCCAAAAAAGTGCCATCACCATCAATTAGATCTATTTGTAATTTCCATACGAAACAGCTGAGAATATTCTCTCCAGTCACTACCAGGACATGAGCAACATCTTTCAGAAGTCAAGTCATACTCAGAAGGCTGTAATTTTCTTTCCTAGGTGACTAACATGGCTCTCACTGAAGCTCTAATGTGGTAACTATACCAACCTACAATACACATTTACAGATGAATCATTTGGGGGAAAAAGACATAAAAATCATGCCTAACCAAAGCTACTATCTACTGAAAAAAAATAAACACTGCAAAACAGAACTGAAGTACATGCAACCTGTAAGCTCTACTGTAACTCACATTATCACTCTCCAATTTTATATCGCATCTTCATATAGCTAATAAACTGTAAGATCTTATGAACACTTCCTAATTCCCTGGGTGGAAAACGCACTACTATGACGAGTGAAAAATATTTCACTCAAAAGAGTCCTTTTCATCTATAGAGGGATCTTCCCACAACTTCTTTGACTTACAAACAAATTAATGGTGACTGTGAAGCACAGCTGGTAGCAAAACAATGTATTTCTAAATTAAATCCACGCTTTTCAAGATGTCAATTACTATTATTTATGACATTTGTCCTACCAAATATGCTAGCAATAAATGCTGACCTTCTTCAGCTGCTCTTCCATGCCTGGTATTAGCATCACACAGGCAACGCTCACGCCAAGAAGCAAAAAGAAGGCATAAATCAGTCGAGTTATGGTGGAGTTGTTTCCACTGGGGCAGCATCGACAAAGCAGGCATGGGGCACTTCCACACAAGCATGGTATCTGACAAAAAGACAGAACATGAATTATTTAAAAAGCTTTGGATTACTAGATTTCAATATTTAATCAGGCTATGCAGATCATCAGATGTGATAGAAAACTACTTTCCTGTGCATCCCACCACTGGTGCAGAGTAAGTCACTGCAACACATTACAGAGCCACCAAACAACAGCGCTTCCCGATGCGCTGCTGCACAGTGAAATAAGTGCTATGCCAGAAGTAATCACTTCGCCATTCAGAAGAAATAAAGACTGGATTCAGGCTCATTTTTTCTCTTGAATTTTATTTCATTTCAGCTAAATTACATGTAAGAATTGCTTTTGTTAGCAACTATATCCTCCCTTCCACAACTGCAGAGAATAAACAAACACACCATAGGAAAAAGACACCAGTACAACTGTCATGTAGGTACACTCTCAGCACCTGGCACAGTTGGGATAAAATACTCACTGGGGCCATAAATACTTCCAAAACACAAAAAACAGGAGATAGAGACTAAATCTTAGGTTGCAAACTATTTCATATCAGCAGCTACTCATATATCACATAATTCTGTTAGTCTGCAAAATTAACTTATGCAATGTAAAAGTTATTAACAGTAAGAACAGAGCAGATATGCAGTACATGTGTTATTGATACCAAATATCAACAGCAAAAGTGGATGGAATGCTGTACAGTTGTAATACTACAAGGGGGAAAAAAAACAAACAGGACAAAATATACCCGTATTTAATTCTCACACAGAAAATTGTGGGAAGAAAAAAGGGAGCTATTTCAACAGGAAAGGGTTGGGAAGCAGGGAACAATTCTCTGCCATGTGCCAAGTGACAATTTAGGAAGTAAAAGAAAGGCAAGGTCCTGCAAGTAAACATTAGCCAAAGGAGGAAAGGTACAATCAAAATGCATGATCACTGCCCTTCTCTGAACTACAACAAACCATTCTACCCCTGACACACAAAGATACAGAACAGGGTTAAAACCCAGCATCTCCCTCAGCACACATCCAAGGAAACTTCCACCATGGGACAAAAGCCACAGGTGTCCATCATTGTATGAGAGACACTCACGTCAGTAAGGACAGGAGTAGTTACAAGGCCACATGACCAGGACATGCCAATCACCCAGTATGACAGGCATGTGTCAGATAGAGCTCTCAGCAGTTTAGTCATAGGACAACCAAAAATGCCAGCAGCCCGCTGCTACCGGAAAAGCCCCAGGGGTTGCTGGGAAAAGCAGACAGCCACAACATTCCTGGCAGCCTCCTGAGAAGCCCTCGGGAAAAGGCTGATTATATCATTCTTACAGTTTCAACCAGACACACACTGGACCCACAAACTTCGTCTTTTAAATAACTTCCCTGTATTCTTTTTGGCACATGTATTCCTTCCCAAGGAGCCAACAATCTTCACTCCACTACACTAGAGAATCATCTTTAAATTAGCAAACTTCACCATTACATTTGTCTTGCTAAACCACTGAAACTAATCAGATTCTCATTACAAGTATTTTAGGATGTAAAAGTTATTATATTGCTCTTTTTTACCTCCTCCTCCACTCAGTACAGCAGAAATAATATGAAGGCATTGATTATAGGAGGTTTCATCTCAATATAATACAGAAATTATTTAGACTGAGATCAACCAATCCCTGCAACAACCTCCCTAAGGACATGGTAGAGTCTACATCACTGGCAGTGTTCAAGATGCAACGGGACAGGGTACCAGATCATCCCACTCAGGTCCCCTTTTTCTTAAGAGATGGAGTAGGTGGACCTTTGGGGCTGCTCTACAACTGCAAGCAACTACACTAGGGACATCTATGCTTCATAAGCAGGAAATGTATGGCAAATATTATCTCCAAATAAATCAGAATTTTATAGTACTACGGTCTTACACTACTTCCTACATGCACAAATAACCTTTCCAGTGAAAAATCTCAGTGCTCTGTTCAAATAATTATTTTCTTCAACTAATTCTGTCTGCATTAATATTTCTAAACATACTGTAGAATAAAAGGTTGAGTTTGGCAGAATAGAACATATATCCAGGCTCATCTGCTGCAGAAAATGTGGGGACAGGAGCACCTGTTATGAAAATTCACTTCTGTAAGGAATCCCTGTGTTACACTGTTTGCTAAATACCTAAATAATTCAAGCAACTTGCTCCTTGCCTCAGTGGAAGCAGAAGCACGAATGCTTCTATGGACAGGAGAGACTTGCAGTAACTGAAATGAAGATGATTGTCTTCACCTCATTGGGAAAAAATGTGCCTCAAGAGAGGCCATACACCTCAATGAGCGCCAACACCAGCTTTTAAAATGTTTTGCCCCTAAACAGCTCATGCACATCCATCTCTGAACAAGAGACACCTGTTGATACATGACACTATTTATACAAGCTGGCTACTTACAAAGGAATCATGTTACAGTCCAATTTTCTCTTTGGCAAAAGAGAATAAAATACATACCATTCCAACAAAATAGTATTATACTATCAGCAAAACTACTTGCTACAGACTTCAAAAATAACAGGGACCAAGGAACATTCAGCCCATGGAATTCAGCTTATCAATACAGGAGACAAGGTAAGTTTGTGCCACTTTCTTCCTAAATTTAAAGTACACCTCCAACAAAAATTTCAGTAGTACACACAGCAAGACACTACCATGGACATCAAAGCTTAACTCCCCAGTGTGACTCAGTTTAGTCACAGATTACTCCACAAGTTACTCCACAAGTACTTTTTCATTTGCTTCCATAAGGAAGCTTAGACAAAAGTTATTCAGACACAACTGAATAAAATCTATTGCCTTCCAGAAACTTTAATTACCTACCAACTCATATCCCTTTACATTTTTGAGGGAAAATAAGCAGCTCAATGGTGTTTACTAAGGCAAAATAAGAAAAGACAAACCCACACACCTATTCTGGAAGCAGCCAGCAGGGCATACAAGTTAATTCATGCCTGTTAAAGGAGTCACTTCATTCCCCAGGGCAGTGGAAATTGCATGAGGAACACATAACAAGATGTATCCTGAAGGAGAGAGAAAACCCCACAAAATCATGGAAGGACAAATTTTACTGCCCCTCATGCACACAGAACAAGTTTTTAATATTAAACATAATCTTCCTACTGGAGTAATGACTAAATGATTATATACTGAATTAACTATCTGCAAAAACACTAAGCCCCTGATGGGCCTAGTCAGGGTTTAGCTACACCATCCCTACTCTTAAGCTTATAGACACTGACTTAATCAAGACCTTTGCCTTGAGAGAGAATATTAAAAGAGCAAAACAGCAGCTCAGCAGTTTCAGAGAAGAGAACAATAGAGGCAAGACACAGCAGAGGGAAAACAGTGCTTATCAACCTAGGCTGTCAGGGAGCCTAAGACTTTTAGTGATATGGCTCTGCTCTTATGGCTTTAGCCTCAGCCCCATCTCTGACAGGCTCCCCTTGCTCCTAAAAACGCTAACCTGAAGCACTGCCTGATCAGCACACAGGAGCGCAGAGCAGTAACACATGGCAGTAACACAGCACAAAAGCCCAGAGGACACAAGCACGGCATGAGGCCTGACGCGGGGGCCTCCAGCAGAACGGCTCCGCACAGCACACACAACACGTGGCCCTGCGGAGGAGCAACGCTGACAGCAGCGTCCCCACAGGCACAGCAGCTCTGCCGGCCGTGCCACCTGCACCGCACCAACCCCACCGCACCCGGGCCAGCGGCTCCCTCACCCTCACTGCGTGCGCTTCCTTCTCAGAGGCACAAAAGAGTTTGTACTGACACATCCCTAGAGGCCAGCGCGGACAGATTCCAGTTCCTGTTCAGAACTGCTGTATAGGTTTTAAGTGCTGATTAGCTGTGGTTTTAAATGTGCAAAGAAAATTAACCCTTTAAAGCCATCAGGGGAAAGAGAAAAATAATACTAACAAAAACTACCCAGCCTGATTTGTTTGGGCACTTCAAAGGAAGGGACAGGGGATAACTACTCACAGTAAATCTGATTTAAGATTATGATCTCATGCAAATCATTTTATCTAACAGGCTTAATTTCTCTGTAGAGAAACAAACAAGCAAGAGCAAGTAGACAGGGGTTCTTCAAACACTACCAACGCCAACCAGTTGTCAGAAAGGCTGTTCATGAACTTGGAAACACAGTATATATTAACTCAAGTATTCAAATTAAAGCCTATAGTCACAATGTCATGAAGTATTTAACAATAATTAAAAATAATACTGTTAACTATACCCAGTTAGTAATTCAAGCCCAACTGGCTAAACCATTAAGTAGTATTTAAAATGTTAATGAGACCAAAATGAACCCTGACAGTAATTAGTTAAAATGCTATTATCAGTGTTCTAGTTGATTATTTACAGGCATACCGGCCTGGAAGTTAATTTATGCAGATTTTCCAATTCTATGATAATTTAATATAATTTGTACATGAGACTAAGGGATTATAGATCATCTCTCTTAATTAAAGGTCACTCTGTATTAGAGGAGCCAAAACCCATACATTCAGATATCACAAAAATAGGAGCTTGGCTAAATATGAGGTTTTGTTATATCACTAGAAGTGTGTGTATGAATGCTTTAATAATAGGTAATTTAATTTAATTCATGCATGGTACGAAAAACTTTTGGTATGAAAAATTCAGATTTTCACAATCCCTCTGACATTCTTACAACAAACATGTAACACAAACCACTTGATTGGGTCAATACAGACTAGATTTGGAAAGACATATCACTTAGGGATAAAAATCAATGCCTCAGTTGAAGACTCTTTACCAACTTCTTTGCTTTCCTGCATCGTGCCAAGAGTCTTAATGCCATCTCAATCTACTGCTTCCCATGAACTAAAATCACCTGACGTGGTGACACATCACCACGGATTACTGTGCCGCGAGGAAAGGATGGCTCGGCGAGACAAAGATGCTACAAAGGGTGGAGCTGCTCAAGACAAAGCCGTAAGAAATAGGAATTAAATAAATACAAATATTAGAATCAGGGAAACGTGCGGTTTTGATTTTCCCGAAAGAAACGCTGGAGTTCAAAGCATTTGATCAGACTCTAACTTAAGAGATCCGGGGAGAGGTGATTTCAGCGGGCACCGTAACACCTCCCGCACAGCAACGCGGATTTAGCGGCGCCCAGAAGCTCGGCAGGCCGGCCTGTCTGGGCTAAGCACGAAGCTCCCCACAGCGCCGGCGAAACGGCTCCGACGGATCCTTGGGGATCCCGGGAGCAGCCCGAGAGAGGGACCACGGCGGGACCCGCCCCCTCCAGCGCGGCGCGGAGAGAGCCCTGCCCGGCGGAGCGGGGGCCGCGGCCACTCGGGGCGGACAGAGCCCGGCCGGGGCCGGGAAGGGGCCAGACAAGGGCCCGCAGCCTCCCCGTGCCGCAGGAGGAGGAGGGGAGGCAGCGCCACAGCCGCCCTGGCTGACACGGGCGCGGAGGGAGACGGGCGAGGCCCGAGTGCGGAGGGAAGGAGGGGGGAAGCACCGGCCGCTGGCTCCGAGCCTGCGGCAGGCAGGGAAAGGCAGGGAGGAACCCCCGCGCCGCCCGCGTCCACCTTACCCAGCTCGCCATGGAGCAGAGGCCCAGGACGCTGCCCATGGTCCCAGGTGGGCTCGGGCTCGGGCTCCTCCAAGATGGAAGCGGCGGCCGCGGCTCCCGACGCCGTTGTTTACTGCTCCCAGCGGCGCTTCCGGCCGCTCTGACGGCGCGGGCACGTCACTGCCGGCCTGGCGCTGCCCCGCGGCCTCCTGGCGCACGGGAGCGTGCCGGGGTTTTGTGGAGCCGGGATGTTCTTGGCGGTCAGGGCTCTGTACGCCTTCAGCCCTAATAATCAGGAAAGGAGATCCAACCAGGGGAACAGCAGCAGCCAGCATCCGTCAGCCAAGGGCATCCGGGAGCTAAAGCTTAAATCTTGTTAGTTGTAAGCTGTCGATGTAGCAAGTCAGGGTGTAGTGAACTGGTGTATGTCGTTGTTGAGGCGGTCACGACACAAAGCAGATACATTAAGCAGTCTTCTGATGGCAACTCTTTATTATGGAAATGGCTGACCTTTTATACACTTTCTAATTATTTATACTTCTACCCTAACTATTGGCCACAATAATTCAACATAACACCATTGGTGAAAAGTAACAGCGACTTCAGCTAACTTTCTTGTCCAACTGCAAAGTTCCCTCCTCACCTTTCTTCAATTCCTCTCTTCTCTTCGGCTCCTTGGTAACAGACTTGAAGAGAGCTCCTTATCAGCTTCTTCTTGCTCCTTTAGCTAACAGGCCCACTGTTAGCCCCTTCCATAGATGTAGTAATGCAAAATGTTGTATGTCAGTAAAACAGATAGTCAAGGACATCTGGGAGCTAATAAACTTGAAGGATGTAGTAAATCATGGTGTTGATGCACGTCTATGGATACATTATTAGCTTGGCGAAATATTTGATGTCCATGTGTCCTATAGCTGAACTATGTCCATTATAATATTAAAAGTCACACTCTGGTCACAGAGACCCCTGGCCAGGTGCAGACCCTCGCCCTCTGTGTGCACAGATGATAGCTGGGGTTATGTAGACTGTATGGAAATTAGTAACTAATCACAGTAGATGAACACAGCCCCAAAAAAGGAAAAGGCCCACAAAAATAGTCCTGAAAGAAAAGGTAGGGCCTAAAAATCTTAAAAAAACAATCAATCAAGGACCAGAAAATGTAGGTAATACACTTAATAATATAGACATTGTAATATATATGTATTTATTAAAAAAAATATTAATAATAACGATACCATCTCAGCTGAAAAATACAACCCTTTCATTTGTAAAAAGTCTTAAGATCCAAAACTAGACACTTAAGAAGGATTCACTGCACTACTACATGCTGGGGTCAGATTGGATTTATCTATGGATGTTCCTAAATCTATCCTTTTAATTGATTTTAAAGGCAATCCTATTTTCAAAATCAAACACGAAAAGAAAAGGCTAAGAAGGGATTTTTGCAGACTGAAGGTTTAAAGCTGCAATTGTCTAGTGACAAAAACTGGTAATAATTAATAAAATGGTTATAACTATTTGTTTGGAGGGTAAGTACACAGAATTAGTGGACATAGAAAATTTTTGGAATACCTTTAGTTCAGCCACTAGATGCAGAACAGTAATTCTTAATGTTCACTTTCGTTTGTGCACTGATTTGAGCCAGTGAAGTGTGCTGTGTTCATCTCCCACAGAACACCACCACACTAGCTAAGAGGTCCTGGAGGTGCAGCGTCAGCTCACAGCTAACATTGCAGCTTGCTTCCTATGATGAATGCATAATCTCCATTCCCTCTCCTTTAAGGGTGAAACCCTTAATCTTCTTCAAAGATGAGTTTTCATTAGCTACTGATTTTTTTCCGCTTCAGTATTCCCACAATTTTCACAGAGTGCTCTTCTTACTTACAAGAATTTCTGATAGCCATGGCAGCCTATTTTTCTCCATACCAACCTGATCTCTTTTTTTTCCCCAAATACTAAATCACATCATTTTTCTCTAATTCAGTCATTATTTCTACTATCTTATTTGGAGCATCCACTGTGGAAAGATACTGAAGTATTATGTACACTTCACTGAACCAAGGTCTGCTTCTCCTTCACTACCCATCTCTTCTAAGAAATTGTAAAAGAGAAAAAATCTGCTATAGGAATTTCTCTTCTGGAATTTCATTCCATTTTCAAGACATACAGTTGCCTGACAGCATTAAATTATATTGTGAAATACCAGTTACTTCCTTTGAAGGGGGGTGGAATTCATCATACCCAGATATATGTCCCAGATAGCTTCCCTAGTGTGATATCCTGCTTCTCTGTGACCCTTTTGAGTTTGTATGAATATGATAATCATAGTTGTCCATTATTTGAGTAGCTCTCAGATTATTTCTTTTTAGAAAATAACAGGACTCAAGGAACAGAAATAACTTTTTTTTTTTCTTGTTTGTATTAGGGAGCTTCTTACTAAGACATGCCTTTTTGTCAGCTGTTTATTGGAAAATGATTATTTTTCCAAACTAGAGACCACTTGTCACTTTCATGATCTGCACAACAGTGGTCAGCTCCTTCAGTGAACACCAGATCTGCAGAGAGCCCAGAGCTGCCTTTTGGAGGATCCCAAACAGGGCTACACAAAGTTTAGCCTCCAGCAGAAAAGCCCCGATAACCATTTTCTCTCCTGAGTCCATGTCCCCAGACCACTGAGATGAAGGGTGAGCTCGACCGGGCAAGATTCACTACTTACACAGGCTTATGCTTCAGGCAAGGCATCACACACACAAATAGAACATGTAAAGGAATAAAAATTCAAATAAAACATGGCTGTACTGGGGCCTCGCTCATCTTTGTGCTACTCGTGCCGAACTCATACCAAGCATCAGCGTAACATTTGGAGGAAGCAAAGCGTTCAGCCTTCAAAACTGAAGGAGAAAAGTCAGGACGGCTTTCGTTCTCTCGGCATGGACATGGAGCGACAGCTAAACATACTTTCCCCTAGAGGGCAGTGCAACTTAAAGAATTGAAATATCTCCTGGCAGCGTTCAAATGGAAATCGGCAATGTGAAGATGTGTTTTTTATCTCAACAATGTTAACAGAAAAATACTCTACAGGGGTGTATTTTCTGTAATGAATCTGTGTAGACAGTACGATTCTACATTTCACTTACTTTATGTCATTTTTAAGGGAAATCTACAAAACCCACCTTTTTTTCCCCCTTGATCCTCTAAATGAAAAGTAATATTGAAATAATGTCTGTGACAACAGATTGTAATATCTAGGTTTTGATCTCTATTGTGAGAGAAAAGTGGAACACAAAAGAATAAAATTTGTATTTCTGATGGACTGTATGAGGACTTGTAATAGAGCTGTCAGAAATTTAATGGAATTCAGAGGCCATATTATTCAAGGACTGACCTAGATATAAATCTAATAGATTCAAATAGATAGGAGTATAGAATAAATGTTCCTCTTTATCTCCCTCTTAAGTTTGTGGATTTTGTCATTTTTTTCTTCTAGCAATACCTGTTTATGTAGATCAAAATCAAACAATGCAATGGATTTAAATGGTAAAGCATTAACAGGTATGCTTGTAAAATGGTGTTTTATCATCCTGAAAAATACATTACTGAGTAAAAACTGATTAACAACATTCTTTCTTTTTTTTTTTTTTTTTTTTTTTTTGTAAATATGTATGGATTTAATCCTTCTTTAGAAAAGAGTGGATAATCTGAAATTGTTTTATACAGTTACTGTCATGAAGCAAAGAACAAAATATCATCAGATTGTGCAAATTGCTGTCACTCCATTTATAGCAGCAGAAGATTAGATGCAGCTTGGGTCAAGATTGTTATTAACGTTCCTGTTAAGCCCCTTCACAGTCATTGCAAGTGAGAGAGGAAAACTAATTTCTACTCTGTTACTGTTATTGTGTGCCTGGAATAAATGCACTCCAAGGGTAAATTAACAAGACAGTCTCACATCACTACATAATGCTACATTCTTAATTGGAAAAGACAGAAATATTTGCAATAAAATCAGTCCCCTTCAATTTGTATAGAATAGTATGGTTCAGTGTTTCTAAATAATTGGCATTTTGGAGACTGCTGCTAGCATTGTAACAGGGTTTGATGGATGCCTTTAAAACCCAATACTGACAACTTTCAGTCTATTTCCATCTTCCCTACCAGTCCAGCCATGAGAAGCTTTGTGTTTGTATTGCTTATCCTGGGCATAAGTCTAAAG
The DNA here is from genome assembly GCF_024509145.1 of Vidua macroura. Taxonomy (NCBI): domain Eukaryota; kingdom Metazoa; phylum Chordata; class Aves; order Passeriformes; family Viduidae; genus Vidua; species Vidua macroura. Next base: position 64,337,205 of record NC_071573.1, on the reverse strand, counting down.
AAACAAGTGGAATTCATCAAGGAATGATTTATTACCCTTATTTTTCATCAGCCAGTAAGAATTTAGAATCCATCTGTATTCTTCAGAATCCCTGTCTTGTGCATTGGAAGGTTCATGCAGGTGAGATGCCTGAGAGTACCTGAGGACGCATGGCTGGCATGGCATTTAGGCAGGTTCCAGTCTCCAGAGAGACCTCCTCACAGTGGCTGTGCTGCAGGCAGCTTTCAGCATGAGCTTGGGGGGAGGCTGGTCACGAGTGGTGTCCCCTCAGCTCAGTGCTGGAGCCAGTCCCGTTTAATATCTTCATCAGTGATATGGATGAGGGGATTGAACAGTCCCTCACTCCATTTGCAGGTGACACAGCTGGGCGGGAGTCTTGATCTGGTGGAGGGCAGGAGGGCTCTGCAGAGGGATCTGGACAGGCTGGATCGATGGGACACGTCCAGTGGGATGAGGTTCAACAAGAAAAAGTGTTGGGTCCCACACCTGGGTCACAACCCCACATGGCGCTACAGGCTGGGGGAAGAGTGGCTGGGAAACTGCCTGGTGGAAAAGGACCTGGGGATGTTGGTTGAAAGTCAGCTGGGTGTGTACCCAGGTGGCCAAGATCTGAAGCCAGTTGATTACTAAAATAAGTTTTTTTTTAATAACCCTTAAAATACATCCATCCATCCAACCAGCCAGTCAGCCAGCAGAACCGTTGGGGAACATTTATGTACTTAAAGAGAAGATAATATTTTTATTTATTTTTATATATCTGCTGGGATATTATTTGAGCTACACTGATTCACACCAGCTGTTAGTGGTCTGTTTTACCAATGACCTTTCTTTCATTCTTAAAGGCAGTGAAGACTTACTACCCTCAATTATGAATTTAGGCTGAGAATAAAGTTGGCCAGTCAGGAGTAGCAATACAGAGGTTCTGATCTTCTTAAAAGGTAATCATGAGGAAGTAAAGATGTAGGATTTTAGTATTTGCTCCATAAAAGCATTTAGCTGGAACAAGAAAGCAGGAACTTAGAAATCATTCTGCTGTTAGGACTGATATTTTGGGCACTGTGGCTAATTTTGAAGACATTAATAACATTGGTGGGATCAGATGTGGCTTACCAGCTATTTTGAACAAACTAAAATGTGAACATGTTGAACAACTAGCTATTATTTAATTGGCTGTGGGAGTTGTCCCAAAAAACAGGAAGCATCAAATGTAGTGCCACAAAGGCTCTGAAGGCACCTGCACAGCTTGGCCCCCTGGGAGCACATGCTGCAGAAACCTAATAGCATTGTGATTTGGCTTCTCCAGTTACCTAGATTTCTAAAAAAGCCTTACATAAGGTCCTTACTAAGAGCTTTCAAAGCAACTAATCAGTCACAAAATGACAAAAGAGGCTCCCTTTTTGATTAATAGCTACTAGCAAGATCCATCAAGGGCTATTAAGCATAATTGTCCAGCTCCAGTCTCTATTCAGAAAATCCTTAAAATTGTAATTGCTGGAACTAGAATGGCAAAGCGATCACCACCTGCTTGTCCTTCAGCTACACTCTTTCCTGAAGCATTTGCTATTGGTCTTGTTCAGGGCAAGAGGCAAGAGGATACTTACCCTGACCTAGTGCTGACCTCTTAGCTAAGTGTCTTACTGTGCACTGTGTTGTAGCAACTATCTGTAGATTTTTTTTTTTAATGATAAAAGGACTCTTCCTTTTGTTACTTAATAATTTTAGTTAAAAATAAAGCAATAATTTTCACAGAGAATCATAGAAAGATTGGGGTTGGAAGGGACCTTAAAGATCATCTAGTTCCAAGCCCCCTGCCATGGGCAGGGACACCTTCCACTAGACCAGGTTTCCCAAAGCCCCATCCAACCTGGCCTTGATCACTTCCAGGGATGAGGCATCCACAGCTTCTCTGGGCAACCTGTTTAGGTGCTTCACCACCTTCTGAGTAAAGAATTTCTTCCTAATATCTAACCTAAAACTGCTGCCTTTCCATTTAAAACCATTGTCCTTTGTCCTGTCACTATCTGCCCATATAAAAAGTCCCTCTCCCTTCTTTTTATAAGCTTCCTTTAAGTACTGAAAGACCTCATTAGGTCTACCTGCTGCCTTCTCTTCTCCAGGCTGAACAAGCCCAGCTCTCTTAGCCTGTCTTTATAGGCAAGGTGCTCCAGCCCTCTGAGCATATCTGTGGGGGCAGTGGTGAAATCTGTCATTGCTCTTGTTTTTAGAAGATTTTGGAGAAAGGAACATGGTACCTGCAGTTTGCTAAGTTCTACCAAGATCCCTCCTCTGCAGAATCCTGAGAGACCAATCAGGGGCACAATTTGACCATAATCCTTCAACCAAAGAGCTGCACTTGTGTGGGGGAGGCAAAGCTGGAATTTGTACATGTATGGCTCAACAGCCACAAGCACTGGAGGACTGAATATAAAAAGTTTGGATGACAGCATGAACTCTGCATCTGTGTAAACTCACTTAAGAGAGAGCAACACTCTTCAAGTCAACATTTGTAAACCCAAGCGTTCTCCCTCACTGCAGCTTCTTTTCCAGCGTGACCATGCATGTGTTGGTGGCAGGTTCAGGTGTAGGAGCAAGCAGTCCTGGCCCTTAAGCAAAGCTGTTAGGTGTAAAGATTTATGTCTGTGTACTAAATGGGCAAATTGCTCTCTCAATCTGTTAAGCTGTCGGTATGATCTCTTGGCAAGCTATAACAGTTTGCTGCTATTTTTTGGAGTGGAACAAATTGCCTGTGTGCAAATATAGCCTAATAGTAAAACACACCATGGATAGATATACTAATCAAGGCACTCAAGGAAGTAAATCAGAGTTTGTTTTCAGAATACTTTGACTTCATATGGAACCAGTTTTTAAACAGGAAGAAAAATCAATGTTTTCAGCGATGACTGCCTAAATTAATATGTTAACAATTCCTCTGCAGTCCTGTTAAGTTCAGCTGAACTATCTGTTTCTCTGGACCTCTTGGTAGAAGACCACTCTGGCCAATCATGCCTAATTTGGAGTACCTTTTCAAAGAAAAAAGTATCTTTTCAAAAAAAAAAAAACAAAAAAACAAAAAAACCTTAAGAGAATGTTTAGAGCCAAAATTCTCTTTCAACAGTTGCTTATTTGTGATGATGGACAACTTACTTATTTTGCAGAAACCAAAGTTAAACTGATTTAATACCATGAAAGAAAAAAACTGCGCACAACAAAAACATATTTCTGCCATTTTTCTTCTCTGGCTTGACAGGTTGGTTTCTGGAACAATGTTTATTCACTGCTAAATCTGAATTTCATAATTCATGGTGTTCTGCACTGGAGTAGTGGTATTGGAGCAGTCACTTTGTAGCAATGATGGAAAAACCATTGGCTAGAGGAAGCATTCAGAAGCATTGGTGTTTCTGTGACTGCTTTGGAATATGCTCAGCACTGATTTCCTCTCTGTGCCTGTAAGATTACCCAAGCACAGCAAGGTTTTGTTGCACACATCTGGTTTGGTACACTGCATGTGGAAGTTTGTTTTGAGAAACACAGGGCTCCCAGTAATTTTCTTTTTTTTCTTTAATAGAGACTTTCTGCCCGTTCCTCTTTGCACTCTCTTTTGTCTTACCACAAGCAGCCATACTGTTTTCACACCTACCCTGACATGAACCTTCCAAATGCTGAACTAGATTAACTCCTAATTTTGACTCTAGGACTTTAGTCAAGACAGAAATCTAGCCTATCTCCTTTCAGCAAACCTATTTCAGGTGGGCATACAAGGTCTAGTAAAAAAGGCAGTGAGATTTTCTGCCAGCTCTGAGCAGTGAACCAGAGCTTGAGGATAAAAATGTTCTTGCCTACCCACTTGAAATCGAGGTAAGAAGAGCCAGCTCCAAGCTACTCAACAACAGAGGCAGACTTCAATTTCAGTGCTCCAAGAAAAAGAATAAAATGGAATTTGTCTTCTTTCTGGAGTGGTAAAATCTGTGACAGCATGTGTCAAGTGAGGCAGATGATATAACAGATCTGAAGGAGGTCAGGTACAGTTTTAGGACAGTGAGGATGGTGAAAGAGGAAGGTCCAAGTGTACTGGTCCAGGTGGTGCTGGATTAGAGGTCACTATCATCTTGAGTAAATTACAGGCCCAGGGATGCCCTCATCTATATCTTGCAATATACCAAATAGAACTCAACTCTAAAGCTTTCCCAATGCTTTCTAAAATGATGTGCAAGAGATAAACATCTGGTTCCCCGAGCTCCCCCACCCTATGTGGTCAGCTAGCAGATGGTGGTTAACCCACCGATATTTTTCTTATTGCTTTAAAGATGGAGACTTGGGGAAGAGGGCTTTGGGCTATTGGTGATGGAACCCCAAGTTTCAGGACTGGAGACATGTTTCAGGAGGCAGACAATCTCTTTCCTGCCTGTATATCGTAACACAGATGATGGAGAATGAAAGTGGAGAGCTGCCTACAAGGGCATGATCAATTGGAGCGAATCATGGAATGGATTGAGCTGGAAGAGACCTTAAATACCCTCTAGTTCCAACCTCCCTGCCATGGACAGGGATACCAGATTGCTCAGAGCTCCATCTAGCCTAGCATTGAACACTTCCAGGGATGGGGATGGGATGAATCTGGACTTGCATATCCAAGCGGGCACAGTCTGGTGTCCAAATATGTGTGATGTAGTTTGGACCTATAAATATACAGCATATCTTTGCATATAAAACCCTAGTGCAAAAGGAGTACATTAAACCCATAATGAATATTTTCCATTATGCCATGCCTATTAATTGAATTTACAGTGTTCTGTTTTTATCCTTGTCAGCTTTGCTAGTGACAGATGTTGTCCTGAACCCCAGGTAGCATTCCTAGGATTCCATTTAGTAGCAGATATTTTCATATGCAACAGTATAAATGCTGGAACTCATGTTTATACAAGTCTTTATGCCCATTTCCTAAAGAAAGCACAACAGATAGTCAAGCTGGGGAGGCTGGCACCATTTTGTGGATCACTCTGTCATTCTCATGTCAAGACTCGATATGCCATTAGCAGAAAAAGTGGGGCTTTTAAAGATGACTGCAAGAAAGGGAAAAGATGAGGCCTTTCATGCTTGCATGCTCCAGGGAATGAAAAAAAGGGAGCAAACTATAGATCCATTGTACTCCTATGCTGGCACATCTGTGACCATCTCATGGGGATTTTGTGGAAGGGAGTCTTAAGGCAGCAACACCTCCTCAATTTGCACTGTGTGACCTAGGAGAGAAAGAAAACCTAGATGAAATAAGAATATAACGCATTTGAAGGAGAACTGTCTACAACGAAAATGTGCATTGGAACAACCAAGTCTAAGGTAGTTTCAACTTCAAACTGTTTATGTTTGGTACCATATATTTTCCTTTTTGTTCCTGATATCTGTCACATTACCTGGTTATCCAGATAATGCTTAAGAGCAAAGTAATTAAGAGGTTCATGCACATTTAAGCATCCTTAGAAGATCCTTAAAATGGAGAAAACCCCTATGGAAGTTATATCTTGCCATCAGCATTTAGGTTTTTCAGAATAAGGTGTTGTCACACTTTTCCTTTGGCTGTGGGGCTGTACTTTAATAGGTGCTAATTAAAACTAAAGTTTGGAAAATGTTTTTTTTTCACTGTGTTTAATTGTTTCAATGAAAAGCATTTTTTCTTTCTGTTATTTTCATATTCTGATTCCAGACATTATTCGCTTATGATCCAGTTGTATTGTTCTAAATTAACTAAACTAAAACAACCCAAAACACCCCATGCACACACACAAACTAAAAAAAAAGTGTCCATTTTTCTGGTTGGCAAACATCTTTTTTGCTGCATATTTCACATCTGTAGTGTAACAGAGGAAATTCTCATTTCTTTTGCATGAAACCAAACCAGAAAAAAATATAAGTCTATATTTAGCACTTCCCATGTAGCAAGAACCACATTGTCTGTCCTCTATGTGAAGACTTAATTATAGTAGCAACTCTATTAAATTTAAAAGCACATTCAAGTGAGTAAACATTGCATAAACTCTAAACAATATAGCAAATGAACTTTTCAGTCACATCCCCTCAAATAATTTGGTTACTTAATGTAGAAGACCAGCCATTGTAAACTGCCCCATGATATGCCTACAAATCTGAAAAGGAAATAATATTTTCTAGTGCACAATTAGAGGAAATGTGTCTTTCAGGGATTATGGAAGTGGAAAAAACCCTCAGGCTGTGTGTCTCCTACATAGTGATGATTTGAAAATTTAGCATTCTACAGTAACCAAGCCCTTTACTGTTGCTAAATTATTGTGGCAGGAAGGAACTTCATTGTAAGTTTGAGTTACGGAAAGACCGCAAGCACAGTTTTTGTAGTCACCAAACTTTTGTGTGAATCACTGCAGCTGTTCTCACCATCCTGGAGAGTCTGTGAATGGAGGCGCTGCTCTGGCAGCCCAATAATGTATGAATAAATTGGAGATAGGCCTGTTCAGTGGCTCTGGATAAGAATAATGAATATGATTTCTTCTTGCAACTGTTTTGGTAGTTTTGGTTGGACAGTTCACTTTTTAATTACCACCAGGGAAGACATATCTCTATTCTGCTTTCTAAAGCTTCATATCTCTCCCCAACCCTTTGCTGATGGTTTTTCTGTTGGATAGATTCTTGCTGAAACTGCCTACCTCAGAACTGATCAAATCTCAGGTATTTTCATCCTTAATCTCTTTCCTTACAGTCTCATTACCTGGTATGATATTTTGAACCTCCAAATCCATCATTCTCTTAAAGATCTTAAATATTTTCTGATTTATTAATACTCCCATCTTACAAAAGCCTGAATAATCTTATACAAGGTTATTTAAGAGGGTCAGCCTGTATCTTCAAATCCATTGTCTATGCCCTAGACACATTCACTTCCTGAGACCAATAAACACAAAGAACTTTGATCTTCCAGGCTGCTTAAATTTGAGATTAATTTTGTGACTAGGTGATGGTTTTTTTTAGGGGAAAATGTCTTTTTGAAACACAGACCATTTAATAAGGGAGCAAGAATTAGATCATAGGTGATCAGTCACACTGCTTGACAACTGAATTATAAAGATTAATTCTCCAGTAATGTTGGTGAGGCACTTCTGAGAAACTTCCTGAAAGAAATTAATTCACTGAATCACTGAAGGTTCCTGAATGGTGAATACATAGAAATGGTCTGTTTTGTAAAGCTAACTTGATGCACTCCAAAGAGCTGATTAATTCTGAGAGGTTCTTTCATGAAACATCATCTCTTGTCCGTTTTTGGTTTTTGGTGGGTTTTTTTTTTTGTTTTTGTTTTGCTTCTGGGGTTTTTTTTAGACAAAAAAAAAATCCTTTCACCCCTCTTGGGAATTGATTTTTTCTGCTTTTCAGTATCTCAGTATCTATGTGCTCTCTCCCTGGAGACTTCTCTCAACCAGCCATGAAATCAGTACCTCCCAGGAAGACACAAAGCAAGCTGATTACTGCTTAAATCATTGTTAACATAATGATCCCTACATCTGAAGTGGAAACTCAGATTCAAGTCCACTCTATTGTCTGATTTCTTTTAGTCCAAATTACATGCATTTAGTGTCTTCTATATCTGGAACTTTTTAGACCAGATTACTCAGATACAAAATTTAAATGACAATTAATGCCAAATTAATAGATAGTGATGTGCTTGGATGCCTATAGTATCAGTTCTCCAATCACCTTGTGATGCCATGCACTTAATTCTCCCCAGTGCCGTTTCTTTTGCCTTTTGTCTGTCTACTGATTTATGTTTCATTTGTCACTGATGCATTTTGGTGCTTGTTTGCTCTTCCAGCTGTTGCAGCCACTGAGAGTCCTGTTTATGTCCTTTTAAAAGCTCCAGCTCCTTTACACACTGCTTACTAAAGAGTGCTTGCTACTTAACAAAAATCTGAGGAACAACCTGGCTTTTTCCAGATGACCAAGGTAAGCTGGGTACCTTAACACACCATGTGTTTAACTGGGACTGCCATCTGAAAAGAGCAGTTCTCCTAAGCCAATTCCCAGAGCTGGGAATTTATAGCTGAAAGATAAATTATTATTTGCTTTACTTAAAAAAAAAAATTGAGATAAGAATCTTGTAAAACACTTACAGAAGTATCAAGTACATTATAAATAGCATGAGAAAATCTCAGAGATGTCACTGCAGCCTGTAGATCCATGACATAAACAAATGAACAAGAGGAATGCAGTGAACCTGGCCTTTGTAGACTGTGAAAACTGAAGATTATTCTTCGTATTAAACAATTCTTTTTTCTTTTTTTTTTTTTTTTTTTTTTCCCTCAGTTTACTGCCCTTTTAGCACTTTTCCTCAGTAATTACAGCTTATTCTGGACATCTGACAAGACTGCTCCTGGTAGGAAAATTTCCCAACATTTCTGCCTGGGACTGGTTCATATCCCCCATCCCATATGATCCTTTTGTCTATCTGCTATGGTGTGCAGAGGACAGATAGCTCAGAAAAAGTGAAAATGTTCAGCCCAGGAATTCATACCGTTTCTGACATTACTGCAGCAGCTGGTATTAGCAGCTCTTAGAGGCTGAACTGACCTTAGTTGTAAAGAAACACCTTGCAGACAGCTACACAAGTAAATGTCTTCTAACTTCCTAGTACTTTTCAATATAACGAGGAAGAAATGAATATAAATGTATAAAGAGTTGGTGCATTTGGTCCAGAATTCAGTACCCCAGAGATCAGGAACTGTGTGAATCTTCCAACTGAACTAACTTGCTATGAAATTTCTGTCACCAGAGGTTCAGGTCACTGAGTAGACAAGACAAAATCATGAACACCAAGACTGTTAAGAAACTATTTCACAAAACATGAGCAATTTTCATTGTTTTTCTCACTGATATAAAGCCAACAGACAGCAATTTTCTAGTGCCTGCATTGTGCCTTTTCTGTGCCTCATGCTGCAAAACTCAGCTATTAGGACACAGGTAATGGCCTGGCAACCTTTCTGCACTGCTTCAGTTGCACTAGGAGCTTGGATCCATGTTACAAAAGGAGTCAGTGTCTTCTCTCGAAATGCCAATGCATAAACTGGACACCACCCCAGCAAAACCATGTCTGACCACACTCCAGCTGGTAACACACAGCTCTGCCAAGTCAGCCCAGGTCTTGACGCACACAATTAAGCACATGTTGATGGTTGCAGTGGAGCAGAGCTTAAGTGGAGACCATGCTTTCATGATAACTCTCTGGCAATATTCACTAGTGCCTGTGGCCCACCCTATGCTCCATTTGCTGCTCCTGGATCCAGCTTAAGGCCACAGCCATTTGTGGGAGGTGATGCACATTTTCATGGAGCTAAAAGTAACCATCTGTGAAGTAGGCAGAAGAAATCCTTAACTCAATGTTTATTGCCAGCACATTCATGTAATGAAAGCACAGTCGCAACTGCCTTTCTGTTGTAACATCACAATAATATGTGTCAGGCCTGGAGGATGTTTCACGAAGCTCTGGAAAGGCTCATGAACACATCCACTTTGGGTCTTCTGAGCCTCTGTGTGATGCTGCTTCTCTTCAGAAGCCCAGACACATTTGACACCCTACCTTGCCTTTTTTGTCTTTTGCGAAATGTACTTACAGCTCTGTTGCTTTGGTTCATTACTTCAAACAAAATCTTTCTCTAATTATTGACCTGAAAAGGAAATGTTTCATCCCCAGCTGGGTGAAACAGAAATATAGACTGGGGAATGACTGCAAGCACATTGCATTTCTCCTTTTTTTTTTTTTTTTGGATATCATCTGTTTTTCCTTATTTCATATTTTCATCTGAGTTAGCTGATGCTGTGTAAATTAGGCTATTGATTTCAGAGACGTTCCTTTACTTAGTGTGATGCTTTGTGAAATTGTCAGCTAAGCATTAATCATCATTTAGCCTGCCATTTTGTCTGTGTCTGACATATATTAAACTGTACCTCAGGATATACACATCTGTCTGTGACAGTCATTTGTTAATTGAATGTGACTTTTAATGAACTTTTCACCCAGCAGGCTATTCCAGGGATTTATGAACAACTGTATTTGTTACAAGTGCTTCTGTAATTTTTGGAAGCGAACATCAAACAACAATGTCATGACTTCCTGGCAGCTGCTGCAGCACGCAGAGCTGCGTGTCTTGCCCATTAATCCCCACAGGCATCAGATTCACCAAAGTTATGTCTGACTTTGTAAATGCAGATTCCTAATGGCAGGTGTTTCATAGCCACTCTCCAATGCCTCTCCTGAACATGTCCATGCCTCACACCAGCCATCTCAGCGAGGTGCCTGCTCAGTGGCAGTGTCACCAGCCAGACTGGGCTTCCTTCTTCTCCATCCTTTGAAGAGCAGACTTCTGTCAATGGCATGGTGCCTGTGTTCCCCATGGCAGTGACTTAGGAACAGCTCACTTTCCCTTGGGAACCAGAAAAAGCCTTCAAAGAGTAACACAAGTTTTTCATACAAAAGAAGTGAGGATGACCAAAATGGTAGGACACAAATCCACTGTATGTATATCTGGGATGCAAAAAACAACTTTATAGTGGGAAAAATGCTTTCCTTATTCTTTTGGTTCTGTTTATAATAGGGATTTGTTTGTAACAACTAGTTCAAGAGATGCTTCTTTCTTTATCTCAATTTCTGATTCCCATTGTATATATTTCTTAGGAAGAACTGGAGATCAAACACAGAACAGGATGAGGGAAGCTTTGGAAATTAGCTATGTATACAGAGATTTGGCAGAAGCATTAACAGATGCAAAAGAAAACTAAAAAAAACAAAGAAAGAAAATAATCTAAATGAAGGCAACACACAATATGAATATGAAAAGAGAACAGTTTGGAAATGGAAATACAGCACACTTGGAATTAATGTAGACTCTTTCTAGGCCTGACGTGATTCATGCAGTGCCAACAGGCTGTACAATTTGCATCAGTATCTATGTTTCAATACAATTTTGTAACCAGGCTATTTAAATCCTCTAAGGCTTTTATGAATTCATGTGCGAGCCTGGACATGAGGAGGGGCAGGAGACAGGAACTGGATATCTGCAAGGCACGTCACACATGCAACCTGCCAGGGCCAACTCCGGGCTGAAAACAGCATCTCTGTTCAAACCCTGGCTTTGTCATTCTGATACAAACACACATTTCAGCTGCAGATCCTTTGGGCAATGTACTCTCCCTTCTCCTTAGAGTGCTTTAACTCCAAGTGCATTTAGAGCCGTCAGTTCTGTTTGAGGTCAGAGCAAGGCATGATGCTTAAAGCTGTATCACAGCCGACAGTTTCCATGTATTTGGATGCATGCATGTAATCAATCTCATTAATCAGAAGCATATTGGAGGCCCTGTCCTGCTTTGGATCAATGTGGGGGTATGATGGTAACAAAAACAAGATCCTATAATTTAGAGTAATTGTGCTATGCAAATTAGGGAGTGTTCCATGCAGTGCTCATGCTGCAGGTATTTTAATGGAAATATTGGTAAATACGTAAAAAAAACAAAACAAAACAAAACAAAAAAAAACACAAACAAACAAAACAAAAAAACAAAAACAAAAAAAAACCAAAAAAAAAAAACCAAAAAAAAAAAAAAAACAAAAAAAAAAACAAACAAAAAAAACCAAACTAGCATTCATAGTGAACACCTTTCCCAACTAATATTCTCTCTGAGAAGATTTCTGAATGTCTCCAGAGTCTGAGCTTTCCTCAAGAAAAGACCACAGGTATTAAAGCTGCAAGAAGCTGAGACACGGGTGATGCACTTGCTTTTCTGTTTCTGTACCCTATTATAAGCTTTGTCATTTATTAGAGGCCTCATACATATAAAGAACTAGGAATCTCAATTTTTGTGTTTAATTGCACATGATAAATCTTTCTCCCATAATTTGCACTTTTTTACCCATTTATGATTTTTGTTTCTACATTATTCTCTGATTATATGGGCAAAGTGTCATTTAATAATGAGTGGCATAGAACAAGTACTTATTTTTATTTGTTTCAAACAGTGCCTAAGGATTTCATTCAGTGACTCTTTTCTTGTTTTGTGAGACAGAAGTTGAATCTGGATGACTTTCTTTAATATCCTGTGATGGACTTTTAAGTAGTTATTAATCCTTTTGATCTCAAGGTAATTGAGACTCCTTATAAAGGTCTTCACAATTCTTTCCAGAAAGACCTAGACAGAAGTATTAATGAAATATAAAAGTTTATATAAAGTGGATCATTTACATATGAAGGAGCTTGATGAAGCCTCCAGGAGATGGGAAGAGGCACAGCTTCCTCATAAGAATTATACTATAGAATCAGACAATAGGATCACAAAATCATTTAGGTTGGAAAAGACCTTTGAGATCATCGAGTCAGCCATTAACCCAGCCCTGCCATGTGCACCACTAAATCATGTCCCTAAGCACCACATCTACACATCTTTAAACACCTCAAAGGGATGGGGACACAGCCACTTCCCTGGGCAGCTTCTTCCAATGCTGAACAACCCTTTTGGTGAAGGAAGTTTTCCTGATATCCAATCTAAATCTTACTGGTGCAGTTTGAGACCATTTCCTCTCATCCTACTGCTTGTTACCTGGGAGAACAGATCAAACTCCACCTGGCTATACCCTCCTTTCAGGTATCTATAGAGAATAATAAGGTCCCCCTGAGCCTCCTTTTCTCCAGGCTGAACAACTCCAGCTTCTTCAGCTGCTCCTCATAGGACTTGTGCTCCAGATCTTTACCAGCTCCATTGCCCTTCTCTGGACATGCTCCAGCACCTCAATGTCTTTCTTGTAGTGAGTGGCCCAAAACTGAACACAGAATTTGAGGTGTGGCCTCACCAGTGCTAAGCACAGGGAGAAAACCCTGGTGCTGCTAGCCACACTATTGCTGATACAGGCCAGGATGGTATTAGTTCAGAATTATTCATATGACAAATGATACTATTTTTTAGGTTATTTTTAAGTGGATTGTCTGGAGCACGTCTCAAGATTTTGTACCTATCTATTTGGCTGAGTTCAAAAAGTATTTGAATGCCAAATTTACCTCAAACTTAGTGGGACAGTTGTTCAATACCTGACCTCTCAAGAGGATTCCAGGTGAATAGGACTCAGGCAAGCTGATTCTATTATCCATTTTCCTTATATGAGCTTTTTTCCCTCCTTCCAACCATTCAATAGGGGATAACTGTAGATCTGATTTTTGTAAAGAAAGTGGATGGATATGAATGTCTCCAAGCTCTTTGGTAGAGAAATTGCATTAGCATCTCTTTCTTGAACTTTTTTGCGATCCTCCTACTCCTTGGTAATCCCTCAGCTCTGCTTCCTAGTTCTTGTGGTCTAAAGTTTTATGAGTAACTTTTACACTTGCCTTTAGCAAGTTGTTCTACAAACTCTTCATGTATATTTTTAAGTATAATTTGTTTAGGTTTTAGATCTGTGTAAGCTCCCTTGTTTGCACATAACTTCTGCTTCTGGAAAAATATATTTTACCTTCAAATAAGATCTCTTCTTTTTAAAATCTCTTCTATCTGTTATCTTATTTGTCTAAGAATCTTTCTCTTTTTTTTTTTTTTTTCCCCAAGGAATATTGATTTATTTTGCACCTCTTAAGTTGATGCTTTTAAGGAGTCCAAAACATCAACTTTCTAAAATCAGTGCTGTAGCAGAAGAGAGAGAGTTCAGAAGCCTTTGCTGTTGCAAGATTTCTGCCTCCAGCTTAAAAGGCAGCTTCAGCCTCTGATACATTGCTACATCCAGTACCACGGCTGCTCAGATCCTATGAAAACCCAACTCAGCAAAGCTCTATCCCCAGGGAAGGGCCATTGGCAGGAAGTTCTCTACATGGCCTACCCAGTAAGGTAGCCTACGGAGAAGGATGGTGCTTCTGCAGCTCCCCACTGCTCCCCAGGTGTAATCCCCTTCCCCTCCTGGCAGTACTGCCAGTGCTTGCTGCAGAGAGCAATAAAGTCATAAAAGTCTGAATTTTGTCTTTGTTTCATTTTTACTTTATATATGTCCTGTTTATCTTTAAAATTTTAGATGCCAAGTGGAACATGGAACATGGTCACAGGACTAGCAAGGATCTGGGCCACTGACTTCATTCCCTGTCTCCTTGACACCCCAATAAACCATAATCTCCTTCATAAATTTCGCAACTGGAATTCAAAAGTAGTAATCTCCAGTATTTTCCTCACTGGTTTGTTTCCTGTGACAGCAATTGATTTCATTAGAAGCATCTTTGGGAGTCTGAAACTCCCAGCAATATGTACAATAAAATATAAAGAAAGACAGGTTTGGCATGAATAGTATTAAAGTAGACTACAACTTTTTCCTAATCCTCCAGATATTTGAAAATATAGAAACTGCACAGGGCTACAACATGCAAATTTGTAAGCAAGACTTACAAATACAAAATCTCTTTTTCAAGTGACATTGATTTTGCTACAAGAAAGGAGAAATTAAAAGAAAGAGATAGCAGTTTTTAATAAAGAAATGAAAGAGAAACACAGTTGTGGCTCTAAGTAGGGAAGCTTCACATTTCTGTCAAGGCATGCCCACAGCAGTTGATCCCAGCTGCTTCAAAGCAGTTTTCCACTGCTGAACACCGCTAAGGTATCTGATTCACTCCGTGCAGAAAGGATTTTTCTCTCAGTGCCACACTGGGAACATGCACATCCCTGAAGAACTCGTTGTCATGGAGTAATCATCTCACTCATAGGCATCAGTGGTTCCTCCAGGCGTTCGTGTTGGATCTGATTCAGAGCAGGTGTCTGCAGTGCTCCACTCCAAACCCCACACATGAAGTCCCACCTGCACACAACATGTGCCAGCTGCACCAGGGAAGGTGGGGAGCATCTCCTCCTAGAACTCCTATCACTCCTCACTCCTACCACTCCTACCACTGCCTCAGCCTGAAAGAATACACTGGTTGGGTTTCTCCTCAGAAGACATACAGGTGAGCTGGAAGGATGTCAAGACCTTCATGTCACCAAGCTAAGTGCACGACAGGACCTTGGCACTAATACCTGTGTATTCTCCTTAGCTCAAATGTTCTCACACAAACAAAGCCCTGAAGGTGACCAGCACACTGTATTTCGGTTTTTGCTGAATGTAAATCTACAGTACAAATACTAACTTTGTGAGAGGAGAACTGCAGAATCATTCTTCTGAATAAACCTTCTTTATAACCTGGAAAAGGAAAGACACCTACCAGTTATTTTTGTCATTAAGATAAAAATAGTAGTCATAAGAGGATTTTTTGAGAAATCAAGCCATTTGCCTAAATAATGAAATAAATTGCAAAGAAACTAATCATTAAAGGAGAGACAGCAAATTATATTCTAAGAAAAATATTTTAGAGGGAGTATTGGCAGGACTCCAAACTACAGCTCTTGTACTTTGAGAGGACATTTGGAAAGATCTAATAAAAATGCATCATAATCAACCGATTCTAAGCCATTACCTGAGTTATTTGGAGTTTAAAGTTCCCATTGTAAATAGGATTACTTTAACAACATGGCTTAAATAATGTTAAAAATAGATCCTAAGTATTCTAGGTCATGCCAGAAATATGTAAGAAATGAAACCAAGGGATTTTAGGTTCATGAAAGCCAACCTCATTTTCAAAATGGAATAAAATTCTAATCCTCTGTTTCTCTTTATTTGTTATCATAAATAAATATGATAAAAAGCTTGACATGGTTTGTAGTGTAAACACTGAAAAGCACAGGTAAGATACCCATCTGTGTCTGCATTTGTCCAGTTCTCAGAATATAAATGGAAAGTTTCTGAGTATAAATAGAAAACCTTTGTGCAGGTTCCCTTTTAATTTGGCTCTGACTGGATATAGGGAAACAGCTGGATGAAGTCTCATGTATATATGTATATGTATATAGATTGATAGATTGTAGTGTGATTTTCAAAACTGTTTAAAGTGATTCCAAAATAGAGTCCTTTTGGTACAATTAAAAAAATAAAAAAACAACCTACAAATCTATGCTATGCTCAAAATGTCTACGTCTTTTAAAAAGCTTTCAAAACCAGTTTGGTAAAATGTGGTAGAATATGCCTGAAGATGTTAATTTTGTGTTTCCACTGAACACAGTCTTTAAGATAGAGAACTTGCAGCACTCTTCACAGGGCACCATTTTAAGCGGAGAGCAGCAAAGACTGCTGATTCCAGGCCAAGGCTGGATTTTTCCAAACTCCTGCATGAAGACCCATGTCCCAGAGGCCAGCAGCCTTGACAGAGGTGTGCAGCTGCACCACGGCCTCTCCCTGTGCGACTGTGACGTAACAAGGCTCGGAGCCAAAAAGGGTCACATATGGCTACATCCAGGTGCCAACTTCTTGTCACACGCTCGCTGCTTGCGTCGGGCAGGAGTGGGAGGATGTCCTGTGTCATTTTGCTGGTGCAGTTTGAGGGACTGCAGCCAAAAAGAGGAGAAAGAAAAGGGAGTAAAGTCAGCAAAGCTCCAGGTAAGAGCTGTTTTCTCTATTGTTTTTAGGGCACCAGGACCTGCTGTTTCCCCCCACATCAGTTTGCAGCGGGACAGGGACCCTCGGCAGCTGCGTCCCTCCGCACAGGCGGCAGGGGAAGGGGTATCCCAGCCAGGTCCCCTCTCCCGGCGGCAGCGGCAGCCTGAGCCAGCCGGCGCTCGGTGTTTAGGGGAATGGTGCCCCACGCCGGCCACCTCCAGTCCTGGCAGCCCCTGGGGCCCGGCCCCCGCGCTGCTCCCGCCGGGACGGGCTGCGGGGACGGGCGCGCCGGGGGGGCGGGCACGGCATCTCGGCGCCTCCCGGCGCGGCACCCCGGCACCACATCCCGCGGCATCCCGCCGCCCTCGGGCACGGCCGCGGCTCCCGGCGCAGCGCGATCCGAGGGCAGGGACCTGCGGCGCCGGGTGAGGGCGGCGGCGGCGGGCGGGGGAAGCCGGGGCCAGGCCGGGGGCGAGAGGCGCGGCGGGGTCCCGCTCCGCCCGGGCCGTGGCTGCCGGGGCCGGGTCGGCCCCCGGGCCGGCTGCCGGCCGGGAACATCCCGCAGGAGCGGCGGGGTCGCGGGAGGAGCCGCCCGCCCTGCGCCCGCAAACCCGAGCGTTCCCGGCGACGCGGAGTGCCCAGGTACCGTGCGCGTCCCTCCCGGCCCTGGGCAGCCTTCGCGCATCGAAGGGAACGGGGAGAAGTTTGGAGCAGAGAGCGGGCGGCCCGGCAGCTCCGGACGAGGAGCGGTGAAGCTGCCGGAGAGGGAGGTCCTGGGGACGTGATGTCCCGTGCCCGACCACCGCGTCCCAGGCGTTCTTCGGGATAGGTCACGGGTGATCTGCTTGTGCCTCCCTGCCCTGGATGCTTCCGGACTGAGCAGGTTTAATGTTTCTTAGCGCCAGGTATTATTTAACTTTAGGGGAAGCCGCTAATCGGTGTCATACATAGGCTGCCTCTCACGGCGAAGGAAACTGAAATGACTTTTTCTCCGGCAGAAAAGCAATCAGAAGTGCGCCAGGTGCGATTTTAAAGCACGTCTCCTTCCTGAAATTATGTTTATATGGTCAAATTAATCAGTGGTGACAACACGAAGGCTAGAGAGTAATTTACTGCTTAGGTATATTACATATTTGAAACATAACCCTTGTGCATTAAATCCTTAATTTAAGTTGCACGGACAAGATAATGAACAACTAACATGCAGTTTGTGGATGCAAAATATATTCCTAGAGAACCAGTTAAAATACATCACTGACTTTCAGCTTTCTGTGTTTGCAAGGAATGTCCTTGTACTTGGATCACATGTGAGGCAGGATTTTTTTTTTTTTCTTTTTGATTGCCACAGAATGTTGGCAGCAAGAGAATTGTTTCTTAATCCAGTTATAAGTGATGCTTCTTAGCAGTTGTTGAAGTTATTTGTGGACTCTGCAGAACAGGCAAGTGTTTTTAGCAAAGAGAGAAGTGAAAGAGTATTAACAATTCCTGAAGAAATGGATAAAATTACTGTGTACATTTGGGGGCATTGTGGTTAGGATTGGTTAATGTGGAAATACACAGGGCATATTGACTTACACAGTATAACGTCATCACCTTCTGTATCTAGGAAAAAAAATCATTATGAAAAATTTGATCAAAACAGAGACCTTAAAAACAGCTGAAGGAAAGACAATGACACTTTGTTTACCTTTTCTGACTGAAGAAGTCATGGGGATGAGAATGGTCTGAGTTATTGAGTTTTTTTATTTCAACTTACAATATTCTCTTTGAAGTTTTGAACTTGAATGTGCATGCCATGATGGTTTTGAAATATTACATAGTGGTTGATAGCAAATACTTACAAATTTAAGTAAGATAATTTGAAACTTAACTCTAAATACTCACATAACTTCTAAAAGCACACACTTTAGTGTTCTATTAGAGTGGAGGTTTAGTTCTGTACCTTTGTAATACATCCTGTTGGAACAGAGACCAGTGTCTTTTCCTTTTTTTTTTTTTTTTTTAATTAGATGTGTCATGACAGTCACAAATTAAGGCAAAACAGCATAACACATCAGTATGCTATAAAAATATGCATGAACTTCAAATTCACAACAAATTTAAAAAATATTGATGCAAATCATGAAATGCAGAGAAACTCAGTCAGGTCATATTGTTAATCTGTCTGAAAGTGCAAAACAGTTCTCTTGTGTCCATCCACTGACTATCCTGTTAACAAATAATATTTTCTGTTAGTAATAAGCCTTTCAGAATGTAACTGTTTCCTTCAGTTTCTAAAACCTGGGGTGGAAAATCTGTGAGGAATCACCAGCTCAAGATCATATGTTCCCTGAACTCCTGCTGGCCTTTTTGCTGGACTTTGTTGATTTCTTCTCCTGATGAAGATGCCTCAGGACCACACTTAGTTCTCTGGGTGTGGCTTCCTTTTGAATGGCTTTGCAGGGAAAGTGAGGGAAATTGGTGTGTTCTCTCCACTTCTTGATGTCCAAAGAGCCTCTGTGCATTGCAGCTTCTCCCTAGGGTGCACCTCATTCTCTCAAATAGTTTTGTGAGAAGTGGAACAGTTCAGGATGTTGGATTGATTTTTTGCACTCTATGGCATCCGGACTGGCCACTCAGACCCATGGGATCATCCCCACCACTGAAAGGGGAGAATTACAAAAATAAATCCAAGTGATCTTGTCTGGTAGAAGTATTTAGACAGTCAAACATCTGTGTTAGAATGGATTAAGATTCTGGTGTTTGCGTTTTTATGAGGGGATCATCCAGCTTTTCATTGCAGCCTAAGAGTGTGGCTTAGCAGAAATCCTAGAAAGTCAGAAATGGTGATCTGTTTGTGAAAAGCTCCCACATCTGGCTTTCCTCACGTGAAATAATGCCTTCTGTACTTGACTTTAAAAATCTGGTTTTAGAAGTTTTTCCCATTTTAGATTTATGTTTGTTATTTCTTTCCTTCTGCCCTGACTATATTAATTTCAGCCTGGTTTCCTAAGGAGATGAAGCTGAAACAATAATAATGCTGTCTGACTGATAGCTCCCCTCATTGCCTTGGTGTATTTTTTTTACCCTTGGAGATTAATTTCTGCCAATATAAACAGAATAGCAGAGATTTCAAAGTGACAAAATTTTACAAACCTCAAAGCTTCTGGCCAGGGAGATGAGGGAGATGCAGTTGATGCCCTCACTGAAGGAAGCACTGTAGCAGGCATTCAACTTAATAGACATCTGAAAATTTGTGCGGGTGCTACATAGAATGCTGAGCTTTATAACTTCTGCTACTCAAGGCTTGGTGATTATATTTTTCAATTTCTTTGCTCCGTGGGAGTGCACAGTAGTGAAAGTTTTGATCGTTCTTTTTTTTTTCTCCATAGCCCTCTCAAAATAAGCTCAACAGGTCTGAGATGTTTCTGATAATGAGCTATGAATACAAACACTGTCATTCCTCAACTTCATAAGATGATGTGTTGCTTTCCTTGTCCATAATTTAATGCTTCTTGATACAGGGTTGATAGCCATTGGTGCAATAATTTTCTTTGTTTTCTTGACTCAGTGCAAACACTCGATTACTGTGGTCACAATAAAAACTAGCTTCTTCCACAATCAGTTTCTCTCAATTGCTTACAAGTTTTTGATTAGACTTTAATTTGCTTCCTACTGCCACTGCTGTTTCTTCTGGTTAAGGCTACATCTGAACGTCCTCTTCTGCTTTTTCTGCACAGCAGGATGCTGTAACACTCTCCCCGTATCATGAGAAGGATAATGGAGGAGAAATATGAAAAGATGTTGTGAGTTTATCTAGCAAGACCTTTATGAATACATGTGCTTTTATTGACTTTTAGGTGGTGGTTTTTGTTCTGATTATTTGTTCTGCTACACAGCTGAGGAGCTGTGTTTACAGGTAATTGCCCATTTTCTCCTTTCTTGTCTTGCCAACATTAATAGCATCACAATACTTGTGTGTCTTTTCTCTTTCATTATCTCCCTGTAAAATTACTGTGGGCAGGTTTTTCTGAGGTGGTTTGGTTTGGCTGATTTTTTTTTAATTTTTTTTTTCTTTTTTTTTCTTTAGAAAGATTTAATAGTGTATTAAGTTGATTTGCTGGCTTTTGTATAAATTGTATCAGCTGGCCTTGCTCTCTGGGCATGAATGTACATATATAAATAATAAAGTGCTCACTGGATAATGTTGATTTCTTTGAAAATATTCTTCTGCATTTATATTGCACAAAGCTCTCTTCTACATCTTTTCAATCATTTATATACATTAAAGCCTTCATTCATTCCCCACTAAAGACAGAGCACCACCATGCTTGTATAGCAATTCCATTTGACTTTATTCTCTTGTTTGATATTAGCAAGAGGAAGGATGAGGTGCACAATGATGTCTTTTTTTTTTTGTTTTTGGGAACAAGCACAAACGCTTATGTGGCATTGTGCCCCGCCTCATCCTCTTGCACTTGGATGGAGCCAAACATCCTTCCCTGCTGCAAGGACCTGGCCTCCTGGCAGACCCACATGGCTCTCCCTGTGCTCCAGGTAGCTGCCACCTTGCAGCCTGGGCTGGGTGCCTCCCAGCTGGTGTCAGAAACAACTCCTACAGAAGTTTCTCACCAGTGGTTGCATCACTCCTAGAAACGTGGGAAGTAGCATCATAGGTAGGTGCTATCCAGTCTGCTTCGGTTCAAATGCATCCAAGGGATGGATCTGAAAACCCTGTCAGTGGAATTGTTTAACTTGTGCTGTGGTGAAAGATTGGGTAGGACATGCAAACTTGTGCCCTTACCTTGGCAGGGCAGAGAAGGGCAGTCACATACTGCAGAGAGGGAGTGTGGCGTCTGCCCAGAGACCAGGGGGAGGGCTGGGGTGGGCTGGCAGCAGGAGTCTTTCACATGGTTTAGCTGTGGCTGAGGCAGCACATCTGACTACAGCCAAAAAAACCACTGTTGGCAAAGGGAGGTGATGATTTAACCAGGATCAGGTTTGCACTGTACATGGGGAGACAGACCTTGAGCAGCCTTGCGTGTGGAGCTCTGGCCAGGTGCAGCCAGGCTGAAGCATTTTGACAGGAGGATTTCAGCTGGCTTCCCAGAGTACAAAAAGCACTGAATATATGCAGCAGAGGTTTTCTGCATGTCTTTGCTTTGGTATGTGACATCTTTCCATGCTGAACCCAGAGGCAGGGGCAGTTTCTGTGCTGGGTTGTGCTGCAAGGATGCAGCTCTGAATTAAAAATATTCCATTTTATGTGTCCCCAGAAAAACTGCAGATCAGGGAGCACTTGCTTTTTTCTTTTTCCTTCTTCTTCTTTTAATCTACAGATTAAGCAGTATTTACTACATATATAATAATAGCAAAGCTGTCTCTGTTGTCTTTCCCCATCCTGTCCACATATTCCATCCAACAGAGGAAGGTGAACTGGGTTTACAGTAAACAGTGATGTTTATGCTTGCAGTTCTGAATACCTGCTGAGGCAGAACAGAGGGAATAATTTATACTGCTTTCCATCCCCCGTGGACAAATGGATAGCCTTTTATTTTAGTCTTTTTTGCAACCAATACACAACATTCTGCTGGAAATCCAGGAGTTTGTCCATAGGCTCCTGAGCAACCTGGAACTGTGATCAGTAATGCAGCTTTGGAGTTGTTGAAATGCCCTTGGAAGATGTGCAGCATTCAACACCACACAACTTGGTGTTGTGTCTGGATAAAGTGCTATCCTTTGCTCAGGCTCAACATCCCTTTTAAGGTTTGTTTTGCCTACCTTGGAATCTTGTGTCATTTGTATCCTTTAGCTGACCACTTGACCCATCGATATTTTATATCTTCTTCATTTCAAGGTACCTTGGTCTTGCTCAGACAGATGCAGAAGCATTGGCAGCTCTTAAATATTTCATACTAACTGATGAAAGTGCACATAAGATCGTGGTTCCCTGGACACAGGGAGTCAGATGATGTGGAGTGTGTCAGTGTAGTTCACCTTTCCTGTTTCCTTGCAAAACAGGATGGACTCTCCTCCAGGGAAGGAGCCATTTTCTAGAGTATCAAAGCCTGATGGTCATGGCTGGAGCAGTTGCCCCATGAGGAAAGGCTGAGGGACAGGCTGCCTCAGTCTGGAAGGAAATGGCTCTGGAGGTGCTGACAGCAGCCTCTGGTACCATGGGGAGGGAGGTGGTCAAAAAGAGAGTGCCAAAGACACAGGGGGCATCAGCTGGACCAAGCCAGAGAGGTTCAGATGGTCCACAAGGAAAAGAGTCCAAGGAGGAAGAGGTGTGGGCTGCCCACAGTGGCTGTGCCAGTTCTGCTCTGGGGAGTTCCAGCCCCAAGGGAGCACAGCCGTGATCAGCCTAATCTGACCTTGGTGCTGGACCAGGGAATCCTGAGCCCCTTCCAGCCTGAGTTGTCCCGTGACCCTGTAATTCCAAGCTCAAAGCTGAGCCTCTAAAAAGTTGCTGTGAAGCCTTTGTTCACCATCTATGCATGAAAAACGTAACAGGGAAGAGGAACCTTATTTAACAGACTGAAAGAAGGTCGGTTGACTGTACCTTTAGTAAGAAATAACAAATAGATGCTAACAACAGCACAGTGGTTTGCAGTCCCTGCCTTAAAATATCTTGCTAATAGAGTCTGCCTTAGATAAGGTTAAATTCAGTGTTGTAAAACAATTTCTAAGTGTACAACATGTGATCTGTTTCAGGCTTCAAGTCTAATTCAGTCTGCTGCAGCTTTTGTTCACTTAAGAAAAGCTTTCTCCAAGGCACAATACAGTATAATAAAAATGCAGGGACTTCTGTAAACATGTTTTGCTAAAGCTTTAATGTGATAGTTATGTTCTACGTTCAAAAATGAAACAGCCTACTGCTTTCTTGGAAGTAGGCATCATGTGCAATGGTGTGACTTTAAAAGAAAGGTCTGAAGTGAGGATAGGGTCTTCTAATGTGTCTCGCTTGTTTTTCTTCTTGGAAAGGTCAGGTGTTAGAAATTCTGTTGTTACCACCCTTCTGATATTTTCTCTAAATTTCTTCTCAGAAGAGCTGGATTGCAGTGAAACCTCTTGATGACAAAGCCTCCAGAGAAGACAGCCGCTGACTAATCTATTATTAAGACTGTGAGTTGCTTCTGTTTAACAAAAAAATACTAAAGAACCACACCAAAAAGTAAACTATAAGCAATTGCTTCTACAATAGATGGAGTTTCATTTAAGCAAACATCAAGCAAAAAGCTCCTCTCCATGTTGTCAAAGCTGTTTCATAAGCAGTGATTGAACATGTGTTCCCTGAGTAACATAAAAGAGTTGGCATTAAGAAGCCAGTGGTGCTTTCAACCACTTCCCCTCTCTTCCCCATCATTACTCAGAAACTGTCACTAAAGTGCTTGCTGTTTACCTCAGAGAGCTTAAAGAAGCTTAAAAAGGTGAGTATGTGAGGGTTGGAGGGATATTTGTTTTCTTTCCCCTTGAACGTGCATTTGTTTGCTGGAAAAGCTAGAATTGTGGAAGTAATTAAATTGAATAAAAATAATTCTCAGCCAATTTCTAATGGAAACAACCTGTTATTGGTGTGATTGGAAGGTCTCCACTTGAACATAGAAGGTGTTTATCATAAGGATTGATGCTTTTAAGAAAAAGCATCACTGAAAAGGCAATGCTGGCTTTTTCTGTTCTGAATTGGTAGTTTTATTATTTATAGTTTGAAGAGAGAGTACATGCTGTCCACACAGTTCCTTTTATTAATGAGTAACTCACTTTTATGTTCCTTCTCTCCTTTTGGATTCTCATTAGTTACAGGTAGCTGGAAGCAACAGTCTAAAGTAAAAGAGAATAAATTGGATGGTGTGTTTCTCAAACAGATTTCCGAAGAGACTCAGTGTGTTCTGTTCTAGCAAGTTCTTAAGCTAAAAAAAAAAAAATATTATTATGGTGTTAATATTATTACACTGATTCATTTAGCTTTACTGACTATTAAAAGAATTCTAAATGGAAACCTACTTGCTATAATCCCATTTAAGGAGATGCAGTTTCTTGGGTTGAGTCAACTATAATAATTCACACATCTTAGCATGGAAATTGAATGTTGTTACAGAAACTTAGTTATCTTGAAGGGATGTAATGACACATTCAGCTGTATATTTATTGTGTTAATTAAGTGACTGGTTAACAATCCAGCCGTTGTAGAGAGTTAAATTTTGTCGTATAAAGGGAGAACGAAGAAAGCTGGAGGCCTCTTTAGTAGCAGTTGGTGGTCTACAGAACATAGAAAAAAGCTGAACAAATTTATCCAGCTGATCAATTTTGCACATCCACATGGAGTTATATCCACCTCATGATTCTGACAACTAAAAAACTCAATTAAAACTTCACACCTTAATGATTTTAAAAGTTGCTTGCTCTTTAAATTTTTGTAAAACCTAGAACCTGAAGTTCTGTTGCTTAAAATTAAATAAACACTCTGGAAGAACTGAAAGATGAGATTTAGAGATGCACCCTTTTTTTTTAATGAAGCTTTTAATGGCTCAATGTCTTGATTAATCCTTACTATAAATATTAACTATGCATTTTTTCTAGGCATGTATTTTGAGAGGGAATGGTAATTTTTTTTTTTAATCTGTATCTTGGCCTCATTTCTGTACCTTTTCAGAATGTAGGAAGAAGCATGTAAGGTTAGAGGTGAATCAAAGCAAATTAAAAAAAGGTCAATTTTAATTTGAATGGCTCAGTACCTCCCCACCCGCACTCTCACCTCTCCTCCCAGTGCTGTTCCATTTGATTATAGCCATCAAAAATCTGGGATTTCCAGCCCAGGCCTTTCTGTATGGCTGCCTTTCAGGGTAGGATTGAGTGCATTTGTTACTGCTCTACTCCTGGTTGAGAACTGGAGAGCAGAGATAACAGCCGGCAGTGCTGTCTCGGGGCAAAGGATGTCTCCTGTAATCCCAGTTTCCTTGTTCAGACTTTCCAGCATCAGTGTTTCATGGAGGAGGAGAAGTGAGGCTGACAGCCCGAGCTGCCATCTGACAGGAGTCACATTTGATGTAGGGATGGCAGCAGATCCCTTGGTTGGGGCTGTGGCAGGGGAGGCAGTCCAGCCTTCAGGCTTAGAAAAGCAGGAGCCCCTCAAAGGTGGAACGTAATTACCATCTGAAGTTAAGCTGTTCCCAAAATGGGGATATTTGTTCAGATGTCTTACCAGGAGCTGGCAAGGGGATCTGGCTTCACTCCTCCTGTGCCAGTCTGAGCTGCTCCAGCAAGACAGCAGATCCAGCCTATTTATACAACTGAACAAAAGAGGTGCAGGGTAAGGCCTCGTTCTGGTTTTGGGGCAAAGGCAGAACACATAGAGACATGCTCTTTTGTTGGAGCGTGTCTTTCTAAGGCTCCATCTCCTAAGTGAGAATGTGGCATTCAGAAGCTCGAGGATAGATGGCTCATCACTAAATGGGATGTGATGAGGGGGAAGATGCTCAGCCTCAGGCAGCATGGGAGCTAAAAACAGCTCGGTGGTGTTGCGAGCTGTGTTTGCACAGTGCCAGCACAGCCACTGCTGAACTTGGGAGAGGCTGGAGATGTTCTGGAAATGTTCAGAGGAGTGAAATCCTTGCGGGGTAATAGCCCTGAAACTGTGGAAGGAATATTATGGCTTGTTCGTGTCTGGTATCAGCATGGGAGTTTCAAAAATTGTTAAGAAAATAAGCATATGGACTGTATAAAAGGCGCATAAGCTTATTTTGGGTGAGGAATATACATGATGCTGTTCTCCTTTTTACATCTCTTCAGAAAGTATCTTGGCACGTTTTCTGTAGATTTGTGTCTCTGAATTTAGAGGGGGAGGATGAGGAGGAAGGGAAGCTGAGGTGAGGAGGAAGGGAAGCTGAGAATACAGTGCTGCTGGGATATGACAGAGTTTAGCACCAGTTTGTTTGCAAGTGGAAGATGCAGAGGAGCTGCAGTGATGTGTTATATTGTTAATTATGTTTCAGTGTAGCTCTGGAGTTGTAGATCCTAGGAGAAATGCCACTCTGAGCAAATATGGCGTTCAGAATTCGTTGGTGAACTGTAACATCTGAAATTATACTTCTCTACAGAAAAATAGAGCCTAACTGTGCTAAACATGCAACAAACACTTATTGCAACTCCAATTTGAATGTTTACACTGTGAACAAAATACCAAGAAACACTCACTAATAATTCTGTGGCATCTGCTTTCTGGAGAAAATTGTGCCCTCATTTTCTAAATTAGAGGAATGAAAAGAACAGTTAATTATTTTCTTTTTTTTTTCCCTCAGGTCATACTGCACTTGGTAATAAGTCACTGGTAAACAGCTCATGAAATGTCTGTGCTTCTTGTCTTGGATGTTGAGTTAACAGGATGTTTACTTGGAAGCCTTGGGAAAGGCAGCCAGTGGGAGAGAGGGGCAGAGAGAGGGGAGAGAGGTGACAGAACAGTGAGAGCTCAGGGAACAAGGTCTGTGGCACATGCAAAGGGCTTGAGGACCCTTGTCTGTACACTTTGACAATGGGCATCAATGTTACTGTGCAGAGGAGTGAGATAAAAGGTCAGGATGGTTTTGTTTCGTAACCAAAACAGGCGGGATGTCTGTTGAGGAGAATAGTGGCTGACTAAATGAATGTACTTTGGTAACAGCAGTTGCACCCAGGTGTTGTCTCATCTTTTGGGGGCTGTGGCACGGTATTCCAATGCAGGTTACTTTTCTTCTTCAAGCTAGAGGACACTTTGAATACCATTTTAAATCTTGGGTAGCTCCATCCTCCACTAAAAATTAATGGATGCTGTAAAAATACCAAGGCTAGAATATTTCCTTTGGTCATAAATTTCCCATAGGAAAACTGCTCTGTATTCAACAGTGTAATGCTGGGGTTGGTACTGATGCTTGAGTTTAATAGGGTTTATTAAAGTATCTTCATTATTCAGAAGAATAAAATTGTTCCAGTGATTTTGCACTATTTTGCACTGCATAAGCAGCACTGTTGTGGTGTGGTAAAGATTGTCTTATTTTTGTCTCCACAATTCAGGAAGAACTGGGATGTTACACTGTACTGCTGAAACTGTATATCCAGAAAAGATATTGGTAATCAAACACGAATATCTGTAGGAAAGGTCATCTTAGTTATCAGATGCATATGCCCTTTCCCAGTCCACCAGCTTGCTGTTTTAATGGCTCTGGGGTGGCACAGATTTGTGACTAATCCTTGCTTTGAATCAGCAGTGCCTACTGAGATAATGCAGGAATTGTTCAGAGCTTTAGAGGGATGGATGGTTCAAAATTAAAAAAAAACCAACCAAGGAACAAAAAAGCCAAACAGATCAAAAGAGCTTTTCTATTACACCACCAAATTGATTACTTCTAATTCAGAAATTCATTTAAGCCATTCTTATTTTTCATAACTTGATCTTGAAGAAATGTTTTTACCATGTAACCCTGATTTTTTTCTGCATTGTGGTTTTTTCCCCTGGGACTGAGTGGTGAGGGCAGCTATCCAGTTAATCCAGAATGAGCTTCAACAAAGCCTAGATGTGTGGGCTTACAGTACCTCCAGGCAGCATAGCAAGTGCTACCTTATCCAAGGATATAAACATCACTGGCTTTGGCCTCACACCTCCACCTCAGCTTCGTGGATTTGTGGCTATTTGTGGCCACAATTTCTGCTGATCTTCAGCCTGATGATGAGCCACATCTGGCTGTCAGAGTTGTTTTGTGCCACAGTCTAGGCTGTGGCACCTGAAAGATCCCCTCCACTGTGTGGTTTGGTGACATGGATGGTTGTGGGGCATCCTGCATGGGAAGTGTTCTTCTGTGGCTGGAGACCATCCTTTCTTTGGAGATCTTTGAGGTAGGAGCAGGTTTTCTCATGAATCTCTACTTGTCCCAGCTAAAGTGGGAAAATATTGCCTTCAGAGTTGTGAGATGAAGCCTTGAAAGCACAGAATAGACAACTGTGTCACCAGGCAGGCTTCTTGAAAGACTGAACTGTTTTTGTCCTCTAGTGAGGCGAATGAGTGATGTGCCCTGGATTTAGCTGTGCCTACCATGTGATAATAGAAATTCATTGTGAAATGTTTATGATCCCAGAAACATGTACTGACATGCTGCACAAAGCAAGGGTTCTGCCACTGCACATACTGGACAATGTTTTTTCACTCAGTTTGTTTTTCCCTACAGCCCCTGACTCCAGGTCCATTCAACTATTTTGGGTCACTTTGTAAGCAATCTGTAACCACCCTCTACTAAATACAGCTTTCCTGGATATGTAGGTTCAGCAAATTTCCTTCTTGCATGAAATCTCAGAAAGGCTATTAGTAAGTTCTGAGTTTGAATTTTCTTTTTATAGTCGTTTACAGTTTCAGATAAAATTGCCACTTGCACTAGTAAAAGACTTAATGTGTACCTGCAGCTCACTCTCTTTTGACTAAGTTATTTTATTTGTGTCAGTTTGCGATATCTGATGCCTGTTTTTCAGCCTTTGTTTCTGTGGCTGAAAAATCAAAATTTCAGGAGAGTAGTTTATTTGTAGAAGTTGTTTCCTTTTTCTTCACATAGATACAATTTTCATATAGATATTGAGTATTTTGACAATCAGTTCCCAGATGTGATCAAAGTACATATCTCTAAAGAGACAAGTGAAACTCAGTGACCATGAAAACTGAGAAGATACTGTAGGACTGGTTAACTGGTAGATCCTAAGAGCATGTGGTAGGAAGAGGGTTAGGCACAAACCCCTGACTGAAAGTATTTTGGGCAGAGTAGCTTTTGTGCTACTAACAGACATGATAGTTCTGCTAAATACCTGGTCTCTCCTCTCCTTCTTGCTGCCCTGAGGATTCTTTGGAGAAGCAAAACATTACTAAGGACAAAGAGAAAAAACTCAGAGCACTGTATGATAATTTGACTGTAGAACCTGGACATCCTTCAGTGGGAATGGACATGCTTGAATTGCTATGCACGAATATTTTTATGATATTGAATAAAACTCTGAAAGGAACTTGGCTGAATACAGGGAATCTTAAAGCCCTATGCCATGTGTCTCTTCCTTTCTGTGAGATGTATCCTGCCCTATTTGTGTTTCAAGGGGGTTTTATGCATTTGTGTGGAAACAGTGCATCCTTAGAACTGTTTAACAGCTCTTGGAAGAACAGTTTCCTGCCTCACAGGGTATTTTTAGCCAGCTTAGACCCACAACTCATCAAGACCTGAGGAATGGACCACCCAGGACTTAAAGGATAGAGTTTTGTGTTGGTACCGCTCTGCTTTGTGGAAGTTGAAGGTAAATGACGGTGAATTTGGCTTCTGATATATATATTCTGTTTGTAACAGAATATCTGTTAGAAATCTTGCCTGGCTACAGTAGCATCTCAGATGGATCTCTGCAGCACAGCGGTACCCTGGTTCTGCTTTTTTTTAGGAGATGCCCTCCATACCAAGGGCAAATAAAAAATCTATAGATCTGCCTGCTTGTCACTGTAAAACTATATGGTTAATTGATGTGTGGCCTGACCATATGCTTATGTAGAGCACTGACATGTGAACTGTGCTCAGAATAAGCATAAATGCATTCATCCTTTTCCTTAGTATAGGTGAAGGGAAGAATTCACTCCTGGAATGAACAGAGGGAATGTTGTTGCTGTGCATACCTGACAGATGGACTAGGAAAAACACCTGGTGAATTAATATCAGAATTATGTGCTCTTACAGGCTGCTAAAAGCTTCACAGGTAGTCTCCCACCATTTCAGTGGTGTACATACACAGCAAAGAGAGGAGCAAGAACAGCACCACATTGCCTGAGGTTTGCTGTCACTCACCTGAGTGTGCAGGTGACCTTGAGTTCTCATTCATGTGATACCCCGCGTGCCAAGGCTTCCTTCCATTGTTTTATTTCAGCTTTGATCTCTGTGACACCAGAAGTGGAATATCTCCTGGTCAGTCACAGCCTGTGAGGTCAAAAAAAAACATTAATAAATGCAGTTACAGAGCCTGTCTGATAGATACCCTTGTGCTGACAGACACGGGTGTTATCATGCAGGAGGACACTGTGCGGGGGCAGGGCAGGAGAAGGTGCAGTGACAATGGGACATGAAAATAGAGAGGGAAGCAGTGTTTGAGGACAATTTGAATGAGGCTTTTCATCCAGGCTTCAGGCTAATTGTTCTGCCATTAATATCAGTTATCTGATATCAGTATCTTACTCTTGTTATTTGCTACATGCAGGTATAAATACCATGTTTTCATGACATGTAAAATTGCATTCCCCTACTGATAGCAGCAAGGAATCTTGCAGGGAGGATTGCAAAGCACTTGTAAAAATCCTGTTCATTGAATGAAGCCATAATTGCATATGCAGAGGTTAGGGTTTAATGATACCTGCTTTTCTTCTCCTGCTCTTTGCAGAGATGCTGTTGTTCCAGGAAGTGTTAGGAAACACTGGCTTTGGGCTGCAGCTGTGTCTGGTCTGCACAATGCAAGAATAAAGACTGAAGAAACCCCTTTTCCACTTCTGCTGTCCCTCTGCATCTCTTTAGGGATCAGATATGATTCATTGTCTTCCCTGGGACTGCCTTCCTCTCACCTCCAAATGCCATTCAGCCCTCAGAGAACCCCCATGAGAGCAGATTGCTTTACTTAAACATTGGCAAGTGACCACATCCTGCAGCTGGGGTTAATCTGGGCTCCTGGTCCCCTTTCCTTCTCATCATAGGTTTTAAAGAGGGATTTAGTTTTGGAACTGCTAACTTCAGCTCTCACATCTATGCTGATGGCTTTATTAACAGTAGAGCAATCACATAAATTGTCATCTCCTGCTCTTGACTGCCCAATGTCAGACATGTCACTGGAGGTGTCTCTGTAGACAGGAAAGCAGGTGTTGATTCTTTGGGACATTTGACTTTTAAATTTCCTCGTCATCACCTTGCTTTTAAGGGTACTGTTACAAGGTTTGGTTACTGGTTTTGGTGCCCTTTCCGAAGGGCAGCACTGCAGGGCTGCCTCTGCAGCCACCAGCCAGAGTTGCTGGGTTTTCGGGATTATCAGTACAGAAAAAAACTGTATTCTTCATCTCTTTGTGCACTGTGAAACTTTCCATTTTACCATTCAGGCAGAGTTTAGCCCAAGTGAAGGGGTAACACAATTTCAATAGGAAAATAAAATTGATAATCTTAGATTCTTTTCTGATTGAGCTCTTTCAGTCTTTAGAGTGCTTTTTCATTGTCTAATGCTTCTTTGAAGTAAAAAAAAAAAAAACAAAACTAAACTGAATGAACAGTTAATAAGATCCTTTCCCATTTTCATCAGAAGGCTGATGTCTTATTAGCACAAAATACCCTTGTAATATTCCACTTTCAAATTCTGCTTCCTACCTCTTGAAAATCAGCAGACACAGTAGACTTCTTGCCAGAGGAGAGAATAGTCCTTCCCCTTTGCAGGAGATTATTGTGGGGCTAGTTGGAAACCTCCTTACACACTATCTTACACACCAGCTCTGGAGGTTGAAATCAAAACTGAAAATATTTTTTGTAGTCGTCTCATTGTTAGAAACTTGATGTTCTGCCTTGTCACATAAAGGAATGGGTTTTCTGCAATTGGTGTTGAGTAAATGACTTGGACTTCTTTTTGGTATGGAAAGCAATTTTTTCTTTTGCTTAGAACTGACATAATGGGGATTTCTTTTGGGGAGTTTTTGTTTCTATGCTTTTCTCCAGAGCAGTTGTGAACAGTTGAGCTGGTTCTTATCAAATGGGTATCTACTGTGTAGTATCTTGTTGCTGAAAGAGGTCAAAAGTAAGGGAAAGCACTATGAACACATGAAGGTGCTTCCTGTTTTATAGTCTCTGTATATATGTCCTGTGCTCAGCAGCTCATGGGTTACTTGTGTAAGACATAATATTTTTCTGTTTAATAACTTTTGATAGATTTTGCTTCCTTCAGCTTTTTTATCACCTCCTCAACATTGTTGATTACCTCCTGAACCTCCTACTCAACTCTTTAGATGGAATGCAGTTTTCAAATCCAGGGTAGATTTGCCACAGACATCCAGAAATTGCTCCCCAAATCCACCTTCCTGACATCAAGTGGGTTCTGTCTTGGAAACAATTGTTATTTGTTGCCTCTTAATTCTGTGAATATTTGAAATACTAAGATTATGTGTAACAGGAAGCAAACCATAAATCTGTGGAGGTGAATGAATTTGCAGAGTGTTGGTTTCTGACAGACATCCTGGCCAAGTGACAGAACATCTGGAATGATAGCACAATCTTCCCAAAGCCAAACCTCATTGCTGCCATATTTCACCTCTTTTTTGGATGTTACTGTTGTCTCATCATCACCTTCTGCAAGCCGGTGGGATTCTCTCCTTGTCCTAACCACAGCTGTTGCCATTGTCTTCTTGTCCACTTCAGGTATGTAGAGATGTTGCCAGTGCATTGCAGGCTGAGCAGTTTTGAAGGCAAAAGCATTGCTCTTGTGCCTCTCAGCACACACATAAATAGTGTGAGGTGAGAAGTGGTGCATGTGCAGTGAACACCCCTCAGGTAACCTATCTATTGATTATACCAACGGTTTACACTGAGATGTCCCAGAAGAAAATAATGAAACAGGAAGCATTTACAGCTCTGGAAGAAACAGGAACTCTGCTCTGTTGAGGAGAACAGTTACTCATTGTATTTGAAGATCTGAAGAAAATGTATGTTAACAAAACATCTGAACTTGTGTAATTAATACTTAAAGCCTAATTATAGCAGATCATTTTTACACTCTATCATTTAACTTGAATTCTTAGAGATGCCACATGAGAAGTGCAGATACTGAGCAGTTCTGCAAATGAGTAAGTAATTCAATATGTACTTACAGCCAGGACTGTTAAGGAAATGTTGCTTAATTAAGCCTCATTAATACAGACAGTTCTGTTTTTAAAAAAAAAAATCTGCTGCTGAAAACAATCTTCATTTATTGCTCATTCCTGAATGTTTAGAACAGATTTAAAGTTTTAAATACTTATCAATAAATATTAATAACAATGTGTATGGAAAGTTTTGGTTTTTTTTCCCTGCATCGGTAAAATTTCTTCTGAAAGTAGGAGGATTTACTTATGCAAGTTTCTGGTAGAAGAAAGAACTGCAACTGTAAGCGAATTTGGCTTAAGCATAAGATAACCTACCAAGCAGCTATAGACATTTTTTAACATTGATAAAAGAACTGATGAAATGTCATTTTTTTACATATGTTACTGCAGATGATGCTTATGGCATAAGTTGTTTAGCTTAATAGTTGTAATGATGGGTTCAGAAATTGAATTGACCTCCAGTATCTGTTCAGATGTAGAGCCCCTCTGTGTATGGGAATGGCAAAAAGTTGCAAATTGATAAGCTCCATCCATTTTTTGAAAGATAAACTCTTCAAATATGGGTTTACAATGTGGAAATCATGCCTGCCAATATCCTTCATGTTTAGCAGAGGCTATGTGAGGAGGATTAAGTCATTGTGCATCCTCTCAGGTTTCAAAGATGCTTCACAGAAGGCAGAATTACTTGCTGCTAGTCCAAACCTGTACAAAATCCCCCTCTTTGACCCCTGTCCTGCATTTGAGATCCTGGAAATGTTCCCACTTACATAAGTGTGAGTTGGATAAAGTATTCAATTCACCTTAACATCCCATCTTTATTTCTTCAACTTAGACACTTTTTTTTACTTCAAAGCCTCCAGAGACTGGGCACCACGCTGAAGTGAGGAAACAGTGCTCCAGATCAATACAATCACACAGTGCACAGTCTAAATTGGTACCATATTTGTGTATTTCAGAAGAAAGAGCAAGTTTGCCTCTTACAGTCTGTAAGATGCTGTAATTGCAGTAATGGAAACAGGAAGCATGAAGGAGAATGGTTTGTGTATAGGCTGAAGTTTGGTCCCCTCCTTGCAGTGGAGCTGAGTTCAGCCAGCAATCTTGTGCCTCTCAACAACTGGCATAAAATGCCTCTTAGTAGAGATCAGCACTTAGGAGGCTGCCCCTAACACAGATGGAAATTCAGCTGAAGGCAGAATGAGGCAACAGTTACCATGAATTCTCTCTTAGGAGACTGTCACAGATGAATGGTTTAGGTCACTTAAGGAGTCACTGCCAAAAGTAATAGCAGCAACAGGTTTAATCTGGATTTGGGAAGGTGCATCTTGACAACATTCAGTGGCAAGGTTAATTTTATGACTGGCTACACAGACAGAACATACAGAGCAAACTTGGATTAGAACCAAATTTTAGATGACTGACGTGGAGAACAAGGATGAAAAATGATAAAGATCTAAAAGGTAAGGGAGATGATCCCAATGAGTCATGGGGTTCCCCTTGCTTTCTAAATTCCTATTGGAGTGTTGGTGCAGCTGAGTCCAATCTTAGTCCCTGCCTTGGTCAATGGTTCATGTCTAAAGGATTTCATAGGGAAATACAAGGAGTAGCATAGACCGTCTGTCTCCAAATGTTTTTTTAAGCAATTTCAGGCCATGCTGCCAGCAGCAAGGAGGTGAATTTTTGCCTTTCTTCCACACTGGTTCAGAGGAATGTTGGTTTTTGATGTTTGCGAGTGAAAATTCAGTAAAGCACATTAACCTCATTAATCACAGTGTGAAGAAAAACCCTGTCAGTGAATCCAGGCTTTATCTTTGCCTTTTGCTTTTTGAGACACTGAAAGAAGGAGAAAAAAAGACATCAGATGTGTCTGAATGATAGTACTGAAACTCAGAAATTATAACTGGATTAGGGATAAAAACCTTTACCATAGGTGCAAGGAATGGAAGTCTGAATCTGAAAGGGAAACTTGAAAGGCAGACTGTCTGACATGTTTTGCTGGAAAGGTCTGCTGTTCTGATCTGTTTTCTCTTTATGGACCAAATTTTTATCAAGTTGTAGTTATTTCACTACTACCTTACACAAGTGCAAAAGGAAAATATATTATTAAATCTAGTGGCTTTGTGTTTGTACTTGTATAAATAACTCTTTAGCAAGCTATTTATTAGTTATTGCTACTGCACAGCATCAAGGCATAAAAAAGACTCCCAGTGTAGATGTGCCTACACAAAGATTGTATTCGTAAGGGAACACTAAAGATGAACACCAGCCTAAAAGGCAGATGCCATGTCCACTATCTAGAATTTGGTATTTGAAGTTCATACACATAAGGACAGTAGCAGCCTTATCAGAAAGCATCAGTTTAGCATTTATTTCAAAACTTGCAGTACTAACAGCTCCTACAGCACTGATGAGTTGGCTGAATAGAGGTGAAAGATTTATGATCTTCCTGTCAGCAAAAGCATATGTAGACCTGATAGAGAAGGTAATGAAAATATTCATGGCAGTTTTGACCCTCACTGCTATTTTTTTTGTGCTGACTCTTCATTTATAAATGGGCATGGGAAACAAATTAATCATCATTTTGTGGTGGCAAGTATAAGGTTCAGCTTCCAGTCTGAAGAGCGTAGTTAATTCGTTATTGACAACAATGCTCTTTCAGAGTGAGGGTAGACTGCATTTGTGTGTTTCACTGCATGGATTATGTTGTTGTCTTTAAACCAAGAATTTGGGAAGGGCAGGTTTTGAGTACTGTTTTACAGGCTGATAAAGCACAGGAAGCCACAAGAGCTTTCTCAAATCCTGCAACTACTCTCCTGCAGTTGCCTGATATTCCCTTGCCACTTACCTTTGCAAATATAGTGGACATAGTTGAAGTATGGTTTCTGATCCCAGCCAAAATCAATGGATCTCTTCTGTCATTGATTATGTGCAGATTGAAAATCATAATTGGACCCTGCCACAGATTAAAACCCAATACACTGTTATAGCTGTCTTCATTTTGATTTTGGAGCTTTATATTTCTATCATTGGAGTCTGTTGCCCTGTTGAGCAATAATGCCATTTACTGTGAGACACACATCAGAACCACAGCTGAATAAATGCAACTTCCACACTGTGAAAGCAGATTTAAAGCTGGACTTCCTCATATATAACAAGACTGCGTGACAGCTAATGCTGACTTGTAGAACATCACAGACAGTATAAATACCTGGTACAGCTGCTGGGAATTATTTGCGTAACATATTGAGGGCGGACAACAACTGCCACAAATATTACATATCATCAATTACTTGCTGAGCTAAACAAGTACAATTTGACATTTCAGTTTGATACATGCAAAGTGATGTGTGTATAATATATATACATATATATATATATATATATATATATATATATATATATATAATAACCACCCAGTTACTGCACTTTCTTCTTCAGAAAAATCCTGATAGCACTCTTCTTGAACAGCAATAGTCACATCAATTTTTTAAGTGGCCATCTGATGACTTAAGCAGTTAGTTCTGGATATAACCAGAATTCTGGAAATAAGTTTCGGAAGCATTTTCCTAATCAGCTTTTGTATTCAGTGTAGACATGAACTCAAACCATCCATGGCAGCAGTTCCTGTGCACATAATCTGTTGTGGTTGCTCAGCAGTGAGGAGGGCATGGCAGAGGGGGGCCTGTTCTACTGACTTCAGTGAGCTTATGAAAGCATGTCTCGTTACCTCCTTGGACTCACGCGGTTTTTCCACACATCTCCAGGATGCCGTAAGAGTTTCTGTGCAGATTTGTTATCAGTTCTGTGGTGGCTGGATATCCAGCTTTTGTCAGTCAATGGCATTTGCAGATTCAGTGGCTCTCCTGTTCTGAAATCTTACTCAGTAAAGGGGAGGCACTGTCAAAACAGATGATTATAGCTCTGAATTACTTGGAAAAGGGAATGTAGAGCAAATGGAAGACAACAAAGATAGAAGCCATCTGAAAAGAAAGCCTTTTTCAAAGGAAAATTAAGAAGCAGACTTTCAATTAATAAAAGTAGCAGTAACTTGAGATAGAACTAAATAGGAAATAACAAGACTGTGTTGGAAATACTGCTGAGGCTGTTGAACTTTTTGCATGAGGTATTTTCTGGGATTATTTGTCCTTACTGGGATAAGAGGAGGCAGCAGACTGTTGAAAGAGGCAGAAGAGCAGTCACAGCACAGAGAACCCAAAGGCTGTTGGGCTGGAACTGAGCTGAAAAAAAAAACAACCCACCAAAAAACCACAGAGACTTTAGCAACTACGTCTGCTCTTTGGCTGCTGGATGTGTCAGGAGGGCTGGTGGCAGAATGTACTTCAGAAACCCACAGTGCCAAGCTGAGTGCAAATATCACTTCCTTATATATATTTTTCTTCTTGTACCCCCATGAAGGAATACAACTCTAATCAATGAAATTAAATTGCAGATTTGGAAAGCAAAAAGGGAGAAAGAAGCTGATGACATGTCTGGGGTATTTTAACATTTAAGGGAAATCTGTAGTCCTGGGAAGGTGACGGGGGTACTACAGTAGGCACATTTCTATTTTGTTTTAGCAACCAGAGCATGGACATATTCTCAGAAGCCACAGTTCATGCTCTGGGGGAAAAAATGCAAAGTATAATTTACATGCCAGCTGTACTACAATGTTTGTCACCCTTCTCAACACAGCACCACTGCCTTTTTTATTTTTTATCACTTTTGTACACTTATACAGAATAGGATTGTATGAAGGGAGAGTCAGATGAAAAGATGGTAAGGTAAAACTTTCATTTTTGTTATCAGAGAGCATCTTCTTAGTTTCAGAAAGAAATCTCCATCTGCAGTTTTCCAGGAGGCTGTTTCTTTAAAAAGATGTTTTCAAGATTGATTGGTATCAGGTGTTCAGTGCCATGTGATGCAGGTGTTACCATGGTGACCACTCCACTCCTTTAGGTAGGCTGTCAGAGGCTATAATTGTGCTTTAAAAATCCTGTGTGCAGTATGATAACCTGCACGGAAATAAGCTGTGGCCTTGCTCAGACACAGGTCTGTCTCTGAATTTGCTGATTTGTGACTGCAAGCCACAGAAGATTGTATACTTATGTTTGGGGAATATTTCTTTCCTCTCTCCCTTTCTATGTGACAAACAGGCACAATAGGCTCTACAAAATAATGGGAAAGATTAAATTATTTTAGCTACGCTTTGTCCCCAGCCCCATTTGAGTCTGTGGCTCTTTCTGATCTCAGGCCAGGAGATAAAGCTGGTTGGAGCTCTGCTGTGTCTCTGTGGCTCTGCTTGTGTCTGCCTTCTGCTAGGGCATGTGAAAAAAGGTGTTTTACTGACACACTGGCGTCTGTGTGGCTGTACTCCAGACGGTGATGATCCTGAAGTGCCTTCTCTCTGCCTTTGGCAAATCTCAGACCAGGGATTAAAATTGCATTACCCTTCAAAATGCTGCTTGCTGACCCTTGTATTTCATGGATACTAATGCTGCCTTTTTACAGTGCAGCTGGCAACAATGCTACACTTGTTCCTTAGCTTCTGCAGGATTAGGGACACAGGTGCCCCTCTTTCCACATGCTGCTTATGTCTGTGCAAACGTAGTTTGCCATTTTGCCTGCCACAGTCCGTAGATGCCTGCATTTCTGCTTCAAGCCAAGTAAGTTGTAGTTGACACAAAAAAGTTGTAAGATTGCAATGCTTATTTATTACCTTGAATTCTGCATCAGTAAGATGGAAGGTAAAGAGAAAAGTTGGTAAAGAGTGAGGAAATTATAAGGATGGGTTGAAGGTCAAGAGGCAAAGGCTGAAAGAGTAGTAGAGTTAGAGGCTGTTGTGCATCCTGCCCCAATTCCTCTATATCCCAGCTACTGTTTCTCAACAGCAGCCAAAAGCCCCAGGCTCAGGTTCCTATGGTTGCCCTTAGGCAGCATAGTATTCTGGGAGCCATGTTTTTTATAACTGGCTGTATCTTTGCTCTGTTGGTCTCCTCAGAGGGCCTGGATTCAAAACCACAGCAGCAAAATAGCCCTACAAGAACAACCCAGTCTGTTGCAGGTTGGATGGCAGGGAAAAGCCTTACTATTAGAAAAGAAAATTTTCCCAATTAAATAAACATTTCTGATGAAGTCTTTCACATTTCTTTAATTTTAATAGGGCTCGATCCTTTAAGTTGCTAAATAGCTTTTATGTCTCCGCAGCAGAGGTAGAGAACTGTAGACATCAGCAGTGCTCAGTACTCTGCAGATTTAAGAACAGAAAGTTGACCATTTGGACTTTTTGTGTCCTGGTAGTCTCTCTTAAGCCTCCAACTGCTATTTTGAAAGACAAAACTAGAAAACAAGATTAAATAAGTATTTATGGCCCCAGTTGTACAAAGTGCTTAAGAGTTTGTTTTTAAGGATGCAGCTGTGAAAACCAGACATGCAGTTGAGTGCTCATATGTACTGGAGCTGTGCAGTACAATGGTGTGTAGTGCTACAACTTGGATTTCAAATGACATTTGATTGTATAGTGTGCTTCAGTTTATTGATTTTACATTATCTTCTATTGTATTTGAGTTGTCTTTTGCTAGGTATTAAGTGGGCTCTAATACCACACATAAATGGAGCACTTACCCTTAGTTGAAGGTGAGTGCAATTAGCAGTCCTTTAGGTCAAATTTGTCATGTCCCCACTGTATTACGTACGTGCCCTGCAGCTATTCTAGGCATCTTTTAGAAGCCACAGCTACTCCAGGGTTCAAATGCTTAAACTGAAATTTCCCATTGGCTTTTAATTAGGTTAATATATGGATGTGCAACCAGTGAGCTGTAAGGAAAATTTCCAAATATGGAAACAACTAAACCAGACCCTAATGCAGTCATCTAGCAGTTTGAATAATTAAATATCAAAAGCAGATAAAGAACAAAGAAGTCAGACTTTGTATAACGCAGAGCATGATATGAAAACTGACTGATATGAGGGGATGGTAAACAAGAGCATCTGTCCTTTCAAACATCACATTTATTAATAAAAAACAAGCATCTTAATGGTTTGCTTTGCATCTAACTGTGCAAATAAGACTGCAAAATGCCAGCCAAAGCTACTACAGACAGCACAATCAAACACTGAATTGTTTGGCATAAAAGAGAGAGCTTCCATGGCTGGTTCCTTAGTGGAGAAAAGTGACACAGAAAGTGATGTAACTTACTAATTATTGACTCATTCTTCATGTTTTTACTTCTGTTTCTCTGATTCCTTCCTTCTTTGTGGGGAAGGGCTTCCCCTTCTGCTTTTGCTGTGTTCCTCTAAGCAAGAGAAACATGCAACAGAAAACCATCTGGAAACCGGACTCAGTGCCAGCCCTATTGAGAATAAAAAAGCTGATTTTTGATGCCTGATTTGGAGTACCACATGCTCTGTTCTGTATGTCTCACAGCCAAACTGGAAATCTGTCACCATGCCCAGTTTCCAAAACATGGAAACTCTTAGAATACAGATTCCTGCTGTATCAGTGGATAGTTCCCCATCTTTTTCACACCTGTTGGGGTGAGCATCTCAACCTGGAAACTCTTGGTAACTGTAACCATCTTACCCTGCTCTGTGCATTGCCCACAGTAAACTAAACTTTATTCACTAAGGAAGGCATAACAACATCTTGGGCAGCACTCATTAAACCATGTATGGAAGATTGTCCAGTTTTGCTTCTGCCTTACCAAAAGGATATTGATAAACTGGAGCTGGAGTTGGTCAGGGTGGAACACTTGAGGAGATGATGAGGATGTTCAGCTTGGAGAATACCTGGGGGACCTATGACCAGCCTTCTCCTATATTGCTGAGAAGGTGGAGCCAAGTCTCTTTACAGAGTTGCACAGCAGGACAGCAAGAGACTCTGGTTATGAGAGACTATGGTAATAAACTAGAAGAGGACAGATTCAGACCTGAGGTAAGGAAGAGCTGTTTCTTCATGAAGACAGTAAAACGCTGGCACAGAGAGGTTTTGGAGTTTCTATCCTTGAAAATATTCAATAGTTGACAGGACAAATCTGTGATAAGTGTGATCTGAATTAGTTATTGACTCTGCTTGCAGTAGGAGGTTGGAGTAGATGACCTCCTGAGGTCTTTTCCAACCTGAATTATTCTATGATTTTATAACACTGAGTTTTCAGCCTTGATATATCCTCCACTTCTGGTTCTTTCCCAGTCACATCCTTCTGTCCTGCTCTCAGAGACCTACATGCAATGCAAGGTAACACTGCTGTTATCCACCAAGAGAACCTTGGTGACATAATGAAAAGTGTGCTGGTTTTGAGATGTGGACAAACTCCTGTTTTGACAAAACCCTACCTTGTCTTCGTAGGAGAGCTGCTTAGCCAGGACTTTTAGACAGCTGTCTCAGCAAGAAAATGTTTGCTTTCCTTTCATGCTGCCATATATTTTATTTAGAATGATTCTTTGTTGTCTTTCACATTGCTGTTCATCTGGAAGCTGATATTTGACTTTTCAAAATGGTGGCTGGCAAGAAGCCATAGCAATAATTAACAGGAAGGCAGAACAGAATTCCAACCAACACTTAGCTGAGGTATTTTAGTATTGCAAAAATGAAGGGTTTTTTTCTCCTTCAGCAAATGAATAAATAATACTGTCTAAAGTTCCAGCCTCAAGCAAGTTCAAAGAACTTGTATTCAGGGTCCAAAATAAAGTGGAGGAATTTCTGGGAGCAGGAGCAGGAAATGAGCCAAAGACAGTGGATACATGTTCATTTAGGCAAAAATACAGATGGGAAAAAAAATTTAAACCACATACATCAAAACCAGGTGTCATTGGCAAGAGACT
The DNA here is from genome assembly GCF_024509145.1 of Vidua macroura. NCBI lineage: Eukaryota > Metazoa > Chordata > Aves > Passeriformes > Viduidae > Vidua > Vidua macroura. The sequence continues at coordinate 64,295,056 of NC_071573.1, read as the reverse complement.
GAATGACTTCTTGCATGAGAAAAGTGTAAAACATGTTTCACACCCAGTCAACACCTTGACTGATTTTGTGCCAGAGTTCAAACCTATGCCAGCCTGTCCCTGTGGCCTTGTAAATGTGCTTGGGGAAGAAGATGGTTATGACCAATGCTGAAGTTTAAGCTACTGATTTCTACCTGACTGCCTCATCCATTTACTCCCATCTGAACAGAAGAACTTTGTTTTGTTAACTTGTTTTCACCATGAAAGAGTTGATTGTTCTTTTTTTTTTTTTTCCCCAGGATGCAGACATTTTAGTGTATTCCTAAATTTATGGGTGTTGAAATCCTGAAGCAAGCATTGGTGGATTGTACCCTCTGAGAAGCCACCAGAGTCTGCTTCCTCCCAGACCGTTCTTCATGTCTCATGCACCCCATCTGTTCAGAAAGTATTCAGTAAAGTCAAGAAAGATTCCTTGCTTTGATTAAAATAGTTTTTTTTTAGTTGTCCCAGAAGCAGTGACCCTAATTCATTTTTATATGCAGAGCTCTTTTTTAGAAGACTAAACAGAATAAAGTTGAACTACTTTGTACTCTTCCTAATTATATTACTTGTTCCCTTCTCCTCCACAGCTGACTTTGAGAAAAGCTCAGCAAGCTCATGCTTGAGTCAGAATTCATATAGAATGGGCAGATACAAAGACATCATCCAAAGTGTGCCTATAAGTAATCTGAAATAATGACTTAACAATAAATCTGAAATAATGCTAGGAAAATTCCAGAATTTATTTTCTTTCCTAAAATTGAAAGGACTGCAAGGTCAAATTTCTTATGTGGATTAATGAGTGTAAAGTTTCTAAAATTGTGTTGAAGTATATAATAAGAACACTCCTTTTTTTTTTTTTTTTTGGCTACTATTGAATGCTTGGTATTATGTTTTTTCCCTAAAAATGTTATTTTGAAGAGGAAACTTGCTAGATTGGATTACAATAAGGAGACCAAAGAGTCTCTCCCAGAAAACATAGGGTCTTAGGTTGACAGAGAGGTGGAATGATAAGTTTGCCTATCAAAAGTCACTTCATTTCATCCAGTTATGCCACCTTGAGAATTGATTATTCTTGTTTTCTTAGCAGTTGCAGGATTCACTAACTTCAAATTCAATTATTAACTTGGAATGTGCCTGAAAACTTCTCTCCAAAAAAGCCATGTGAGCAAGGCTTTTCAGAACTTGGGCAAATCAGCTTTCTATTTGGTCAGGGGAACAAAACAAGGAGCATTTTTTGATGTATGATGAAAGACGGGCTGTCATCAGTTCAGGCCTCACAGTGTGATGATCCAGCTCTTGAACTTGGTGCAGCTTGTCATTGTTTGGGGATTTAGGTGACTGTAGGAGTCACAATACAAACACAAAAATTGATGCCCAGAGGATCCAAAATAATTGGATAAATAACTTCTGCTTATTTTGGACATGTTTGTGGTCTCTTTATCTCTAAAACTGTGTGTGTCTAACAGCTTACACTGACCTTCTTTATTATTTTCAGAATTCTAACTCCAGTATTCCTCACAAACGAATGTATGCCATGCGCTTAAACTTTACCAAAGGCTGGCAAGAGGCATAGGGTTTTTTTCCTGAGTATAGTTGTATTAAAACTGTCAAATAACTCTCTCCAGTATAAATTATCACAGTTTGAGTTTGATACGTGCAAATAATATAAACAATTGACAACTGAGTCTTCAACTTTCTTTCAATGCTGTTACTTTCTTTACAGGTGCAGTAACTCCTCGTTTACAAAGAGAAATTCCAATAACCATTCCCCCAGGGAGATCAGAAAAACAAACTATTAGGTGTGGTGAGTCAACATAGCACGTAAAGAGAGGCAACTACAACTGTCCTGTCATCAGATCAGTAGGTCTGTGTTATGATTGACCTCATTTACTTCCAGTTGCAAGAAGTGAAGAGTGGTAAAGCATCTTAAGAAATGTCATAAGGTGCTTTACCACTCTTGTCCCCAAGAGAATAGTGTCTTGTTGAGGTCCTTTTTAGTCCTTTGTCAGTATTTTGGTAATGTAATGTTGGCAATACAAGGAAAATATTCCTTCAGAGAAACATTCAGCAGTTCCTTGCAGCATAGTCAATGTTATTACTGTCAAATCTTACTTAAATAAATATACAATGTTTTGATTTGATTTTATTTTGTTTTTGCTCATGTTTGGTTTAACCCTTTTTAAAAGCTCTGTGCTTCTGACAGTTTTTAGCTTCCAGTTTTTAGCTAGGAGCTAATTGGAGAAAAGGACAGGTAAGAATTCATGGCTTATGAGGAGAAAACAAGCACAGTTATTACAGTACTCAGCTGGAAATATGGAAGTTATGAATGTTAGTCTGGTTCCAGGGACTCTTCTTTTATAAGAAATAGTCACTGCAGAAATTACAGAAGCAGGTTTCTTTAGGTTACAAGAATAATATTTTTCCTTTGTATTTCAAGTGATGGCCTGACAAATGCCAGTCCTGACCCCCAAATTTTGTGACATAGTTTTGGGTTTTTTTTTCACTCAATAAAAGCATTGCCTTAGAGATTAAAGTGTGAAGACTAGGGCAAAACTTGAGTTGACATAAAAAAAAAAAATAATACCAGTTACAATACTCCTGCACAGTGGAAAGTGCTATTACTCAACTTAATTTCTTCCCTGGGGATCAAAGCATTCACCTAGGAGACAACAGCTCTAGGCAGTTTTTCTTCAAATCCCGAGGTATTCCTCTGTGCCTGTTTTCAAAAGGAAGACTGAACCATGCCTGGTGGTTTGAGGGAGTCATTGCAGAGGTGATGATTTCTTTACCAGCAGAAGTGAGCAGTGAGTAGATGCAGGTGCTGCCTGGCAACCCAGAGCAGGGCAAAGTCTGTGATGGGTGGGATCCCTAGGCAGGCCCTTCTCCTAGGTGTTACCTGTTGGTTAGGTCCAGGTGGCTGTTCCTTCATATATGAAATTTGTAGGTTGAAGTAATTTTCTGAAGCATCCAACTTGGGAGAAAAAACGTTGGCATCTAGTTTTGCAGTTTGGCTTCTCTTTACATTGCAGATCTGCTACCTCAAATAAAGGTGACACAGCACCTGTCATACATAGACATGTTCTTGGCTGAAGAATGAAGAAAATCGTGATGCTGTGAAGAAAACCCAGATGCTGTGAAGAATTGTTGTGTGTGAAACAAGAAAAAAAGGCACGATCAGTTCCAGGGACAGTAGTGGGCCTTCCTCACGACAGTCCACAAAAGGTTTTACTTTGCAAGGGACTACTTGCACTGAGCTTAGCCCCACCTTTATTCACTTTAGATAAAGGTATTGCTTCATTAGTTTTAGGATAACCTCCAGCAGTTTCATATCCAATGAAATTCAGAGAACTTCTTTTCATCCCTAGTTATCCCACCTTAATAGCTAAGGCAAGAGTATTCAGAAATAAAAGAAACTGGATGACACATCTGCTCAGACATCAGTGTAGGGATGTCCGCACCTAAAAATACAAAATAAATGCATGTTACAAATAAGCTGAAATGCCTTTATATGTGTCTCATAAACCTAAGAACATTCTGGACATCAATCCATTAATATGTTTCATGGTTTAATTTTGATTTCTTTAACAATTTCATACAAAATAGCTTGGTTGGTGTTTAAAAAGACTTAACTGATCTTCTTAAATGCGCTAAATTCAAGTTCAGAATACTTTGTCCATATGTTAGCAAATTAATAAATAGAACTTCTTACTGTAGAAAAAGTCAGCAAGTAAGAGTCTCAGAAGTATTATCTGAAAAATAAATTTCTTGAAATGCAAAAGTGGCTTCATAAATGATGACATGCCAGGGTGGACTTTTCACAACCCAAGTATGTTGTTTGGGAGACTCTGAATGCACTCATTGCTGCAAGACCAACAAAGTTTATCCAAGTTTACAGTGAATAACCTGTCCTTGCATATGTAATGGGCAAACTTTCATTAAAGCATCCTTCTGCATATTAGGAAGCTCTTAGATCATTATTTTAACTGGCGCCAAGCCACTTACTAAACTTCAAAGTGTGAAAGTTTGGTTTCTAAGTCACAGTTTTGGAAGCTACAGTAACTGTTCAGAAAAGTCAAGTCTTTAGCTGGTAGAATCCCCAAAGAGCTGCAAAGATGTGTAATAGACATGCTTTTGTTCTTCAAAATAGAATAGAGAGAACCCATCAACAGACCTTTTGTATGTGCACAGTGTTTTCTTCCTCCCCTCAGCACTTAGGTACCTATAAAGCAGCCAAAATCAATAGACAAAATGTCAAGTTTGAAAGGGCATGTGTGCAAAGAAAGCATTTTGGGCTAAGCATGTGGTTCAAAGCACTGACTGTACTAATAATTTGTCCAGTAATGTAGTAAAAGCATGGGGTTTGGTCTTCAGGTGAGCAACAGATTTGGAACTAGACAGCATTTTACCTTGAGATAACATTCACAATTTGATGCTTCCCTGCTAATACCAGACATGATTTACTGAAGGGAGGGGGAATGGGAGGGAAGACAACAGCTTGGGAAAAGGGCTAATGGTACTGTTACCATTGCATTACCACCAGCTGGGCTTTGTGTGAGCATCAGCATGGTATCAACAACATACCTTCTTTCTGCCACTGTAGAACAGGTTGTGTAACTCTGATAACATTTTATGTCTCCCTGTATTCACGTTACTCTCTCCAGATCCTGGTTCTTAATTAAAAACTCATTCTTGCTTTGCCTTGCCAACTATGCTAAAATGGAGCATATTTTGTAGCTAGTGGCCAAAGAAAGGTACATCACTGAATTTTCTTCTAGATGGTGTTAATTGAGCAAAACAAATAAAAAAGGCAGAGCTGATATGTACAAGAAGAAAACTAATTTTACATAGTGCTAAAAGCTTCACGCAAGATTGTGGTTTTCCTGTAAATTTATGCTCTCTATTGTATTAGCTACTGTATCAGAAATGTTGAGGTGGAAGCTGAAAAGTAGCACTACTTATTTTGAAGTATTTTGAAATCTAGTAATCTCTGTGGTGTACCCATATCTACTTCAAAATGCTGACCTTTGTTAATATTCTAATAACTTTCTGGAGCAGCATTTTTATAACTAGTAGCTGTGAAACAGGCAGGAGTTCTCTTAGCCTTTCACAAAGTTTGTACTGTTTTTCATCAAGTGATTTAATTATTTCTCAACATGAAAGTGCAGTGAAAAGAATGTTCATCCAAGACAGAATCTGGAGAAGAAAAGGTTATACTTGCCAAGAGCTGAATTGTCGAATACATTGGTATAGACTTTAGTGCGGTTTCATATTGTACCCAAATTAATGCATAAGTTGTTTGAAGGCTAAATAAATAGCCATTTAAACAAATTGTTTCCTTTTTTAACCTTTTTTTCCTGTCTAGGTTAAATATTTGAAATAGAGATGATGTGTAGAAAAAAAAGGAATATGTATGTAGGCAAATTATTTTCTGTTTCTGCTACCTAACTTGATGTGTTCACTGACATCCCTTTTTCACTCTAGTAGATAAGTGATCAGCTGATGTGAGCAATTTGTGGTAAGACCCCTATCTCGGTTGCCCCAGTTCACATCTAGAGAAACATAACTCCTGTGAGATTGCTTTAGATTTACAGCAGCTGAATTTTATTCAGCTTGGGTCTTCTGTATTGGAAGAAACATATTCAGTGGTAAATAAACCCCCTCCTCCCCCTCAGCCCCCCCATTTGTAGGTGACTGACCCTTGAAAAATGTCAGATGGAGCAGTCTTGTCTTGGTACAGAACACTGAATCATTTCCTCAACCAAGAAGTTAATTTTTCTTGATTGTTTCTTTCCCTTTTTTTGCCCTGCTGACGTACATGGCTCACAAGATGTTTGTGGCTTCAAATTGCTGCAGCCTTTCTGATTTTTACAAGCAGAGAGGCTTTTCCAGTGGCAACTTGCTTCTTCTCTTGTAGTTATGTGATGGCACGTTATTTTTGTGGAGACAGTGGAATCTGGAGCTGCTGGCACAGCTTCAGCAGTGCCTCTCTTCTGTAGCTCATGCCAGCCCCTCTTGAAGCCATGCTGTGGGGCTGAAGGCATATCTGAACCATGAACATTAAGGTATTAAGCATTTTGAGGGGCAGAATTGTGCAGATTGCCAAGAAGCCTTGCTAAATGACCCCCCTCTTGCAGGCTTCCTGATTCTTCATCCAAATCAACTGACAGCTAATACAAAATTAGGCAATGTGGTTATTGTCAACTAGCTTTCTTGTCTGCTGTGAAACTGTCTGTGTTTAGATGCTGAAATATGAACTCTGGTTTAGGTATTTGCTGAAAATGTATTGGCAAAGTAGTATTTGTCTTAGAGCAGCGTGAAAGCAGCTTTTATGCCACAGTTATGTGTTCTCTGTTTGGATAGCAGGATGCCACAGAACAGCCACAGCTTGTTGCTTACACTGTGTCCAGGCAGCAGTTGCCACCTTTGGGGTGAACGTAACAGCACTGCAGGTGCAGAGGGATTATGAGAGGATGGAGAATTCCTTTAATGGCACTGTTGTGAAGGATTTACTTTAGTACCAGAAGTGCCCTGAATGAAAAGGCTGAAGTCCTGAAGTCCACCTGTATGGCATGCTCTCAGTATGTGAATTTGTAATCTGTTCATTTATTTTAAATGTATGCAAGTTTATCTTCCTTCTTGGCAACGGTTCAGCTTTCCCTTGGTGTTTTGCTGTAGTCAGCTGAGAAGACAGACATTGAGATCACTTTCCTGTTGTTTCTGGGTGTCTCTGGTATTCATCAACCTCTTTTTGCTGTCCTGTAAGTAGCTTTTTTCTTATGCTCTCGTTTGCTGTATTATCTTCTGTACCTCTTTTGAGCTGTTTTTAAAACATTTTGGCAGGGTTTCATTAACATCTGCCATTCCTAAAGAACTTTAGTTAATGAGCTATGCTTGTTTCCTTACTGCCTTGAACAGACTAAGCAAACAGAAAAGTTCCCCTTTATTTAAATGTTCATAGCCTAGCCAGTGTTCTCCTGCTGCTGAGTTTTACACACTGTGGGAGTCATCTTTTTCTTTCTAGGCTCTCCTTTGAAACACTAGAGCTAGCTTGTTGTTTGGTATAATAAATGTGGTTTGATTAAAAGCCAAAAACCCTCCATATTATAAGTTAAAATTATGTTCTTGGCTATGACTATCAGTGTTTTAGGGAGTTCCCTGCCGAGAAGTACAGAAATGAGTTCAGTTTCTGTGGGTGCATCTTTTCCTCCTTCAGAGGGGAAGAGGAATTCATTGAGTGAAACCATTTATTTGGCCCTTAAAATGCAGACTGTCAGGTCAGCCCTGCAGAGACATCTGTATCAGAGCCAGGTTTCTGGAGCTGTTTGTGACCATGAGGAGTCTGAGATGGAGTGCTGGACACAAACAGCTCTGAACTGAGCAAGAATAGCTGTTTTTGCTTGTCCTTGGCCTTCACACAGTCATCAGAAATCTGAGGGACTGCAGTTGAGGGAGAAGTGCTGAAACTTCTCAGGCAGGAGCAAATCTTGCTCTTACTTTTCCTCCTCTATTAGCATACATGAGCAATTTGTGGAGGGGTATCTGCAGGGATTTATTTTCTGACAGTGCTCTTCTATTCCTCCATTTCATTGAACAAAGCTGTAGTGGTTTGGTTGATGTTGTAAGGAACAGAATGTGACCTATGGTTTTAAAAAGAAACTAGCATACAGGTGCTGTTCAGTGAAAGGTTGTGCCTGTTCATCTGCAATCAAGAAAATGCAGAACTATTTCTGCACTTTTAAAGAAAACCACAAGTTGGAAATACAACAAACTGCTCATTTTGAAGTGAGACATAAAGATGTAGCAGAGAAGACCAGAGAAAAATGTTATCAGGCCTGTAATCTTTGGTAGCTCTTCAAGAACAAGAGGTCATCTGCAGAAAGAGTCCCTTGAAATTTCCCTATCTGCAGTTTTCCACACAGATTCATGCAAGGCTCTAGAGAGGAGATGTAGGCTCTACTCATCTCCCGAGTGAAGTTTAGAAAAGAGAATCCATCATCTCTAAGGATATGCACTTATTGGGAGACCATGACAAGCACCTTCATATTTTTGAACTTTTGAATATATAGGTCTTAATGCAGAACTAAATCCCAGTATGTGAACCAAGGAGTAAATATTTTGAGTACTACAACATCAGCATAATCCCTCAATGATCTGCACTTGTCAGTATCACTTCCAGGCTTTCTTTAGAAATGTTCGACTCATACTTCCACAAAAAAAGCCCAAGAAACCCTCCTATGGAATTTCCATTAAGGAATGCACTTAGGTCTGTGTGTTTCTGGGAAAGACACATCTTTGCAGAGTATGTCCTCTAAAATGGTCTTGGTTTCAATCTATCTAGAAACAGAAGTATCAGCTTGCAGAAGGAGTCACTCAGTTATAATGCCTATCTATTTTTTGCCTTTTCTATTTTTCTGTGCTTAATAAGATAAAATAGAAAAAAAAGTCTTCTGAGGAATCTGTATGGAAAATAAAAAAAAATAAAAGAAGACTGATTAATTTACACTGTCAGGTGTCAGGCTGTAATATGATTATGCTGACAAAACTAAAAAAGGAAATGTTCAGAGCTCATAGGCATTTTAGGAGAGGTCATTAGCTTAGAAGATGGGAAAAATTTCTTTCTGAGCATTCTGCAGTTCCTGAATTCACACATTACACGTGTAGGTACATGCTCTGACCAAATGCCATGGAGACTGCAAAACCTTAGGAGGAGCTTGCCAGGGCGCTGTTATTTCTAGCTAAACATAAAATCTGAAGGCTACAGAATGTCAGTAAGTAGTAAGTAGCTGAGTAGTAATCTTTATACAAAGGGAAATGGGTCCTTTTGAGCTCCTCATCTCCCTGCAGCAGAGTGCTTTCAGCGAGGGATTGAAATGGCAGGTGTGAGTAACTCCAAATGGCACATGTGACTCCCCCTCTGCAGGTTGTGTTGCTCATTCTTGTGTCTTTCTGTGGGGAGATTCACCTGTGGCGCTGCATGGGGAAGAGCCTTTGCAGGGATAGTGGAGACTTTTGCTGTGGTCCTTCTGTGGGGCAGGGTGGGAGAGGCTGGGTGAGGATGGGGACACTGGCACTTCCTGCATGGAGAGAGCATGTCTATGAGCATGTGGATTTCCTGCTGTAGGACAGAGAAAGAGGAGAGAAGGCATTTGCTGCCATGGGAGGGTAGGAAGAGGGGAGGCAGGGCTGGTGCTGTCTCTCAGGGTAAGAGAAGGAGTTGAGGTGAAGGATGTCCTATTGCCTGCATGACCTCTGTGGCTGTCAGGGTTTGACTGTTTTTGTCTCAGTGCTGATGAGAGCACAAAGGAACAAACCTCCTTTGATAAAGCCAAGCAAGGTCTGGCATTTCCTTGCCTTCTAACCTTCTAGGAAATGTGCTGTATCACTGGGCTGTGTATGGGCTCTTTACAGAGCAACAAAATCCAGTGAAGTTGGGTTTGTGGGCTTCCAGGGGTGAAACCACAAAGTGAAAATTTCAGAGGGGTCAAAGAACCTGGTGATTAAAGTAGTCACCATATCCATAGCAACTCAGCTGACTGTCCTCCCACCCTGTGCCAGTCCCTGAATACTGGCAAGCAACTCTTCAGGAGCAGTCAGAGGTCTCTCTCTTGCCTGGACCTAGTAAAAAAGTTTCATTAAAATGATGTGATTCAGGAATTACATGGCACCATCCCTGCACAGTGGAAGTGCAGATTCACCTTTTCCTCTGAGTTTTCAAGATGAAAATCCTATCTGCTCCAAAGGGAAACAATGTTTGCTTAGACAAGCTCCTTGCTTGTTCCTTCCGCTACTCTTGTGGAAGAATGGTATTACTCTAACATGTCAAATTTAAATCCACCTCTCACTTAGAATACAGCAGACTGAATGTTAAATTAAAACTAAAAAGATGAGGAGAAAGCAAGCTGATTGTTAAATTTTTAAATCCAAAGGATTCAATATATGGAACTTCCACTTAATATTGTTTGTATGACAAATAGGAACAAGACTTGTTTATATTTTGGTTTTCATTCCTTCACTTCCTTAAATCCATGAGAGCCCATGGGTCAATGGCCCATGCAGATTAAGAAAGTTGCAAAGAAGTTCTATGGATCATGGTATCCCAGCTAAAATAGCTTAAGGGTCCAGCCATACTTAGAGTCATAGCATGGTTTGGGTTGGGAGGGATTTTCAGGGGTCATTTAGTCCAAGGCCCCTGCCACTGGCAGGGACACCAGCAACAAGATCAGGTTGTTCAGAGCCCCATCCAACCTGACCTTGAATGTTTTGAGTGATGGGGCATCCACCTCCTGTAAAAATTTCTTCCTTATGTCTAATCTAAAGTGATCCTCCTTCTGTTTAAAACCATTATCTCTTGTCCTGTCACAACAGGCCCTGCTAGAAGTTTTTATTCTAGGCCCCCTTTCAGTACTGAAAGTCTGAGTATTTAATTCAAATAATTTATAAAAAGCACGCTTTAACCTTCTACTGTCATCTTTAAAATTATCCTATATGTACTGGTGATTTTCACAGCCTCCTTATCAATTGAGATACAAATACACCTTTTTTTGGTCCCTATTTAAAGCACTTAATCCAGGTGTTTCAATAGCAGGGCATGTTTACTGAAGGATCATTTATCAAAATGGAAAGGGTTCTTTGAAATCCATTTGCCTTAATTAGAGATAATTTTAATTGAATTAATTTAAAATACATTAATTCAACTGTGTGAAAATGACCTGTCTGCTGGCCTCATATATGCCTTGGAAAGGTCTGTTTGGTTCTTGTTATTGAAAAGCAGATAGGCTATAATAACTGGAGGTAGGGATTTGCTTTTAGGGCTTAGATTTTTTTAAGAGACAATAATTTTTCTTAATTGCCAAGTAAGCTCTCTGAGACCATGAAATATTTTCCTTACCATATTTAGTAGATATTTGATTGAAATATATCTTCTTTTTTATGAAACTAGTCTATAACTGTGAAGCCCTAAGATAGGAAGGCTGGTTTAGTGTCCCAGGCTAAGGTCATTAGAGGGTAATAGGGATGATTCATACTTTCATAAAATAGAAGTATATTGAAAGGCTAAAGAAATTAAACCAAATTAATCCCATGTGTATTTTACTGACTTGTTTAGGCTTGTAACTACTATGAATTTTACCTATTAGAATTATTCTCCTAGGAAAAAGAGACACTCTGAAACAGCATGAAAGTCAGGAAGGTTTATAAATTGCTGTGATCTATGGTATCCTTTCAGCAGACATACAGAGGAAACAAATAGAGTAATCTAAAAGTAAGAAGGGGGAAGCAAGTATAGTATTGCAGCTAAACACTTCACCTGAAGTGTAAAATTAATCCAAAATTAGTTCTAAGGAAAAAATTCCCAATGCGTATTTTGGATAATCATATAGCCTATTTGTTTCCTTCATTACTCCTCAAGAAATTGTGGGATTGTGGATTTTTTATTTATTTCGTTTCTTTCATTGGTGATACTCTGGAGCAGTAAATTTTCTGGCTCATGTCCAGGAAATTTAAGAAAGAGATGCTCTCAAATACTTATGCCTCTATATTCCTTTTCCTGTGGAAAAAGCTTTTCCCCCAGTCTGAACATTTTGGCAGAGGTTAAGTCCGAGGGTTTTGTTCTTCTGATCCTTTGTATCATCAGGTGTCCTATTCCCTGGAGATAATTCCAATCACCAAATCTGAGTGGGCCAAATCTGACTCAGTGATCTGCTCTTGAATGTCAAAGCGCTCATTCCTAGTACTGTGTCCTGGCTGTGTTATCAAATTTCAGTGAAAGCAACACAAGCCTTGCAATTAGATGAAGTACGCGGGGAACTGCAGGGTCAAATTGTAAACCTGTGCTATCAGGATATGTCTCAGTGAATTGTAATTGATTGAATTTTTTTTTACTTGCAATTTAAAGTCTATTGTAAATATAATTGAGAAAGCCTTGTGAATCAAGGTCATTATTTAACTTAAATTATAAGACTAAAAGAAGACGGATTTCTCAAATCTCAGTCTATTTTCTTGGTGAGTCACCATGAAAGGGGGCAAATTTTCCTAGCTGTAATTTCATCAAAATCAGTAAATAGGACCACTGCAAAGATTGAACAGGTAAAATGTGACATCAGTGAAATTCTATTAGAGTAAGCATGATGTATGCTGGAGAATGAAATGAAAATGAAGGATTATTCATTGAATATTGAATAAATACTGTTTCTGAGGCAAAAAAAATAAGCTATAGCATAAATATAGTATAAATGGAACATACCGAGCAAGGAACTGAGGGTCCTCATTTGAAATGCAATTGTTGAAGACAGTGCAGCAAAGTCGTATAACATCTCAAAATGTATCCATATGTCCTATTGATTTTTCATCTTTGTGAATGTTAAAGTCACTGACATGTCAAGAAGAGCAGTAGGAAACTTAAGAAACTCATTAAAGGCTGTTTCAGGGCACCAGGTTGACTTACAGTTGGAGGTTAGCTTCATTTTCCTTGTATTAGACTTCACTTGCCAAATGGCTGTTTCCTGCCTGGGCTCACTTTAACAGTCACCAGATTAAGTCTGAAAAGCACAGTGTTCTCTTCTCTGTTGGTTCATCTTCCCCTGAGGGCAAATTGAACCAAAATGATTTTGGAGAGTTTTCCAGCACCTGTGGTGGTCTAAGGAATATGGTCAAGACAAAATTTTTAGAGAAATAAATTATCTTTTATTAGTTACAAAAATGTAATTGGAAAAACCTTTGAGTAGACCAGCAGAGATAGCTTTATAGAATTATCTTGCAAGAGTTCACTTATATAAGCAAAATCAAAGACTTTTTACTGCCCTTGAACTGAGTTAATAAAATAATATTTTATTAACTATTTAAGCATTTACTGAATTGAGCAAATATGAATTTCTTTCCACCATCCTATTCAGTGAAGAATGGCAAATGAGGTATTTTGGATTGGATTTCCAGGAGTATTCTTAGATGAGCCAGAAGAATAGTTCAGGAAGCCCAGATCATTTGTGGTGTATGAGACACAACTGAAGTGAGAAATAGATGAATAATTATGGGGAAAATAGTTATGCAGAGCTTCATGGCAAAAGCAAAGAGCACTGAGACCCCAAGAACCCTGTTTGAGAGAAGTGTTGGGGTGATGTCTGCAAAATATCTGAGTGGCTCTCAGACTGATATTTGCTGAAGAGGTTGGTAGAGATATTTCCATCAACAATAAGCACTACTGAAATAGCTGAAGTTGTCTTCTGCTTTACCTGTCAGGCTGGTGCTTAAGGAAGCAAACAGAATAATAAAAAACTTGGAGTGTTAGATTTACAGACTTGCTTATGACAAAGCAAGCAGGTTTCTTGCAGATTTCCATGGTAAAGAAAATGAAATTAGCCTTTATTAGTATGTTAGTACTTTTACTACTCAATAAAGAATAGATTTAAGCTTACTTTGTTTTAAATGCTGTTTCCAGTCCTCTATGATTAAGTAGCAATTTAAATCTAAATTTCACTTCATTTTTGTTGGTTTGGTTTGTCTATGAGTAATTCTTGTTCTGGAAATCATGACTCCACCTTGTGTGTGCTTGCACTATGAAACCAGAAGGCAGAAATGAAAAACTTAAATAGGAAGGTTTTACTCAAGGAAAAAAAATTGTGCATGGATTTGGTTGGGCTTTAGCTTTTCTAAAGTATTCATCAGACATAAACTATATCATTATAAGATAGAGAGGATCCTTTTCTATGCTCAGGTGAAGAAATGCTGGGGAATGTGACTGCAAAACTGGCTAAACCCAAGTATTTCCACATCAATTAGGTGAAACTGAGATGAGCAGGGAAGTAGCCCATGAAGAGGATGGGATGGTCTCCTGGTCTGATCCAGGCTAAAAAAATACAGCTTGTAGGTGTGTGAAGAAGGAATAATCATAAAATAAAATTAATCTGGCTTTATATATAATTATAGAATGTTACCTGACTGTGACAAAATAAAATGTCAGCTTTTATTTGCATAGCTAAATCAATAAAGTACTTCTAAGAGCTTGTCTTTGCTTTTTAATGGAGATGGTGTCAGTCCCATGCTTTGAAGGCTTAGGAGCTTAGCAGGTGCCTGCAGCTATTCACACTGCAATTCCTGCTCGCTGCCGGACTGTTATCACCCAACTGCTGAATGGAAAGAAGCACAAGCTTCTGTGCCTCACCAGTTTCATAATGGAAAGGTAACCCTTTCATCAAACCCACTTCTACCTCCAAGGGACACTCTGGAGGTCTTAATATGAAAAAAAACAGGGACTTTTCTCCTAGGAAGGGTGCTGCCTGCAGGGCAAAGAAAATGCACTTCTGTGAGCTGCTTGTTCTTTTGAGGGCTCCAAACAATAACAGTCTGTAAAGGTTGTCACAAATACTACATACTTGGTGGCCAAGGTGTTGTAGCACATGTCACATTAACACAATAATTTACCCCCTTTAAAAAAAACCCTGAAAAGAAAGATCCTTGGTGTAGTAAAGAGTTTTTTTAAGTTAAAAACTAAACAGACCTGTTATACTGTTATCTAGCTCGTCTGCTGCTAAGTGTAGGGTCTCCATTGTACCCATCTCTCTGCTCATCCTGCACCAGAGCTGGTTTCCTGCAGTGTTCCCCAGAACTGAAGAAGCCTCTTACTCCCATCTTGCTTGCTTTCCAAAGAAACTCCTCATTACTGATTGTGTTCCTCTTCCTCAGCACGGTTCCAGAGCTCTCCTTTCTTCCTGTGTCCCTTTAGCTTCCCATGTCATTTTTTCGTCTCACACAGACCCTCAGGTAATCTCTCTTCTCTACGTAGAAGCACAGTTACAGCTCCCTGTGGTTTTTACTTCTCTGTCAGCCTTGTGCTCCCAGCTTTCAACCCTTTGTGCCCACATGTTGCTACCAGGAAATTTCTCTTGCTCCACAACTCCTCTTCTGTAAGCACTTCCACAAGGACTTCCCTTCCTGGGAACATACTGTATATACAGGTACACTTGAATTCACTGAGCCAGATGGAAACATCCCTCATTCATGTCAGTAAGATCTCAAGGAGATTTGGGCCTTCCCCAGTGAGAGACTTTGGCCACATGGTCATGTTGGTTATGTGCATGGGATTGTTCCATTCTCATATATCTGCTAAATTATAAATTCATCTTTTTACAAAAGCATTTTACATTTCACTGGGCTGATTCCTTTACTGGAGTGCATTGTGTAAGTGGACTCCAGCATGCCTCAAGTTCTTTGCTTGCCTCAGTTTTCCCAGTGGTTTTGTCAGAATAGTTTTCTTCCACAGATCTGGCAAGTAAAGAGCCAAATCCCTTGCTGCTTCTAATGAAGAATACAGATTGACGTACATATGCTGGTTTATGTAGAAGACTTGTTGTGTTACGGAAGTGTTTGTGGCATGTGGGGGTAGCAGATATCAAAGCAGAGGGGAAAACTTACTTGATGCTTCCCTGAGGAATTCCCAGTTGAATGGCTGAGGAGAAAGGAGACTGAAGAGGTTGGGGGATACTCATTTCCTTGTGTGCCTTTGACAGTGGAAAAGATCATAAATAAAATTGAGCTGCAATATTGTAGTTGCAGGGACTCGGCAAGGCAAGATTAGCTGTAAAAATTATTTCTAAATCCGAAATTACTTCTCATACATATTCCTGAAAGTGGGCAAAATTCTCTTGAATTTCAGGCCAGATGCAGATTCTAAGAAAGGATTTAGCAGGTTGGAACTGTGTGGCTGAACTCAGAAAGTGATATGTGCATTTGCAACAGGAAATGAAAACTCAGTGGGGATGAATGGACAAAATATAAGAGGAAGAATTAGGTTGGTCAGTTGATTCGTTACTACTGAGCTTAATTTCTCATTCCATAGTAGGGGATGTGTTTGATTTCTTTCCAGCATGGCTGATGAGTTAGATTTGAATTGTTTCCCATTAGGTTGACTAACATTTATTTCTCATTGCTCTTGGTCACTCACAGGCATTTGGAAAGTGACATGCTTGGTTGCCTGGTATTGACTGCCTTCAGCTAATGTCAATTCATTTATTAATCACTGCAGGTAACTTCTGATTCAGTTGTCAGTATCATGACCCCTTCTCCTCTCTCCCTTATTTTTTTTTTCACAAAGAGAAAATTGTGCCATTATTTAGAACTGCTATTAGTTCTGTATGTGTTCTCCTGTGTATCAGGGCACTCTGCATATTCCAGGGTCAGACACCGCTCACAGTCAAGCTTTCTCCTCTGTACGTGTTGTTGGTTGAACTGCACCATTGGTATCTGCACATTCTCCAGAAGCTTAAAGGCAGCAGGATCAATCTTATGTTGCTTTTTTTCCCCACTTGTCTTTCCCATAATATTGGCTTTATGGAAGTGATCAGAAAATTTAACTGAAAGTTTCAAAGTTCCATTCTGAGGAAAAAACAGTCCTACAGCTTTGGTTAAGTTTTTCAAATTCTGTGTCCTAAAATGATGAACTTCAGAACAAAAGGATCAAGATCTTGGGTATTCATTCAGTGCAGATTCTGAGAGCAGGAATTGGAGGAATGGTCCCAGTCTGACCATTCTGGTATTAAGAAGATCATGTATGTATGGAAGCCGTTTTTACTATTGATAAGGATGTTGCTTCTGGTACAAGAGTGTAGAGGAGGTCATGTTCCCAGAGCAGAAGTAACACACAAGACCTTTGTGTAAAATGTCTGTACAGCTGTGTACACTGCAAAGAACCAAAAGGGAAAACCTGTTATACAACATACCAAACTTTCAAATATTATCCCAAAAATATCATGTGTTATACAGGCTGTAACATATAGACTGAAACAGATGTAGAAGGACATGCTTCTTCACAGTAGATTTACTGAGATGGGATATAAGTAGTTTCCCTGCATAGGAAAACAAAAAATTTTTCTGAGAACTTTTTTTTAGAAAAGCTAACACTGTTGGTACAGGAAACCCAAATCATCTTTCTAACATGATATAATAAAAAGTACTCTTGTTTCTAGTTTAGTGATACATTAAAACACCTGGAAAGTAACAAATTTACTTCTTTTTCATTAGTGGATCACTTCTAACATTCATATAGCTAGCTATATTGCTTCTGCATACTTAGAAATGTGTGATTTCTTGTCCTAAGCCCTAAACAAAGTCAAGACCCTTGTGTTTGGATATACATATGGTAAAGGTGTATTGGTGAAGAACACTTGCTTATCTTTCTGTGTGCTTCCCAGCAGTAGGATTGCCAGTGTGTAACAAATGCTCTTGATGTTAAAAAAAAACGCGTAAGAGAAATTTTTCTCACAAA